>NC_044263.1:6614170-6922170 GCF_003957555.1 Calypte anna
ACTGAGTTAAGAGACAAGAGTCAGGAGAAACAGTAGCCCAGAGAATGTGTCAGAGCTTTGGCTGGGTTAGAGGTGGATTGGAACTGATTTGGGGAGGGGATCTGAGAACTGAAGGTGCAGTTTGGACCAGTGCAATGCATGAAGCAGAAAGAGAGAGAAAAGTTGGCAGAACTGACTTTCCCTCTCCTCATCTTAGTGGAAGGAGAACAAAGATGCCCTGCTGGAAAGCAGCCAGAAGATCCTGGAAGCATTGCTAGTCACTACTAAGATCCGTGTGCGGGGCCAGGAGTCACCCCCACCATCCAAAGAGGTGATGGCCACCTGTTTCCAGCAGCTCTCCAACTCCTATGATGAGGACTATGGAGGCTTTTCTGAATCCCCCAAGTTCCCCACTCCAGGTCAGTCTGGCCTCTGCTGGTCATTCTTGCCATGGGGCAGATGGCACTGGGGGGCAGAGCCCACCCCGCAGCCTTCAACTTTCTCCCTGTATTTCAGTGAATTTGAATTTCCTCTTCACATACTGGGCCTTGCACAAAACAACTCCAGAAGGTGCTCGGGCACTGCAGATGGCTCTGCATACCCTCAAGATGATGGCCCATGGGGGCATCCATGACCACATTTGTCAGGTAGGAGGAAAGCCTTGGGGTTAAGCCCGTGGCATGCCCAGGAAGCGTGTGGTGCAGATGTACCCACTTGGTCTTTGCAGGGGTTTCACCGCTACTCCACTGACCAGCACTGGCATGTCCCTCACTTTGAGAAGATGCTCTATGACCAGGGGCAGCTGGCAGCCACATACATCAGAGCATTTCAGGTATGTCCACAGCATCTTTCTGTGGAGGGGAGTTCACTTGGCACACCACGTGTGGGCTGGGAACACCTGGCTTTGTCTGGGGAGCAGCCTAGCAATCTGTTCCCCAAGGTGCTGCCCATCCCATGGGCATAGAGCAGTCCCATGCTCCTCCTCATATGCTGGTCTTCATCCAGAAAAGCTGCACAAGTCTGTGGCAGATTAGCCCCAGGGTTTTGAGGATACTGGGGAGCGAGCAGCCTTCTGGCTGGTGTTTGCAAGTCAGCAAACACATGCTGCTGCCTCTGACCTTGGAGTAACTCTCCAAGGTTGCTCTCCAGTGCCTGGAGATGCAGAAGTCTCACCCTCAGTCCATCCCATGTTTAAAATCCCTGGGTGCTCAGATGTGTTTTCCCTCCTTTGCCAGCTCTTAAAATCTGAATCTCTTATTACATCTTGCTGTGCCTCTTGCCTCCCTGCTGCCTCCTTGCAACATGGACATCTGCTCTGTGCCTCCTGCAGATCTCTGGTGACAAATTCTTTGCTGATGTTGCCCAAGACATTTTGCTCTATGTCTCACGGGACCTGAGTGACCAGGTAGGTTGTTCTCTGAGCTGGACCAAAGGGAGCTGGGATGCCCTGGGATGTGGCTCGGGGCTGCTTTTTCCTCCTCCCTTCCCAGCAGAGCTCAAACTGGGGCACTGTTGGGGCTTGCTGGCTGGACTGCCAGCCCAGCAGTGATGGGGATCTGGCTGAAGGTGCTGTCCCAGTAGCTGGAGGGTGTCTCTGTTGCTCATTTCTCAGTCAGGAGGTTTCTACAGTGCAGAAGATGCTGATTCCTACCCAACCCCTGAATCTGGACAGAAACGGGAAGGAGCTTTCTGTGTGTGGACAGCTGAGGAAATCCGAGCTCTCCTTCCTGACCCTATTGAGGGGGCAACAGAGGGAACAACCCTAGCAGATGTCTTCATGCACCACTATGGAGTGAAGGAGGGTGGCAATGTCAACCCCATGAAGGTAAGGGAGAGCAAAGACCTGCCCAGCACTGGGAGCACTGGTGGGGAATCCCTCCCCCTGTGTGTGGGAGGATGGCAGAGCATCCCCAAAGCACTCAGCCTGCTGGTGTCTGTAGAACAGGACTCTCTTTTCAGGACCCCCATCAGGAGCTGAAAGGCAAAAACGTCCTTATTGCCCGGTGCTCCCCAGAGCTGACAGCAACCCGGTTCGGGCTGGAGCCAGGCTGTCTCGGTGCCGTGCTGCGGGAGGGTCGGCTCAGGCTGGCTGCAGCCCGGGCACAGCGGCCACGGCCACACTTGGACACCAAGATGCTGGCAGCATGGAATGGTGAGAGGCTGCTCGGTCCCGGGGGGTGGGTGCCTTGGAAGGACCCCTCTGCGGGCAAGCGAGTTTCTTGGGGGCTTGTAGCAATGAGTCCTGCTGGGACTGGCTGGACCCCCAGGGAGGTGCGGGGCGATCTGGGGTTGCACCTGGAAGCCGTGGGGCTGTTGAGGGTGGGGATAGCGCTCTGGGTTTATTTTTATCCCCTGTGGCCAGCAGAGAGCAGCAAAACTCTTCCCTGGTTCAGACCGGCTCCCTGCCCGGGCTGTGGGGCTGCGGAACCGGGCCGGGGGCAGAGCCCATTTTCAGTGCCGTGGTACAGGAAAGGGACCACAGCTCAGTGTCCGTCTGTCTGGGTGTCCTGAAATACCTCGGGCACTGGTCCTGGTAGTAAAGCCTGGGTAGCTGGGGTTACATCAAGTCTACAAACAGGTGGACTCTGAAACCCTGTTTGTTTCTTTCTGCCCACAAGCAGAGGCTTGGCTCTTGCTGGCCTTGGGGTTCTCTGCCCTTCTCTTTGGTGACAACAAGTGACTTTATTAGTGGTTTGAACCAGAGGAGCTGAGGACCAAGCTCTGACCCACCTTGGACTTCAGGGAGGATGAGCCTCATGCTGAGCATCCTTGAAAGGACAGACAATGACACTCCCCTGGTCCCTGTGTCCCCTCTCCCTGTGTCTGTGCCTTTACAGGGCTGATGATCTCAGGCTTTGCCCAGGCTGGTGCAGCCCTGGCTGAGCAGCAGTACGTGAGCAGGGCAGGGCAGGCAGCTGCCTTCCTCCAGAGACACCTTTATGACCCCACCAGTGGGAGACTGCTGAGGAGCTGCTACCAGGGCAAGGATGGCACGGTGGAGCAGAGGTGAGCAGGGGTACAGAGGGTGTCTCTGGACCTACTGGCCACACTGTGGGAGCTGCCCAGACCCAGGTGATCCATGTCCTGTCCTCTAGGCAGGACTGGACTCGGAGGGAGGGAGGCTGTTGGCCTTGAGTTTGGGATGGATTAGTGCCCCCCAGGCAGTGAGGAGAAATGAAGGTCATATCCTTTTCTATTCCTGATCTTTGGAGCTGGCAGAAGACTTCTCCTGCTCTCTCCTGCCACCACTTGACTGTACAGAAACCTGGGGCTGAGCTGTGTGATGACATGGCACAGCCTTTCCTTGGGCTGAGCTCTGAGGTGGCATCTCCCCAGGTAGCAGGAACCAGTGGGTAGGAAAACATTTCCCAACTGGCCAGTGTAGAGACCCTGATGGTCCTTTCCCCTCTGTGGCTGCAGTGCTGTGCCCATTCAGGGCTTCCTGGAAGATTATGTCTTCGTCATCCAGGCTCTCTTTGACCTCTATGAAGCCTCGCTGGAGCAGAGCTGGCTGGAGTGGGCCCTGCAGCTCCAGCACATGCAAGACAAGCTCTTCTGGGACCCCAAAGGCTTTGCTTATTTCTCCAGTGAGGCTGGTGACTCCTCTCTGCTCCTACGCCTGAAGGATGGTGAGCTGGGGGACCTGGCCATGCTCTGCATGGGTTCTGAAGTGGGGCCAGCTGGAGGTGTGGTGAGGTGTTGGGCTGATGGAGGGATTGTTGTCCTCCACAGACCAAGATGGAGCAGAGCCCACGGCCAACTCTGTCACTGTCACAAACCTGCTCCGAGCCGCTTGTTACTCTGGCCACAAGGAGTGGGTGGAAAAAGCAGGACAGATCCTGGCTGCTTTTGCAGAGAGGCTGCAGAAGATCCCAATAGCTCTGCCAGAGATGGCCCGGGCCACTGCTGTCTTCCATCACACCCTCAAACAGGTATGGGCTGGGGCTGATGTGTCCCCTGTGGGACCTCCTGGGGTGCTGTGGGTGCACTCACAACTCTCTACTTTCTCCCTCCTGCCACCTACACTCTCCCTGGACAGGTTGTTATCTGTGGGGACCCCCAAGGAGAAGACACAAAAGAGATGCTGCGCTGCGTCCACTCTGTCTTCAGCCCAAACAAGGTAGAGGTGCCAGTCCTGGCAGCCATGCCTGTCCTTCCCTGGCCCCTGGGGGAGTTCCCTGCCCACTGCTGGCACACCCCAAGGCACCAAAGGATGCTGCCTTCATCCTTTCTTCCAGTGTGGCTGTAGCATCCATCCATCCATCCTCCTCCTCTCTCCTGCCTCCCTTCGGGGGAGCATCCTCCTGTCCTGTTCTCATCCCAGAGGGACTGGTGCCTAGAGCTAGAGCGAGTGGGAGCTGGCACTGGGGCCCAAGCACCAGTTTCCTTTTGTAACCTGGGCTATGGTGAGCTGTAGGGGCTGAGCCAGCAGCACAGATTCCCTGCTCTGTCTTCACATTAGGTGCAGCCCATGGAGGTTTTTATTCCCAAGCCTCTGCCCCTCTGCCCAGCAGTGTTTAGTGCTAGTGCTGGAGGATAGTGATAACCTCTGCCCAGGAGTGTGGGTAGGGGACACAGCTCCTGGTTCCTCCTCCACCATCTCCTGTCCAGCAGTGTCTTTGGCTGTGCCAGTCCCTGTGCTGCCTGTGAGGCCTCTGCTCCTGTGCTCTCCCTCTCCCTTTGAAGCATTACAGGGAGTGACCCAGTTTGCAGGGACAGGAGGTGTGGTGGTGGCAGCGAGGAGCCCAGCACCACTGCTAATAACCTGCTCCCACTCCTGCAGCTGCTCCAGCCCTTGGTCCCCTGAGCCCACTCAGGGCTTCGGGGTCTTGAGCAGCAAAAATAGAGCAGCCATTCCCTCCCCTTCCCTCCTATGCAGCTCAGTTCCCTCCTGCTAAGAAGAGCAGCTGGTGGGGATGCTTGCTTCCTAGGGACAGGGCTTTCTCCCCCAGGCTGTTGCCTTTCTTGGAGCACAGAGGAAGAGTTGGGTGTGGGAGAGAAGCCATGGGGTGCTCTAATGGAGTTGTCTGATGCAGGAAGGTATGTGTGGAGGGTGCACAAGGGACAGGGTAGAGGGCTGGTCCCTGCTTGCTCCTTGCCAGCTCTTAATTGTTCCCCATGTTGCAATGGTGAGATGGATCAATAGCCTGGGTTTATTTTCTGGAGGAAAGAAGGTGGCAAGAGTATATCTGTCGGGAGGGCTCTCTCCCCAGAGGAGCACAGCGCTATGGGCTGTGTCTGCTTCCCTGAGTGTGGGTGCACCTCCTGACAGCCACCCATCTGTCCGTGCTGCATTGCATGGAGATGGAGGTGCCCCTTTTCTCACAGCCCCTCCAGCTGCTTCCCCACTATCTTTACCCAATCCCAAGAAGCTGCCCGAGGCAGAGCAGCCCTCAAATCACCCACTCGGGGGATGTGGCAGCTTTGGGAATCGGTTTTGCTAAGGAGTTGGGCAAACGTCACCACTTTGTCCCCTGCCACCCCCCTCCTGTGGTGCCCACGGGGCACTGGGGGCTAGGCTCATCTGCAGGAACACAATTAATTAGGTCGTTCCAGTAATTAATTAGTTACAAATCTCACACTGAAATGCTTGCTCTAACGAGATGTTGATGATAAAATGGCATTGAGGTCGCAGATTTAAATGGTCCCTGTGCCTGGAGGAGCCCTTTGCCATGGGGGTGTGAGTGCTCTGAGAGTGATGCCAGGCTGCTGCTCCCTGGGAGCAGAGAGGGTTGGATCCCTGCTCCAGGGCTGGATCCTGGCTCCTGGTATAGATCCCTGCCCTGTTAATGGTCTTTAGGGTAATTATGAAGGATCCCATTATCTCCTCAGTTGCTGAGCGCTAGCCTGCCGCTCGTCTTCATCCTGGCCCTGCAAGAGGACCTTAGGGAGCTTGTGAGAAAAATGAATAATGAATTTCAGATTGGACATGAATTGGTAATTAATAACTCCTGGAATTAATTCCAAAGGCGTGAAGGGAGGGGGGAGCAGGAGGCAGCGAGACAGGCTGAGCTGGGTCAGGGTAGAGGCTGAGCAGGAGGTGTGGGGGGACAGGATGGGACTGCAGCCACTGTTACCCATGCCAAGGGCTTGGGGACACGGTGACCTGCAAGGGACACGGGGTGAGGAAGCCCCTGCCAGGCATGAAAAGGCTTCAGGGGTGTCCCTTCTGGGTCTCAGGGCTGAGTTCTCTCCTGTACCTGGGGCTGGTGGCAGGGATGCCACACGCTGGGGTGTTCAGGTGTCACTGGCTGGGAGCTGGAAGGGTTGGTGGGCACTGGGATGGCAACGTTTGGTGTTGGCATTCTTGGTGGCAGTGGCATGAGCAAGGCAGACGTGGTGAGGATATCAGTGCTCAGCAGACTATGCATGGGGCTGGGGCCAGGTGTGGGACAGCATGTGCTCCGGCAGCAGGGTGCTGCTGCCCTGCTGTGGACCTGGGGACAGCCTGGGCTTTGCTCACCCTGTGTGGGCACCAGGCTCCCGGCCAGCTCCTGGATTCTCCCGTGATTAGCCCGCGAGCCCTGAGGCTTTGACAAACATTTTCCCTTTCAGAAAAGCTAATTATCACGGCAGCCCTGGCTGGTGCTGCCGAATCAACCCGGGGAGCCCCTGACCCGCTGCTTGTTGGTGTCTCGAGTTTTTTGGGAAGCATTTGGAGGGCAGGATCTGGGCTGCAGGGTGGGACCGGCTACTGCTGCCGCTGATTCCGGGCTGGGGCTGTCCCCGAGCTGGGTGGGTGTCCCCAGGGCTCTGCCTGGCTCCAGCAGCCCCCTCCGGGCTGGCATGTGCCGGTCCCTGTTGGTGGGGGAAGAAGGGAGGTGAAGCTGTGGGCATGGTGTGGACCCTGAGCTCCCACAGGCACACTGGGGACGTGGCCACTGTGGGAGCCCAGCAGAGGGCTAGCACGGGTCCCCAGGGCTCCCTGGTTTTGGCTGGGTGCGTGGGGAGACGCTGCCAGCGCTTGGCACGTCCGCGGGTGGGGAAGGAGCAGCTGGGTGGTGGTGGCTGCGCTCTCACAGCTCCTTCTGGGGCAGGTGCTGATGCTGGCAGATGGAGACAGCGCCGGGTTCCTCCACCGCCAGTTGCCTTTCCTCGCGTCCCTGGAGAGGAAGGACGGGAAAGCCACCGCCTATCTCTGCAGCAACTTCTCCTGCTCCCTGCCCGTCACCTCTCCCCAGGAGCTGCGTGGGATGCTCTGCCCGTGAGCTTCTGGGTCCTTCTGCCTGCAGAAAGGCGAGGGGGTGACACGCTGTCACGCCAGCCTGGGGACACGGGGGAGAGACACACAATAAAGCCACCCTGGGCATTCACCGCGTCTCGGGTGGTTCCTGGTAGCAGCAGGTCGGGCCGTGGCGGTGCTGTGGCTCTAGCAGCACCTCGGCAGAACCAGCTCTGGTCCCCGGTGCTGGCTCTGGCACGGCCAGGAGAAACCCATCGAGCTGCCTCTCCTCCCCCTGCAAGCGCGCTCGCTCCTTTCCTCTTCTCACGGAGGAAAAGGAAAACAAATTAAATATAAATTCAGTGTTAATGGAGAAGTCAGATGGGAAAACTATTAGAGTTCCTATAGCAACCCGGGGTAACACTGTCAAAAGCACCTGGATGACTTGGGAGGCAAGTGCTTGTGGAACTGTTACTGCCTGTGACAGTCGCTGTATTTTTCCATTACAGAGGAGACTGTAGCATACATTAAGTTAATATATAGTGCATGCAGAAAACTGCCGATTGCCACAACTGATGAAGACGTGCCACAAGACCCAGCCTAAGCACTTCCAAACAGCTCAGTCCCATCCTGGCCAAAGACCTGGTGCAGCTCAAGAAAGGACATTTCAAAGTAAAAAGGATGGGCTGGCAGTGCCTGCATCTGTGCTTGGATGGGGCTTTTGGGTCTGTACTGTCCCCCTCTGCACCTGCAGTGGGATGAGGAGCTTGCCCAGGGCTGAAGCTGCTGGAGGGGGCAAGTGTGGGGCAGGATGCATGGGGCTGGGGACCCCCATGGCTGCAGGGGAGGGTGGCTGGGCTGGTATGGATTGGTGGTAAGGGGGGGTTGCCTGCAATCTGTGTTTTTGGGTGGATCAAGCTCAAGGCTGCAGCTGCCCTAGCCTGGCCCCTGCCTTTGCTCACAGTTTCAGTAACAGCACAAGAAATAACCCCTAAAAGCACCTTTTGGCCAGTATTTGAGGGGGTAGAGGGTGTTTGCTCTGAACTACCCCAGTAAAGCCCAGGCTGGACTGAGGGTCTTACCCATCCTCACTGGGGGCTCGGCCTCATCCTGCTGATGCCAGCCCTGGGGACAGTGCTGGCAGGGCTTGGCATCTCTGCACACCAAGCAGAGGGAGATCATCCACTCCAGCAGAAGCAAAATGCCATCACCGACCACACAAGCTCCCTTTGCCACAGCAGAAATTTTATTCTCCCTTTCTTCCCCCCATCCCTCCTCCTCCTCCCTGCTTCCAAACAGGCAAGTACCATGTTTTCAGCATCCCTCTGGCACCCTGAGGCCCCCCAGCACAGCACCCCACACCCCAGCCAGCAGGATGCTGTCATCTGGCAGCAAAGCAGTTTGCTGAGCTCTGCTGCCCGCTGGCTTTCCAGGGGGATGTGCCAGGATTCAGGGGTAACCAGCCAGGGGAAAAGCCTTTGAAGCCAAAGAGGAATTTTGCACCTCATCTCATGGATGCTTTCTATGCTTGTGGAAAAGGAGGGGTTTTTATTTTCTCCCTTAATTTTAAAAGCTGAAGTTTTTCTGGAAACCCAACTGAAAATTGCTGGTTTGGCAGATGGCTGCCTGCATTCCTCTGTTTTGGGGGCTTTGTTTTTTGTCAAATTTTTGGTTTTTTTTTTCCTCTTGTTTTTCTAACTTGGCATCTCAGCTGCGGGGATTGATTTGACATCCATCCTTGTGAGTGCTGTGAGTGCCTTGGTGCTGTCTTGGTGCCAGCAGAGCATCCTCCGAGAGTGGGTCTGATGCTGAGCACCCTGTGGGGAAGCCCAGACATCTTAGGTGCCATGGTGGGCCAGATCCATGTGTGGCAGCCATCCCTGAGGTGGCACATGGCTGAGGCTGATGTGCTAACCCTGTTTTGGTACCCACGAGCCCCCCATGCCTTTCTCCCTCACTGTCTTGTTTGTCAGCACTTCTCTGTAAGCAGCCTCCAGGCACAAATGTGCTGTGAAGCTCTGTCAGGATGAATTGGGCTCACCTCTTTGGGGAAAAAAAACAAAACAGAAGAGGAAGAAAAGTTCTCTGTAATTCATAACTGCTGTTGTGGCATCTCCATTCTCCTGGAGCCTCCACCTTGCGTGGCCCATCCTGTGCAGCCCCGTGGGTCACACTCCCTGTCCTATCACCCAGATGCTCCAGTCCTTCAGCTTTATCACCTCAGCAAAGGCCTTTTTTGCATGAGTTCTGTTGCAGGACCCCCCTTGTTGGTGCACTTGCTGTCCCCTGGCTGGACAGTGTGACAGGTCACCCACCCATGGGTGCTGTGGTCATGGATGGGGAGAAGAAGGTTTTTTGTTTTTTGTTTTTTGTTTTTTTTTTAATACAGATAAAAATAAACACCCTTTCAACATTTTAATTTTCACCTCTTACATTGGGGTGACTGCAATGCACCCCACCAAGGCAGCTGGGGATACTGACACCCATCGTGCCCCTTCGGGAGGTCCAGAGCACACAGGCTGGGTGGGGGGGAGGGAGGAAGTGCTAGTGGCCACCCTTGCTGCTCTAATGAGGCTTTCCTTCTAATTAATATTCCCCAGCAAAGCCGGCGCTGGTTCTGGATCTCTCAGCTTTCATCTCAGCTGGCATTGATGTGACATCAATGGGAGAGGGGGCTTTGAGAGCTCTTTGTTGTTGGCGACGTTACAGCTGCGGGAGAGGGAGGATGGAGAGGGGCGTCCCCGAGCCCGGGTCCAGCTCTGCTCTGGTGTCTGCTTCCCTTCCCGAGACACACGTGGGGGTGTAATTCAGGCATTCCCATTTCCCGACGCTCCCAGAAGGAATGGTGGGCAAAATAATGAAGATTCTGCACCCAGCTGCTTCTCGCGTGGGTGCCCAATTCACAACCCAGCACTCATGTGTGAGCACCCAGTTAGATCACCCCTAAGCACCCATTGTGCCCTGCTTGGGTGGCCAATTAGCCAACACCTGAGCACCCGATTAACCCACACCTGAGCACCTAAATCTTCGTGGGCTATTAGCTCCTACCTGAGGGTTATTTTGGGGATAAATAGGAAGGTTTTGGGGGACTGTGATACCGCAGATGAGAGAGGAGTCTGGGGAGGGTTGGGAGGTGGTGGGGGCTGCTCTGAAATGGTGGAAAAGCCCCGTTGTGCCTCAGAATTTGGGTGAGCCTGTGGCATCCTAGTGTGAGCAGGTCTAGGGGTGGGCAGGAGATGTGAGGCTGGAGCCCTGGTGGTGTGAGGGCTCCCTCTGTGTCCCTGCACCACTGAGCCCTTGCTCCTGTGTTTATCCAGAGGGGACCTGCAGCTGGTGAGCTGGTGTGGTGAGTCCTCTGGGTCACAGCCTCCCTCTCCCAGGGAGTTTTGTGGAGCTCCCTGACGTGCCCTTGAATTGGGATGCAGGTGAGGGGCACATTTTGGGCCCTGGCTATACTCACAGGGGTTGGCTGCATCTACCAGAGCATCCATAAGCAGCCAGCTCTGCTTCCCCCTCCCTGCCTGCTTTGCACAGATGTTCAGCCACCCAGCTCCAGTCATTCCAATATTCCTGACAAGTGAATTTGCAGCTGAAGCTGGACAACATTTGTTTAAATTAGGCTTTTTTCTTATCTTCTTCTTCTTTTTTTCTTTTTAAACCTACTTTCCATGCAGATTTTTGCCACAGTCTGGGGGAACATCACCAGACCATGGTGCAGGGGCTCTGTCACTGCTTGGCTCAGTCACTGCCTCAGTTTCCCCTTCCATGGAAGTGTGTTCTGGCCATTCCTATCCAAACTGTCCACTGCCCCTGAGTGGCCCTGGAACAAGTGCCCTGCTTGGCCTCTCCTGGATCACTGCCTGCTCTGGCTCTGCTTTTGCCAGGATAAACTGGGCATCTTGAACCCTGTGTTTCAGGGCAGTGACCTCCAGCTAATTAGGCAAACTGATGGCTCTGCCCTCATGAGTGGGATGGTATTGGGAGTGCTGCTGGGTGCAGGGAGCAGCTGGTGATGGGGAAGGTGGGATGCTGCCAGCCTCCCCTCCCACTCTCCAGAGGAGGAAACACAAGCAGGATGCAGCTGAGCTGTTTATCACCGTGGTTTTTTTTTTTTTTTTTTTTTTTTTTTTTTTTTTTTTTTTTTTTTTTTGTTTTTTGTTTTTCTTGGTAGGCAGAGAGGGGCAGACACACTCCAGGAGCCATGCAGGGGAATTCACAGCTGTCCCCAAGCTGGCTTCCATGGCCACCAGCGCGTGCTGGGCCGTTTTGGGGCTCATTATCCCCATGTGATGCTCAGCAGCTGAAGATGCTGGCCCGGGCTTTTGCTCAGTATTAGTGCTTGGAGATCTTCCCCCCGCCCCACCCCTCCTCCAGGATGGCAGCTCGGCATCAATCTCGTCCCTTCCTCGTGGGACTGTCCCCGGGGAAAGCGCTGGGAAGGATGGGAAGGGGTGGCTGGGGGCCCTGGGGCACGGCAGGAGGCCATCAGCACTTACTAAGGGTTATGCAAGAGGCACTAGGCTATTACACGGCTATTAATCCTCCTTTAATATGGTTTTGGTATTTACTGACCGCGGTTAACTATTGCATTAAATCGAAATTAAATGTGTATTTTGGAGGCTTTACAGAAGGGTGGAGGAGGGTGGCTGGGGAAGAGGGTGCAAGCTTGCAGGTGGGAGGGAAGGTTTTGGGGTGCCCAGGGGAACTGGGGACCTCAGTGGGTCCCAAACAGCCTCGTCACCAGCATGGGGATGTCCCCAGGGTGCTGTGCCAGGCTGTCAGTCCAGGTGAGGTGCTGATGTTATCTCCGGTGCCTTGGGCGATTTGTGAGCTGCTAAATTAGAGGAGAGAGAGAGAGAGATGCTGCGGGCTCCCGGGAAGCCTCGGTTTCTAATCAAAGGGGAACCAGCTCTGCTTTTCACCTGGGGTTTTACACACAGCTTCAGCCAGGGATGAGGCTGCTCCGCTCCCCGGGGCCGGGTGGATTTGGGGTTAACCCTTGGTGTGCTGGAGCCTGGCAGCAGCTCGTAGTCATGCTTCATGGCATCAGCAAAGGCTGAAACCCACAGCAGGGACCCTGGGGTTTGGGGAAGGCAGGAGCAGGGTGGTGATGCCTGGGATTTAGGACCAATTCTCTGGCTGGAATGGCAGGATGGGGCCTTTAAAATGGGAACTGGGTTTGTGGCCAGCTCACAGCCAGTTCCCCAGTGCCTCGGGGCTGCTGTCCCCTGGGCTTGTTTTGGGGCTTTACCCATAGAGGAAGAACCTGAATGTTCCTGCTCGACCCAACACTCTCCTCCCCATCCCCGACACCATGAATCTGGGACAGTCAGAGCTGAGCTCACAGCAATTATCCGTGGATTAAAGGCAACTAATTTAGTTTGCATTATGGAGGCTGGATTGGATCGATACGTCGGGGTGAAGCACACAGAAGAGGAATCAATAGGTGTTCTGAGACACAGCTGATGAGTTGGATGGCTCGATGGGGTGATGCTTTAGGGGTGGTGGCAATGCCCAGGTGGTTTGGAGCCAGGAGGAAGATGTGGAGCCAGTGGGGAGTGACCCCTGGGGTGATCCACATCAGCAAAGCAGAACTTTGACTCAGCACAAGGCTTTCACTGGGTTTTTGCAGCTCAGCAAACTGGAGGCTGCTGTGAGAGGTGTGAGCTTTGGCTCTGCAGGATTTGAAGCTGGGGTTGGACAGCCAACCCCTCCTGTGCTTGCCCCCATACTCACTGGGGATCTGATGTCGTGGTTTGATGTTCAACCAGAATTTGGGCAGAAGCTGGCTTGGACTGCCTGCAAGGTGTGCACCCACCAGGCATTCCCACAAGGGGATGTTCAGTGGTATAAACTGGGGATGTCCCAGTGCCCCCCAAGGTTTCTGAGCCCCTGGGATCATCAGTAAGGACTTGGTACATCTCCCTCGTGATGCCTTCTGGCCAGGCAGCATGGCAGGAGGCAGGGTCCTTTTTCATAGCTGACAGCTCATGAATATTTATAGCAGCATATTAAAAATGTCCACCGCATCCCAAATTAGTCATTGGGCCCTGGATCAGTGGCATTGATGTCAGGCCTGGCTCTGTGGCCCAATGATGGGTGTGTGGCCCTGCAGCCAGGGGGGTGATGGAGCAGGGGGTCCCCATCCCTCCAGGGCTGTGTGAGCAGCTCTCAGGTCCTGTCTTTGGACCGGACCTTGCTCCTACATGAAACCCTCTTGTCTTTCCAGGACATCTGCTCTGGTTGTTGGCAGTACCAGGCTTTCTACCCCTCTCAGCACCTCTTCCTCACCACCTTGTTGTTTAAAACTCAGGTTTCTGTGGCTGTCTCCAAGGTCTCCATCAGAAGATGAGGGGTGTGGGAGCTGCCTCTCCTGCCACGTGCCAGGGATGGTGGCTGCCTCTGGGATGGGAAAAGCATGGCCAGCACAGGTGTGTTCAGCTCCTGGAAAAGCAGGTGAGAAAGGATCAGTGTTTTGGCAATTGACTGGAAATTAAAGGGAGAGAAGAAAGGGACAAGGCTATTTCCCAGCTCCAGAGGGGTTGGCAGGGATAAGAGAAAAAGAGCAGAAGTTAATTTAGAAAGAGTATATGAAGAGAAAAGTGTTGGAGGGGCTGGAGGGTGAGAGGTGTCCTGGTTGTAGTGTGGAGACTCTCTTAATGGAGAGTCCTGCTGCAGCCCACAGGGGATGGATGTGTCCCAGCAGCTTGTCCTGGTGTGGGGACAAGAGCAGCTCTCCCCATGGATTTTGGGGACCCTTCAGCCTGCAGGGAGGCTGGGCCAGAGCCTAAGTCCTTTGAAGCTTGCAAAGCTGAAGAGCACAGGCAAAAACCCCTCTGGGAAGCTGCTCTTCTCCACACCACCTTCTATCTGTCATTTTGCTCTGGTCTCCCTCATCATGCACCAGTGACAGTCCTGGTTAGTGCCACTAATGAAGGGCTGTGGCTTTGGTCACCTGCACTTGTCTCTGGCTGACTTCCTTGTGGCATTAATGAAGCCCTGAAACCACTTTTACCTCCAGGGACAGCCAAGGGGAAGGGCTGCCCTGGGGTGGGGGTCTCAGAGGGGTAGCAACACCTGGGCTGTTCCTCTGCCACATCACCATGGCAACACTAAGGGATGCTCTTGCAAAGCCACAAAGGGGAATCCCAGCAGCCTGGGGGCTTCAGGACTGTGCAGAGAAATGGGAAAAAAAATGCCTGTTTGGGCTGTCTGTGTCTGTCTGCCCACAGCAATATCTCTGCAGCTACTGCACAGTGGTGTTGCTTGATCTTGATTCCACCAGAAGCCACTGAAACCCAATGTCTGCACAGCCTCCCCCACCTTCCGGTGATGCTGAACATCTCCCAGAGCAAATAACCACAGAATTAACCCCAGAATCCTTTCCATCCCTGACCATATCCTTGGCTTGGCTTCAGCGAGCCAATGGATAGAAATCTCCAGACATTTCTGCAGCAGGGCATCAGCCCAGTGTTTTGGGCCTCAATATCTATTTCTCTCTAGCATCTGTCTTTCCTTTTCACTGTGGTTTTTATTACTAGACACACTTGTATTAAAGTAAACACAGCCCAGGAGTGGGGGGCTCGGGGGTGCTGATGATGCAGGGGGACCAGTGAGGAGACTGGGGTGTCTGTGGCTGCTTTGCACAAAGGCTTGGGGTGATTTGATCTTCTGCCCCAAGGGTCTCCCGTGGGGTGTCTCGGGGCAAAACTCCACTCTGCAGAGGACCTGCAGGGCTGTGATGGTGTTTACTGTCCAGGAATGGTGGTGACTTGGGTGGGGTTGCCCTCTTCTGCCAGAGCTGTCCCTCTTGTCCCCCCCAGTCTGTGCACAGGGAGCTCACACTGCTCCCCTTCATTTGTTGCCATTTATCTATAATTTAGCATGGGTTTTAGTTATATTCTAATTGAGTTTCATGTGTCACAGTGTGTCTCAAACAGAAAGTATAAATATTTAACAACCTCCACTGGTAATAAAAATTCACATTTGCCTCATTCTGGTTCCCAGTACATGAATATTCCACACCACGCTCCACGGGTATTAACTTCATTCAGATTTCTCCCTGGTTATGCAATATAATGGTAATGACAGATAGAAGCCAGATATTAAAAAAATAATAATAATCATCAAAACCAGCAATATCAAACTGGTTTCATGTTATTAACTCCCCTCCCTTGGTTAGAGGAGCACTAATACATTCCTTTTTGTTGCCAGCTCCCCTGTGTGTACAAGCACAGGTACTTGCTCTGGTAGTGCTGAGCTGTCCCAGTTGCACCAGTATGCACCCAGTATGGGTGAGAACTGGGGTGTGGGACAGGCCGGGGATCCTGGGGGGTGAAAGGTGTCTGAGGCTTGGGTCTTGCAGTGCAAGGGCTGAACAGAATCTGATTTGGGCTGAAATAAAGCTGGGATTGTGCCCCTGCTGTGCTGCTGCACATGTGAGGTGGGACAGGAGCTGAAACATTGCTGGGCTGGGCTGTCAGAGCCAAGCACTGGGTGGTGAAACAGGCTGTGCCAGGAGGCAGCCCCAGGTGATTTTTGGGTGATGGCTGCTACACATGAGGTTGTCCTGAGCCAGCAGAACCAGGGCGTGCCATGCTGGTGGTGACCAAATGCTGTAGCCAGGGCTGTGTGTGCCAGGGCTTGTCCAGGTCTGCACCAGGGGAGCTTAAACCATTTGGGTCACATCTGGGTCTGGACTTGCCACCCAAACAAGACCCAACCTGCCTTTTGTACCAGTATGAATGTTTTAAAGCAGGGTGAGGCTCTTCAGCACATCAGCTCTGCTGTGATGGGAGCAGCAGCCAAGTGGTGGCAGGGGCAGTGCCTGGTGCTCTGCTGTGGGGCTGCCAGGAGGTCAGTGTGGGGCAAGTGGGGATCCCTCACCCCCTCTCCCTGTCTAGTCTGGGCATTTGGGCTGCTCCTGGGAGAGCTCCCATGGGAAAGGCTGGAGATCTGAGTGTTTGAGGGCTGCCTTGTAGCCACCAAACCCACTAGGTACCTTGAGAAAAGGCAAGATGGGGAGGTTAAAACCCAGCAGCAAGCTGCTGGTGCTCCCTGCAGGTTCGTTAAGGTGTTTATTATTATTCATGCTGGAGAAAGCCACGGATGGACTGTGTGATTCAGCTACATGATATTGGATGGGCTAAAAGCATCCCGGGTATCACCAGCATCTTCCCACCAGTTTGACCAGAGCAGGGGACCACACTGGGTGGCCAGCACGTGGCTTGAGCGCGGATCCCGAGGGATTTCTGCTGCTCTGCCACCTCTGGCATCGCTCCTCTGCCTGCATCTCACACCTCCCCCCGAGTAGGCTCTGCCCAAGGGCTGAGCTCCGCAGAGGAGCTGTTGCCTGGGTTCCAGCACGAAGATGTTGCAAGCTGCTAAAAATTCAAAGTGCTCTTTTAATTACATGCTATGAGGGAAAGCAGCCTGAATCTTGGAAGGAGGCTAATGATGGAACTGCCAGGATATCTTCAGTGGCAGGAACCCAGAATACATCTGAAAGTACCTTAAAAAGGCAAAAATGTCAGGTTTGTCTATGAAATAATAACTAGTAACCTGTAAACCATGACATCACCGTCCACCTCGCTGCTGGGGGAGTGATTTAGAGATTCCTTGCCTATGTGAAACGAGAACATCTGCTCTCTGCTGGAAAGAGGAGGAAGATCTCCTCATCAGCATTAAATTTAAATGAGCCAGTCCTCATTTGCACGCTTCTGCGGTTCCCGGGCTCCTGCAGGGGAGGGACTGGGGAGCGCAGGCTCCGGCAGAGGCTCAGCGAGCCGGTTCTCCCGCCTTGACTTTCTAAAAGTGTGAAAATCAGACTTCTCAATCCCAGAAGGTTCCCCGAGGCACGGACTGCCCCTCCGCAGACCCACGAGCAGCCTGGTGGGATCGTGTCTCCTCCTGTCCAGGCGCTTCGTGCTCAGCATCTCCTCCTGGAGCTCCCACCCGCTCCCGTCTCCCATGGGACAGTGAGGACAAAGCGTGCCTCAGTGTCCCCGCGGGTGTGATAGAGGACCCGGGGCTTTGCGTGATTTTGAAGTAACTTTAGAATTAAAGGAGGCCAGGGTAAGCCCGTCCCGGAAGGCACCCACAGACCCCAACAACACAGTGGCAGCTCTGCAGCACCCGTGGGCACCCGGAGTTTCACGAGTGTGACCTCCAAAACACAGGGGCTGCCACAGCCTGGCCACTGTGTGCCAGGAATGTTGGCTGGAAAAAACCTTTCCTAGGGTAAATTTTGGTTAATTCTTTTTATATGTGACAAGAACCTGGTTGCTCATGTCTGCCCACCAGGAGCTGCCGTCCTCTCCATGCCCTCACCTCCTCCCACCTCCACCTATTCTCAATCAGTGCTTGCCCAGCTGGTGCCCATCACTGTTTCACATCTTGCCTCCCCATCACCCCTTGGGGTATGGGTTTATGCCATAGCGCTGCTGTAGTTCTGGGGTGAAGGTGGCCTCTGGCTGGAGCTCCCCAGTGTGCAGGTACGAGCCCGGGCAAAATTGTGGTGGTGGGATCTCTTGTTGGTGCTGTGCTGGGGCAGGAGAGGGGATGCCCTCGGTTTCCTCTGGCTGTTGTGAGTTCCTGGACAGAGATGAGACTTGCTTTTCTCAAACCTGGAGTTGGTTAGGAGAGCTAATTTGTGTGCTTCTGAGAAGGTTTTTCGTTCCTTGAAAACCTGTGTGTGCTGAGCAAAGGTCTCGGTGCTCTGCTCCCTGCTGAGGCAGACCTGAACTCTGCAGCATACCCTTTGCCTGCTGCGAGCCCTGGCTTTCCCCTGACCTCATCTCCTTCTTCAGTTGGCTTTTTGGCACCTCGCATCCCTCCTTTCCGGGGCCGCCCTGGGCTCACGGGGATGCTGGAAGCGCTGGCAGCGGTGCTGGGGGCCAAGACGGGAGCTCAGCACGATGCTCCCTGGCATTCTGGTGCTCGAGGATCTGGGGCTCGGCAAGGAGCATCTCATTTCTCTCTTGTCGCTTCCTGTCAGGCAAGATTTGAAGACTTAACTAGAGCGGGAGGCGCTGATGGTGCGGTGCTGGCGTGCTGCGCGCTCCCGCGGCATGGGAACCAGATAAAAGCAGAAAAAAATGCAAAGAGGTTGGGGAGGGGTAATTGGGAGGGAATTGGCAAAAAGCCCGGAAGAAGAAGGCAAGAAATGCAGATTTGGGGTGGTATGAGCGATGACTGGAGGCTTGGGATGCGGTCTGGCTCCCAGAGCTGCAGCCTGGTGTCTGCTCAGGAGAAGGGACTCCCAGGGCAGCACTGGGCTGGGGCAGGACAGACCCGCACCGAAATTCATCTGTGTGTCCTCGGCCGGGTGAGGCTGTGCAGCAGGGCAGGGATTGCTCGTCCCACACCTCATCCTGTAGCGCTGGGTATCCAGGAGAAAAAGTGGAGTGAGGCGGGAGGGGGGCTGGGTCTTGGCACCCCAGGGGAGAGCAAAACCTCCCAGGCAGTGGGCTGGGGAGAAGGGTGGATTTCAGGTTTCTTTTTTGGTTGTTGTTTGGTTGGGGTTTTGGGGGGCTGCTTCTCTTTTTTTTTTTTTTTTTTTTTTTTTTTTCTTTCTTTTTTTTTTTCTCTCCCTCTGGGCATCACTCTACACCCCAAGGGGTTGTAGACCTTCTGAGTCAGCTGCTGAAATGCTGCAGCCTTTGGTGTGAAACCTCGTGGCTGCTCGGCTGCGCCTGGGGACAAGGACAGGCTCTGGTTGGAGCCACAGTAAATGTCAGAGGGTATTAAATAGGGCCAATGTCCAGTGCAGTGCTGGGTGGTCCTCACATCCCACCCAGGAAAGCTGTCTTTGTGGGACTGGTGGACCTTGGCTCCTCCTCTGGCCTCTAAAACACCCACTCTACCCAACCAGGATAATCTTGAAAGGATGATTCTCTCTCATCTTGACATTTTCTGGAGGTAGTAGCAGTTGTTAAGGAAAATGCAATTTTAAAATATTTTGTAAAGACTGAGGGGGAGGCAGATTTGTGCTATAAATTATATTTTTACTATAAATTATATTCATCTCTCACCAAGTCAGGGTATTCAGCAGCACCAGTGCTACAGCCCCAGGTGGCTCAGCCCTTGCAGCCCCCAAAACTCGAGCTTTGTTCAGGCGTGGATTTATGGAGTACTAAAAAGTCAAGGTGCAAACATTGATCATGCAGGAAAGTGCTGGTCAACAGCCAAAAATAAGCATTCCCCAGCTGAAATTAATAATTCCTTTCTGCACAGCCAGTGGATCGAGCTGGTTGTGGATGTCCCCTCTGCACAGTGGTGGTGCTTCATGCTGTAGTATATTTTTTCCCTCCAACTACTTGTCTGGCTCCTCACTTAATAAAGATTGAGAGAGACAATAAAAACATTCATTAAAGAGGGGGGAAAAAAATGAAGCCCTGCTTGTAGCCTCTAGCATTTTGTTTCATTAAGGAATTGCTTTTCTCAAACCCTCCAAGGCTGTTCCCGATGCCATTATTCAGCCCTAGGATTTGGGGATACAGCACCAGACTGGGAAACTCTGGGATGCTCGGGGTGAAGGGCTGGCCATAGCACTGATGGAATAACTGAGGAAGGCAGGAAACCACCCTGGTGATGGAAGAGAGAATTAGCAAAATAAGCTGCTGGGAAAAGCAGCCATTTGGATCGGGTCATGCAGGGTTAAGCTGTTGCCTTGTTTTGTGTGGAACCTGGGGTTGGCCTCCTACTCCTCCCAGGTCGTTTGCTCCTGTCCTAAGAAATCCTAAAATCCTTGGTCTGGGCTCTTCCAGCTGTGGGCACTTGTCACAGTTTAACACTGGCCCGGCAATTAAACCGAATAACAGACGCTCTCTATTAATCTGTCTCTCCTTGATAGAGAAAGGAGAGAGAATAAGGGAGAGAGACTTATGGGTTGGAAACTAAACTACACAACTTTAATGAAACAGTAATGCTAAATAGGTAAAATTACTAAATATATACAAATATACAGGAAAATGGAAACCACATTCCTCCCTCCTTTCCCCCAATAACTCTCACGTCACCACCGAGGCTGTAGGGCAGCCCTGGGAAAGTCCAGGCTGGACTCCTGGAGTCGGCAGCAGTCGGGAACTGGAGGCAGGAACACACAGATATGGGCTGGCACGGATCAGGACCACAGGCACACGAACAGACAGGATCCTTCCAGGATGCCGGGGAGGAAGGGAAGCGGGAAAAGATCTGGCTCGGCCCACGTGATGCCTCAAATTTATACTGAGTGTGACGTATATGGGATGGAATACTCTGTTTGGTCAATTCTGGCATCTATCTTGTCCGTTCCTCCCTAAAGGAGGGTTCAGGTGCGGCCTCTGTGTCCTTGGCTCTGCATACCAGTCTCTAGCAGTAACTATAAACATCAAGTGTTATCAGTCCTAAAAGCACACACACTGTATGAGAAACTTGCTGTTAATTTCAGCAAATGCAACTACTTACAAGGGACTTAGCTAAAAGCAAAAGTACAGAAACAGAAAACCACCTTTATCCTGGCCCAAACCAGGACAGCACTGAGGGATTCAAGCCCCCTATGTGGTTGTGGTGAGGCTGGAGGAGCCTCACCTGGAGGAGCCTGGTGAGGCTGGAGGGGTGCCTAGGGCCAGGATTGGGGGGAAGAGGAAAGAGGGGTGGGCAGGGTGGGCTCTGGTGCCTCTGCTGTAGCTGGAATATGGTGAATGGCATTTCTCAGGGGGTTAATTCAGTGATGGGGGGGTAACCAGGAACCCCCTGTGTACAGCAAGGGGGCTTCTGCAGCACTTGTTATCGCTGGTGGGGCAGGGGAACAGACAGAGCAAGCTCATTGCTGTCAAAGTGCACTTCATCAATACCCCGGGGTCTGTAAATCAGTCGTGGGAGGGCTGCTCTGCCCCCAAACCCTGACATCCAAAACGAGATGTGTGTTTTCTCCCGGGTTCCAAGAAGAGCTTTGGATCATGTTGCGATTTATCGCTCAGCCCCCAGCCAGATGTCTATGTGGGTTCAATCTATAGCTCCCAGGACCGATAGAAATATTATCCCATCTTATTAAAATCACCCACAGCTACTGTAGCTGTATGTCAACAGCAAAACAAATAGCGACCGGGGCTCATCGTGTTGGAGCCTCTCTGTTGAGGCTGTCTTCAATCCGCCTCCTGCTAAAGCACTTACAAATGTCAGCTTTTCCCATTACAGCTCCACACAGCTCCTGTATAGCCAGCTTCAAATCCCATTACCACGCCAGAGCAATGCTTTGGTGAGCGTTGTCTCTGCTGAAGCTCCCCCACTGACATGAAATGCTGCTCGTGGTGCTCTTCCTAGAAGTAAGGAAGAGAGCACAAGGCTCTGCTCCCCAAAAAGAGGCTCAAAACTGTGATGGGGCAGCTCTTCTGGGGAGGAGAGGAGGGCAAAAGGGCTGTGCTGGGGTGAAAGTGGGGCTGATGCCTCTTCCTCGGCTCCTGTTTCTGCCAAGGGTCTGCTGAGCAATGTGGGATGTATTGTGTCTGCTGCTGGAGGTTTACTGATGTTGTTTTGTGTTTGTGCCTTACCCTCCACCCCGCTCCAAAAATGCTACAGCAGTTTCTGCTGCCACCCAAGCTGTCCCTGGCTCACCCCCATCCTTCCCTCCTGTGCTATCTTTGGTATAATTAGGAGGCCAGGACTGTGTGTGTGAGGTGAATGTGACCTCATTAGTTTCTTAGGCGGTATTGAAATTTCTTCTCATTTACATCCCCCATCCCTAAATGTGCAGCTCTGGTCTCCAGGGTTGCTTTTTGCTGCTTTCCATCCCTGTCACCAAGGCTCTGGACCAGAGCTGAGCTCCCTCTCCCTAACTGATCTCTCCACTTCTGCCTTGAAATTGAACCCCTCAATGTGTTTGAGGAAGAAAATTCCTGGTCTTCCCTAGGCAGGTGGGTAGAACTCCTCTGGAAGATGCCCTGAGGTGGGGCAGCACTGGTGGAGCTCCTGGTTTAACTCCTCTGTCCTCATGGGGTCAGACAGCAAAGCTCTGAGTGCTCCCTCTGCTCTCTGCAGGCAGAGATGGGGGATGAGAAATGTCCCAGCTGGGCTATGACAGGCTCTGTGGTCTCATCCCTCTGAGATCCCCAACCAGGTTTGCTCTTCCCTGTCAAGAACCTCCTTATCTGTGTTTGCTGTAGCACACAGATGCCAAAATCCTGCTAGACTGGTGCTGGCTTGATCCTCCCAACTTTCAGATGCTTCTTTTTAAAGTTAGAGGATATATGGCTCTGTCGAGCCTTTCTTCTTTTCCTGTGCTTGCTGGAGGGGGAAGTGCTCTTTGAGATGGGAAGGTTTGCATCGTCCCTGCTGTGTGATGTTGGATCCCTTTATAGGGCAGGTATCTTCTAAAGCAAAATGTTTTCAATTCTCACGAGGAGCATAATTCCTGAAAATGTACGCAATAAACAAAACGAGCCGAATGTAATTAAAATGGAGACAGCATATAATCTGGTAACCCACTTAGAGGCTCAAAGCTTCAGCTTTAAAAAAAATGTTTGCTCCAAATCCATTTAAATAAACAGACCAACACACAAAGGCTCTCTGTACACTATCAGGATACAAAGAAAACTGGATCAAAAGCAGCTGTGGCCGGGCTGTACATATGTAGCAAGGAAATTGCTTGATCTCAGACTGCACCTTGCACATGCAAATGTGTTTGTGGACCTTTCTGTGAACTGCATTTGTACAACAGATGAGCTGTTGGATTGTGCAGTGCTGCTGGGGCAAAGGCTGGGGTCTCCCCTGCTGCAGAAGCCTTTGCTGGGGAAGGGGGGGAGCTCATAGCACCTCTGCTTGCTTTGGCAGGAGTGGAGAGAGGCCAAAGCCCCGCTGAACTTTGCCTTCTCCATGGGTGCAGACACTGCATCCAGTGGAGGGAACTGCACAGAAACGTGGAAAAATTAAAGAAGAAAAAAAAAAAGGGAATCCCCATCCTTAGCACCCATGCCTTGGACTCTCCACTTGCTGTGTGCTGTCACACTCATGTCCTGTTGGGTTTGCAGGGGGGTCTTGTGGAAATGTGTAGTGGGGCTGTGGGGTTTGCATCTCCTCTCTCGGACACTGTCTCTGCAGCAGAGCCCTGCTGGCCTTGAAGTGTTGCCAGCAGCCATGTGATTTGTCTCGGGCTGGACAGCACAGGCTGTGAATCCAAGATAAAGTGTATTCCCAGGCCAGCAGAACTCAGCCCAGGGAAGGCACTTTGGGTCAGATGAGACCATCTTCTTATTGCTCTTGCAGGTGGTTTTGGGCTTGCTGGAGCTCTGCTGGAAAGGGATGCTTATATATACATAAATACATAAGGTGGGGGGGAGGGGAGGTACCAGGGAAAGCTATTTTTAGAAGTGGCAAGAAATCTTAAGTGTTACGAACCAGGGCCTTGGCTCAGCCTGGGGCAATGTCTGCACTTGAAATGAGCGTGTCTGCAGAAAATCCTTTACTCTGACTTTCCAGAAAGAAGGTTCCTGGCTTGCGCCGTGGCCAGCAGCCCCCGGTGTATCTTGGTCCTCACTCGGGGCAGGCTCGGGAGGGGTGGCTCCCCCCGTATCTTCCCTACCTCTTAACTCGGGGAACGTTTTTTCTGCGTGGTCCCCGCCGTCGGGTCCGGCTCCGGTGGCTCCCGGGACTCGCACCGGCAGAGGGAGCTCCGGCCGCGTCCTCCGAGCCGGGGGGACCGGGGGCACCGCTGCTCCGGGGCTGGGGGGTTACGGGTCCCCCCCACTGGGGGCCCGGCTCCCTGGGGTCGTTCTCCCCCCCAGCCCAGCCAGGGGCGACCTGCTCCGGAGGAGGTGTCCCTTATGTTCGCCACGCGGGGACCCTTACGCGCCGCTCCCAGCAGCGATGTCCCCGCTCGCAAGCGGGGTGTGCGTGAGGGGGTCGGCACGGCGGGGGGAGCCGCCCGGCGTCCTGCAGCAGGGCGAGGATCTGGGGCAGGGGACAGCGAAGCAGCAGTGGGGAGCGAGGCCGAGGCTGAGCCCCCTCCCTCTCCCGGGCTACCGGGGACTGCAGTTGGCGTGCGCCCCGGTACCGGTTCCTGTTGTCCGCGGCCCTGTGCGTCTCCCCTCTCCTGGGGCTCCTGGCTTCCCGCAGGAGGGACCGAGCTGGGGCTATCTCCTTCCCTTTTGCCCCATTTCCCCTCTCTTTACCGCTCATTGGCTTTCCCCTTTCTCGGTGCTGCGGTGGGTCCCCCCCGGGGTCTGCCTCTGTCTAACGCAGCTCATGGCTACCCCCATCCCCTCCTCCAGGGCTCGGCGCTGCAAGTCGTGTCCCCCACTCCCCGAATTCCACGTACCCCTCCTCAAACAGGGGGTGATCGAGTGCAACCCCCGGGCGGGTGCGCCCCGTCCAGCCACGCAGGGGGACCCTGCCCTCCCGTCCAGCTGTGCTGCCCGGACTGACATCCCCGGCAGCCAATGGGGAGGCGCAGAGGGGCCGGGGTGGGGGGGGAGCCCCCATTGGCGGCGGGGGAAGGAGGAGCCGGGACTTGAAGTTGGAGTGAGGGATCCAGCTGTGCGGAGCGCTCGGCTCGGCGCCGCCGCCTGCGGGAGCATCCTCCGCCAGTCCCCGGGGCGCCGGGCAGCACACCCCTCACCCCTCCACCCCCCTCTTCGTCCGGGGCAGATGTTGGGGAGCGGAGGGGGCAGGCAGAGCCGCTAAGGCGGCCCCCCCCTCGCGGGTGGGGGCCAGCACCGGCAGCGGGGGCCGCCCCGCCGCCTCCCTACCCGCAGCTCGCCCGGCTCGGGCCCTCGGAGGCACGGCGAGGAGGAGCTACGGAGCCCGCAGACGGCAGGGCAGGGCGAGGGGGGCGGCCTGGCCCCGGCGGGGGGCGAGGCAGCGGCTCTCCCGGCCATGCCACTCCGGCGCTGAAGCCGGCCAGCCGCAGCCCCCAGCCCCCCGGCCCCGCCATGGCCGCGCCCCTCTAGGCTCCCCCCCGGCTCGCCCCGCGTCTCCCCGGCTCCCTCCGGGGCCGCCGGACGGAGGATGGACGAGGATGGATCGCGAGCGGCCGAGGAGGAGCCGGAGCAGGGCAGAGCCAAGACTTTCATCCGCCTTAATGACCTGTCCGGGGCCGGGGGCCACCCGGGGCCGGGGGACAGGGAGGTGGGCAGCGGCGATTCGGAGGCGGAGGCGCTGCCATACCCGGCTCTGGCCCCCGTCGTCTTCTTCTACCTGAGCCAGGAGAGCCGGCCGCGGAGCTGGTGCCTCCGGCTGGTCTGTAACCCGTATCCTTTGCAGGTGTTCGGCGGCGAGGTAAGCCCCGCGGTCCCCTCAGTTCCCGGAGCGGGGGACATCTCCCGGCTGGAGCCCCCCGAGTGATGGGGAAGGAGCTGAGGTTTGCGGTCCCTGGGTTAACAGAGGAGTCCTGCGGGGCTCACTGCCTCCCCGGTGCTCGGCCGGGAAGTTTTCCGGGCAGTTGCAGGGATGCAGGGCTGGGGATGTGTGTGTCCAGGGCTCCCCTGCCCCGTCCGCCCCTCCGCGATGCTCCGGCTCCCGCGGGCTCTGCCGCGCCGCTCCACGGGGAATCGGGGTGGAAGCACCGGTCGGCTCTTCGTCCCCCAGGGCTCGGCTGGCCTCCGGTGTCCCCGTTTTCCCCCCGGCACACGGAGAGACCCTAACCCCAGTCTCCTCCTCTTGCAGAACCCTTCTTCTTCCCTGATCCCGTTTCTTGCCATTCTCCCTTCCCCTAGGGTTTCAGGGAGTGGGCAATCTGGGGGGAGCGGGTGGGGGTTTTCTGCCTGGCTCTAGGGTCCCTAAATCATTCGCAGGGTGGAAGGCTGGTCGAAGGGCCCAGTCCCTGGAGTCCCCTGGGGGATGCTCCTTGCTTGGAGGGGTCCAGGCAAGGCGGGGGCTGTGGTCCCTGTGGTGTGCATTGGCCAAAGGCTGCTGCTTGCCAGGTCCTGGGGTGAGCCGTGACCCCACAAAGGCATCTGGTCTCCTTCCAAGCTCCCCATCTGCTCCAGTACAGGCTCTGTGTCCAAGCAGCCTTAGTCAAGTTTAAGCTTTCCAAAGAACGGGAGAAAAAAAAAATAGTGAAGACAATAGAAAAAATGCTTCTTGGTGCCTGCAAAGCCTCCCTTGGAGTTGACTTGCTACCAGCACACAGTTCGTAGCATCACAAGTGTTTTACCATCCTCAAACTCCAGTTCCATTTATTATTTGCAGAAGCAAAACCCCAAAATTAAATAAAGCAAAGTGATGTGGCTTCCAGCAGGGCTGGTGGGGGAGAGGCAGCAGCTGAACAGGAGGTTACCAGGTCTCTGCTGCTCTGCCTGTGCTAAAGCCAGGCGAGTATGGATGGGCAGCAAACCCACATCTGGAGTGGGAGAGGCTGTGCAGTAGCGGGGAGGACATGTTACATGGTGTAGAGGGGCAGAATATCCTGTGTGAGTCCTCCTGATGTGAGGGAACTGTGAGGAATTGCACCCCAGCTGAGGTTGGTGTGCCCAGGAGGAGCGGTGGGGGTCTCCCAGAGTTGTGAATATTGTTTTACTTGAGCTTCAGCAATAATTTATCTGATAAACAGGCTGCTTTTTTCCCTAAAATGTCCCCCAGGAGGGGAAAAAACAAGATTTATCTTCCCAGTCATGAATCCTCCCAGCAGTTTCCCCCCAAATCTCTTTCACACCAGCTAAGCAGTTCAAAGCTGCATTTATTTAAGCATCTTGGGAAATCTTGCAACTTCTTGAAGCCTTCTGTTTTGGGAAGAGGTATTAATGACAGGCTTCAAGTTGGTGTTTTCCTATTACCTACTATGGTAATATTATTTAAGATTGCTGATTTAAATAATTTTCAAGTATCTATTTTTCCCCTTAATGATGTTTTGAAGCAACTGTTAACACCTGCATTTTTGTAATTGTTTTCCATAAAATCCCCCACCCCAATAACAGCTTGGAATGCATCTCCTCCTCTGTGGCTGCAAATACAAGCAGGTTAATTTTTGTCCTTGGAAAATGAGTGTAATTCTGGGCACCTGCAAGCCCTGCTGAGCAGGGGATGAGGATTAAGTGCAGCCCCATGAACTGGGATTTTCCTCTTTACTAATTTGTCTCTCATTACTGACAGAGAAAGAGGTTTGCTTGGGAGCTCCTGGGCCACGGGTGATGCTGCTGTGGGTTTGAGCTGTGTGTCTGTGGGGCAGCTGTTTACTTTCAGGGTCACTGACCCAGAATTGGGGGAGCTGATTTAAGAACAACACAGAAGAAGCAACTCATCTTACAGATGAGAGGAAGTCAGTGGCCAGTGTGTGTTGTGTCCTGCCACTAGCTGGGCAGTTCAACAGAGCAGCATCTCCTTTGTCCCTTGGTTCTCTGCAGCTTGAGTCCTGGGGCTGAGCCCATTGCTTGTTTATATTTTGTACTGTCCTTGGCCTTGCCCCCCCTTTCTCCTCCTTCTCCTTTAGTGTGGTGGGTCAGAAAAGTGACTCTTCTCAGGCTGTAATCTAGGAATCATGCCCCGGTGCTAAAAATGTGTAACCACGTCACTGGAAGGGTTTTGTTGCCAGCAGCTGCCCTGGAGAGGACTGACAGTGCTTGGGCTCACGTGGCTGGCAAATCCTGCCCTGGTCTCTAGGGGATGGGAATTGGGGCTTTTGCTGCTTCTGCTGTTCCCTGGGGTGGTTTTTACCTTTCTGTGGGTGTCTCTGCAGGAACCAGATGGATGAGCTCTTGTTTGAGCCATGTGTATGGAGATGCATGGATTGCCAGCTTGGCAAGGTATTCTTGTGGTGTGCTCTGCTGGCTGGTGAACTTTGCCATTGATGGGGTGTCAGGAGGAGGTGCTGGAGCTGCTCCTGTGCCTGTGGCTCTGTCACCTGCCCTGGGAAGGGTAGCTTATGCCCCCTGGGTGGATCTGAAGCCCCTGGGATGCTGCTGTCCATCATCCCGCAGTCAACTTGTGTGGCCATGGTAGCTGAGGAAGAGCAATGGTTGATGTGCGAGTCCAGCAAGGATGCAAAGTCCTGTCCAGGTGGTTTGTTGAGCTCTTCTACCATGTTTCCATTCAGAGCATCCTCTGCTTGGGAGCTCTTTCCCTTGTCTATCTGGAGGACAAATGGGGGAACTTGTACTACTTCATTAGGCCTAGGAAGAGGTTATGAGGTTTGTCCCAATATAGAAATGGAATACTTCAGAGCCTGAAATCTTGGGGTTTAACCCTAAATCTGTATCAGTCCTGCAAAGCTATCCTTCCCCTCAGTTGTGTTGGGCTCTTTGAATTAAAGAACTGGCTTGGGCCAGACGGGCCATGCAGTGGAGATCTGGAGAGGATAAGCCTGGTTTCCCCCCCTGGTGTGTTCCTCTTGGCTTTGGGATGAAAGGCTCTGCTCAGGGTGAGGACCACCTGGGTCAAAAGGGAAGGAGCAGGGACATGGTGGGACATGTTTAATGGGCATAGTGCTGGACCCACAGGCTTGGGGCCGGGGAGAGCTGTGGGGACAGGCAGTGAGAGGAGAAACCTGCATCTCTGAGGGGGGAGGGAAAAGAGGACACAAGCTGGTAACTTGACTTTCACTTACAAAATAAAAGCACCATGAAGGCTGGGAGGATGAAAGGATGCAGCAGGGTCTGTGCCGGGCTGCTCCTCTGATCAGAGACAAGAAACGAGGCTATTTCTTGAGAGCTGCAGAGTGATTGAAGAGCAGGGATGGAGAAAGTAGGGAGGATGCTACCACTTAGTCTTTAAGAGCTCTGAATGGGAAAATAACAGTGTAACTGGAAGGGCCTGTGATCTCTACTGTAGTACTGAAATCCGCCTCCTTGCCTGCAGAGCAGCACTGGGGGGCTGCAGAAAGCTGCTGAAATGTGCTGTTCTGGGGACATGTCCCCAAACTGGTTGAAATCCCATCTGTTTTCTGCTTGTTTAGAGAGTACAGGGCAGCTCTGCAGATGCCCTTGCTGGAGAGGAGGTGTCTGGGCATCACTAGGAGTGCTCCCATCTCACCTGGCTGCTCCCCCATCCCCAAGATTTAGGTTTCACAATTTGCTTTAGGGGAGAAATGTGTCTCAATCCAGTCACAGCAACCAGCCCTGCCTTCTGCCTTTGGTCTGCAATAAAACCCAGAGGGCTCTTCTAGCAGCTGCCTTGCACAGCTCTGCTCACTTTCTATTAGCAAGAGGTAGGTGATCAAAGCCTCCATCCCAGGGAGCTGCTGAGTGCTCCCCAGATCTCACGGGAGGTCAGAAGAGCTGCAGATGGCTGGTGGTCTCCAGGAGCAGGTTCAGAGCCCTCTGGGCTCCATGCTAAGGCAGAGATCTGGATAGTTTAGAGTTCTGGATAGGCTGGAGCTGCTGTGCTGGATCTCAAAGCATCGTGGAAGGCAGCAAAGGTTCCTCCTCCTGCGTCAGCACTCGCCTGCTGAGCTCACCCCAAGCTCCTTGGGTCTGTGTGCCAGCACTGCCCCACATCCTGGCTGGATCCAGCTCTCCTGGATAGACATATCCATGTGTCCAGCTGCACCAGAGCAAGGAGCATCCTGTGTGGTGTGCATGAGAACCAAACCCACTGAGATTTGGGGTCCCCAAGCTCTGTGGTGCTTCCTGAAGTAATCCCACTGGGAAACTCCTAGTGGATGACTGGGACCCCTGTCACTCAGTGGGTGTCACTTCACCCCCTCCTCAGCTGTACAAGCTCCTGGGGAGAGCCAGGCAGTGCATGTGCTGCTATGTAAACGGCTCAAGCTGTAACACACAGTTAAGACTATAATTTTTTTAATCAAAAGGGTGTGTTTTGAGGGGAGAGCACATGTAGCGTCCTTTAAAGTTCAGTGTGTCTGTTCCAATTTCACTTCGGGGTTTAACAAGGAAAAATGCTTTGTTTGGAGAGGTTGGACCTAAAAAGGCTGTTGTTTTCATTTAAATACCCAGCAATGGAGACAGAATCTATTTGCTTCACCTGCCAGGTGAAGGTCCCAGGGCACCTGAACTTGTTTTCCTCCCATTAGTAGGTTTGCCAGCCCTCATTGGGCAGATGGGAACACTCCTGCTGTGCCTCTGTGTCCGTTCCCTGGCTCCCAGGGGGAATGAGGAACATGACTTCCCATCTAATGCAAGGCTGGGGGGCTTCCCTGGTCCCCCCAGAATGGATTGAGCATCCTGATGCTCCCTGGGGCAGATGCTGGCAAATCCCTGGGCTCAGGCCAGCTCCTATGCAAGGATTTCAGCAGCAGGACTCAGCACCTTCTAGCAAAGGCTCCTCTCAAGGGACAAATAACTGCAAAACCTCTTCCCTGCTGTTCACAAACCTTTTGGGAGTGAGCTTGGCAGGCGATATTCACCTCTTGGAAGCGGGTGAGCAACAAGCATCCCTTTCATTGCTGTTTCTCCAGTAGAACCAGGATCTTGTTGATCCTAATTGAGGTAATCTCACCAGGGATCTCCAGACCCATCCATCGCCCATCTCTGTCACCAGCTGGGCTCTTCCTTTGCTCCCTGCTTGTGTGTTTTTGAAGGAGATTCTTCTGTGAATTCCCTCTTCCAGGCTGTTGTGTCACATCTGGAAGTTTGTGTAGGAGTTTATCCAAGCTCTGGAGTACAGCACAGCTTTTTCTCATTTAAAAATCATAGGCTGGCATTTTGAAGCAGGCTGGGAGGTGGGGGGGGGTGAGGGGGGATGAGGGGGAGAGGGAAGCTGTCTGCCAAAAAGGAGACTGGAGCAGAGGAATCGTAATGACTTCCAGAAGTTTTCTTTCTTTCTTCCTTTCTTGCTTTCCCTCCCTCCCTCTCTCCCGGCGTGCAGACAAAAGGCTCGGCCTCATGCGGTTCATGGTTATGTCACCCCGGTGTAGAGAGCCCCAGCCAGGAGGGGTGGCCCCGTCCTGCCTTGGGGGGAACCCTGCTCTCCTCGGGGACAGTTTGGCTTTGGCTCCATGGAGGAAATCCGGAACAAGGGTTCCCACACGGGGGATGTGTGTGGGGGCAGACCTGGTTCTTCTCAGGGTGCCCAGGAGGCGATCACTGCCTCTTCCCCAGCCCCTTGAGCCCAGAGCTGGGGGGCTCAGACAGGGGGCAGTGATTTGGGGATGGGGCTGGAGCACCCCAGCCACCATTAATCCATGAAGCCAATGTGTCTACGAGATGATCCACTCAGACTCACTGCCCTCAGTTGGTTTTTGTGCTCTGTCCCATGTTCAGTAGCTTTGGGTGTTGGAGCCAGTCTGGAAATGCCCAGGATTTTATGATGCATAGAAAATGTTCTGCTTTCTTCTCCCCCCACGCCCCCTGCAGATGTTTTGGCATCATGTAAAATGCTGCTTTCTCATTTTTACTTCAAACTCCATTTCACTTTTCTTTTTTTTTTTTTTTTTTTTTTTTCTCCTGTGCAGAAAAGACCAGGTTTTTGATTGCCCCAAGTTCCCTGCCCAGGTTTCTCTCAGCTCTCTTTTTCTTTTTCTACTGTTCTGCTGGAAGAGAGCAGAACCTTTGGCCAAAATGAACCTCCCTGATGGCGTTTTCATTTGGATCATGAAATCATTTTCCTTTGGAAGAGCAGTCCCAGGGAGCTTTTGCCCCTGGCAGCTTTACTGGCTGCTGCAGATGGGGAGGAGGGTCCAGGGGAGCGGGGCTGTCCATGGGGAGCTGGGGAAGGAGCATCCGGAGTCAGGTTGGGAGGGCTTTGAAGCTTTACTGTGGTTTGGAGGGGGTTGAATTTCCTAGTTAATTAAGAGCCCTAAGTGTTTCTGGGTTTGTTACAAAGCCAGATCGTGGCTTTCCCTTCCCCGACGCCTTGGCTCTCTGCTGAGCGACCTAGATGTGAAATATTCCTTCTGGTTGGTGATGCACACAGAGGTTTCCCCCAACCTGGGTTTGTTTGGCTTTGGTTTTTGCCAGCCTTGGCCTCTTACCCAGGAATGTGGCCTGGTGCTAAGAAATGAGGAGGGAAAAAAAAAAATAAATAGGAAATTCTCATGGTTTTATATAACGGAGTGAGTAACGGCCGCTCGTGCTTTGGGATGCTCTCACATCTGCTTCCTACCAAAGCCCCGGCAAAGAGGCTTTGAGCAGATGGAAAAAGCACATATTTCAGCCTGAATATTTGCTGAGAGAACCTTCCAGGCTCGATGTGGGTGATGGCTGCCATGGCACTGGTTACTGCCTTACGGGAACTGGGCTGCAGGGGCCAGGAGCAGCTCTGCCTGCCCGAGGTGCAGCATAGAGGGGAAGGTCCTGGTGGGACCCCCGGGCTGGAGCTGTGCACATGTGTGTGGGACTGGGATGTGCCCGTGACTCAGCCCTCAGAAGTTCACCCCTTAGTCACAAATGGATGGAAATTGTCTATTGGTTTGGCTCTGGTGCCTGAAACGTGGTTTTGGTTGGGATTTTTAGCACATTTGCTAGGTGGAAGTGACTGGCTGTTGTTTGAGCTTTTTGGGCTTGTTTTTTTTTTATTTTTTTTTTATTTTATGTCGCTCTTATCCTCCCTGATTTCCCTCTCCCTCTGCCAGGATGCAAAAACCCAGGATGAGGGCAGGAGGGAGCTGAAATTGGGAACCAAATACTAAAACAGGTGATGGGTGAGAGCTGGGAGCTTGGCACAGACAAGCTTATAAAGAAAAGGGGATTTATTTACTGTAATCCATACACTAGCCCCACACTTACAGGGTTCCTGATGCAAAGTATCCTTATATTTATCTGCAATTTGGGTCTCTTCCAAGAGATTTTCCCTGTTTCATCCACCAGCCTTGAGATACTCCCTAACCCCAGAGTTGAAGGCAAACCCACAGCCTGTGGCAGGGATGTGTGAGGGGATTCAGGAGCATTCAGGCACCTTGGAAGTCCCCAGGGGGTTTCTACCTTCAGGGTTTCCTGTGATTTGTAACTAAATCAGGTCAGGTTCAGCACTCACAGCTCCTGTGGTGTCTCTGATTGTCTCTGTGCTCCTAAGATGCTGGTGGCCAGAGCAGCCCAAGGCAGAGCCCTCCCCTGTCCAGATGGTGAAGAGGACTTGTTAATGATTTGTTAATTCAATTAGAAAGCTCTCATTAACCTATGGGGAGGCTGAAGTTCCCTTCTGGAGGGCAGGGTTCGCCCCCATGCCTGGGACTCCCTCTGCCAAACATTTATTTGGTGTTAAGCTGCCAGCCACGCTATGCAAATATAGATGTTAATCATGAATAAATTCATTTTTAGCTCTGGGTTGAGACTAGACTTGGGAGGAACCCCGTTCAGGGGGGTGGTGGGGAGTGTGATGCCTTTTGGGAGTATGGGGGAAACACAACTCCCAGGGCCACATTGGCCAGATCCTGCAGGAGGGAAGAAATATCTCAACCCTGGGGGCCATAGGATTAAAATGTTCCTTCTACCAGGGGCTGAGTGAGGCTTTCAAGTGCATTGGATGGGCTGCACTTAGATCAGCCTCCTCTGTGTTGGTGTTTGCTGTCAATAGCATGAAACCTGGGTCTGGGCTGGTGGCATCTGTGCCTGTGTTGGATGCAAAGTAGCTTTAATTTGAGAACCATCATGTCTAGGTGGCCTGGCTGTAGCAATTCTACCTTAAGGGGAGAAAACAGGAACCACGGTGAGAATGATAAATAACAGGGCTCTGATGCTCCATTGAATTAATGCTTATTTGGGCAGACAGGGAGGAGAGGAATTAAATTAATATCTGACTTGTAACTGCTACTGTATGTGGTTATTGACTTATCTTGCTTTGGAGGACCATAAATATGTCCCAGGATATACCCCTGAGACCATAATCTGCTCAGGGTCACAGTGCAGGTCTGTCTCTGATGTTCCTTCAGAGACTTGGTCTGACTTCTGGGGTCAAAAATCCAGATTCCTCTGATGAAGGAACCCAGCCACGTGCAGAGGGGAATGTGTTTGCACTTTACTGTGAGCACACGGCATAAATCTCGAATGCCTCTGCCTCACATAAATCGCTTTATTGTTTGTAATCCCCGGTGCTGAAGGGCAGGGAGCCCGAATGGACTTGAGGGGGAGACACGGGGGAAGCTCCTCAGCTTCAGGGTTGGTGTGAATCACAGCTGGAAGCTTGTGTTCTCATCTCTTTTTCTCTGTGCCTGGGAATTTGTGCCCCTTAGGCAGTCGTTGGATGCTGTGGGTGCCTGGGTGAGATAAGTTAAGGGGGTCTCAATGTGCCCCTCAGTAGCCCTAGCCAAGGGGCTCAGGTATCCGTAAGCCAGGGTGGAAGATGATCTCCCCTTTCTCCATGCAGTGTGGATGCCCTGGTCTGGATGACCTGGTGGATGTTGTGCCAATCCCAGGCACCCCAGTGATGCCAATGTGACATTTTTTGTGTGGCTCAGCATGCCCTGTGCCCAGGCAGATGGGCTTCTCAGTGTCCTGGGTGCATGTTGGTGGGGCACATGGGGTCAGCAGCTTGGGAATCTCATGGTTGGTAATGCCGTGGGCCAGGCTGATCTGTTGTGGTCTTGTGAGGCTGGAGCTGGTGCTGGAACATCCTTGGGTGGCTCAACCATGAGAGTCTGTCCCTAGGTGAGGTGGACATTTCCTTCCCACCTCTTGGCCTCTGTTTTGTGGAGAGGATAACTCTGTGTGTGACTCCCCCTGGCAGTGTGTGTCCACCCCGTTCCAGGGCACAGCTCATGCTAGCAGAGAAGTGTCCAGCTCTGCTTTGAGCCCTCTACCCTGCCATTGCTCCAGGCCCTGGCACATCTCTTTGCCTGGGTTGGGCATTGCAGTGGGGAGGATATTTGTCAGGGTGCTTCTGGTTTACCCTGCCAACCCATTGCTTAGGATGGAGCAGGTCCTGTCCCCTCTTGCAGCCCCTTCTCCAGGCTCTGCTTTTCCACCCACTAACACGCAGCTCCTGTGGGAGCAATTTCCCCTTCCATGGTCATATTGAAACCCCTTTCTCTTCATAAACCCCTCATGGCAGCAGCATGGGGGAATTCTGCTTTTCACCAGGCTGAAAAACTGCAGAGGAGCCCAAGGCCAGTGCCAGGTACCTGCAGTGAGGGTGGGGATGCTTCTGCCTTCATCTCACTCAATGAGCTCTGGAATCTCCAGCAGCAGATGTTCAAAGCTTGCAGCTGGATTTGGGGCTCAGCTTTTTGCTGGGTTTAGTTTTCTCTTTTCTTGTAGCCCCATGAAACTGGGTTGTCCCAGCTCTGGGAGCACAGAGGGTTGGGCATGCAGTGGTCAAACTGCAAAGCTGGTGGTGAATTGGGGGAAATTGGAGGACAAAAGGATGTACTGAAAGCTCTTTGCTGTGCTTCCTCCTCCCCTTCCCCAAATCCCCTCATTTCATCTGGCAAATACCTTAATTTTTTTTTTTTTAATTGTTGTACTATTGCCTGGGCTTTGCATCGGGGGCAGGATGGAGGTTGGGGAGGGGGTGTGTGTGGATGAAGCTATTCAAGGAGTTGTGATCTCTGCGTTTCATTTTGCAGTTCAGCTGGAAAGATCTTTCTTCCAAATACACCCACACACAGACACAGCAAGAGAGAAAGGCGAGGGAGCTGCTTGGGGGTGGGGAGGGCTGGGCAGTGCCTGGTACCTGGGAGCCTTTCCCTACCTTTGGAGAATTTGGTTTGGAGTGGTCTGTAGTCTTAATCTGGGGACAGGAGATGGTACCCTCTGCCCCAGCCTCATGTCTCAAGGCCACCCAAGTGCTTGGCTGCTTTGGTCCAAAGTAAAAGGGGAGAGGGAGGAGTGAGGATTCCTGAGCAGAGCCTTGCCCTGAGCCTGGCAACACCTGGGAGGTTACATGGTGTGGATGTACATACACATGTACCCACCAGGGCATGGCAGAGTGGTGGTGAGACCCGTTTCTGTAATGGGAGAAGATCAAAGGCACAGAAAGAAGTCACTAAACCCCTCTCCCAGTGAGCTTCAACCTGAAGTAATCTTGGTTCCAAAGATGGGCTGGAGCTGGAGTGACTCTTCAAGCCTGTAACTCCCCACCTGGACCTCTAGTTCCTTCCTTACCAGCTGGGTCCTGACCCCAGTTCTCTGTTTCTGGAGGAGCTGATGGTGCTGTGGGTCCATCCCCCAGTACAGGGAGGGGATGGGGTTAGTGGAAGGCAAAGGAACCTTCCCCTGGGTGGGCATCTGGGTGTGTGCAGCAGCAGGTCAGTTTGGGCTGGCTGAGAAGCAGAGCAGATGGGTGGAAAAGGGTTTTGGAGGGACACCTCAGCCTGTCACCCAAGAGCAAGGGGGGCACCTTAGCTCTGGGTCCTCCCTCAGCTTGAGGGCTGTGGAGCAGCTTGGGGTGCTGAGAGGAATGGGGCAGCACCTCATCCAGCAGGGACCTTCCACAGGTGCTCACACTGTTCCCAGCTCCCCTCTGGGCCCCTTGGGTGGATGCTGGTGTTAGGTCCCTCTGCCTGGCCCCCACACACCGAGTGCGCCCCACATCCCTTTGGGGTCAACGTGTGATTGCTTCTATCCCTCCAAAGAGGCTGAGCTCATACAACAATATTCCCCAGGCCAACACCACTTACTTTTTGGAGTTCCTTGGCTTTGGTATTCTTCAAACTTTGGATCCTCAGGCACGAAACACAACACCCTTTGGCACCGGAGGCTTTTCCCTAGCCCTGCGGCTTCGGTTATCCCCAGTATCCCACAGCTTGGGGAGAAAACTGCCCCATCCCCAAGCTGCCAGCGGATGCCATCCCCTCCCAAGCTCACCACAGGTCTTAAATGGTGGTAAAACAGGATCCTCTGGCCACCTCGGCACACCGCAGCGTGTGAGGGAAGGGCAGGCACTGAAGGGTTTGTCTGAGCCAGGGGCCACGGCCCCAGCCGGGGCTCTGCCAAGCAGGGAAGATGCCAGAGCAGTGAGTTTATCCCACCCCATTTGATTTGTGGTCGCAGGAGAAGTGGGGTCAGGAGTAAACGCAGAGGATGCGGCAGAAAGAAAAAATTCCAAAACAGTCGCAAGAAAACATCTTGTGGTGGCAGGAGCTGGGGTTTGCTTTGTGTTTTTCCTCCCCCCGCTGCTGGCAGCACTGGCTGCGAGGTGAAGTTTATGAGAGGAATAACGGCGGTTCCGGGAAATATTTTGCCTCGCCTGTATTGTTGAATTTATTTTTTTTTTTCTTTTTTTTTTTTTTTCTTTTTTTTTTCTGGCAGTGGATGAAGGAAACAGGAACACAAACAGCTTGGCCACTGGGTTGTTGGTCCAGAAATCAGCCTGGCCAGCAAGTGGCTGCTTTGGTGGGGAGAGAAAATACTCGAAAGAGGATGGGGTTTGCATTGATTCCTTTCTCTGTTCATCCTCACTCCTGGGTGGCTCTTAGGATGCTGTTAAACGAGGGGCAAACATACCTGAAGGCAGAAACTGTTAAGTCAAGGATGTGCAGTGGTGCTGCTGAGCTCCCGTGTGTTCTTGCTGATTAAAATATTAAATTTTTCCATTTTTTTTGACAAGATTTGGGGTTTCTGTGCCAAGCTGGAGCGTCTCTATGGCAACAGCAAATGGCAACTTTTATCCCTAACCCTTTTTTTTTTTTTTTCTTTTCTTGGAGAGGGGGAAGAGGATAGGTGCACGATGCTGGAGCACTGATAACTCTTTGAAACACCCTAATATTTGAAGTAGTGAGTGCTGGGAGAGGCTGGGACTGGTGAAAATGAAATATAAAATTACTTTGAGACAAGCTCTGCCCTGGGTGGGCACCTCTGCCCACAAAAGGTCTCTTTTGATTGCAGGAGAGAAGTGAGGTCACATCTATCCCACCCCAATCCCTGAGTGTTTCCCACTTGGGTTTGTCACACCCAGAGGAGTTTGCAGCCATTCTCAGAGTGACTGCAGCAACGTTTCAGGAGGCAACAAAAACCTGAACCTTTCAGGAAAAGTCTTGCAGCATGTAATGAAAAGGAAACCAGCTGGCTTGGTGGCAACCTGATGGGTTTGGGGAGCAATTTTTAGAATCTTATACTGTAGGTCTTTCTAGAAAGCTATTATACAATTTAATAACATGTTATATTCTTATATGTAATATTTAAATCATCCTATAGTATTGTGTAGGAGGAATCTAATTTTCCACTACAGTGTAATACACCTTTCTATAGGTTTTCAGTTGTGGGTTTGTTTGTTTTTTTTTTTTATCCAATGGAGTTAAATGAAAAAAATATATCCTTCCTAAAAAAAATTCACAAAATTATGAGAAAATAATACCTTTAATTTATTTAATAAAGCATGTAACTTTTTCACAGGGGTTTATATGGCAGTATAAAAACCTACCTTGAGCTTGTTAGCATTGTGATCAGATAGAAATGGGTTCAGGTGTGGTCCTGGTGGAGCAGTGTGGAGGGGCCTGGACCTGTCTAAGGAAGGGAAATCATAATAATTAAAAGCCAGGAATTTCTTGCATCACTATTTCCCTTTGTGGAATGCAAGGAGAAGTCTGTCTGCAGGACCTTGGGTAGGGTGATACTTCTATTTGTTTTGTGGCTTTGTCTTTTACATGGGGGCTGTGTCCTTCTGTGTTTCTGCCTGATAGCACCTGGTTTGGGTCATAAAGTCCTCTCCAAAGGGGGGCAAAGATTCCTCCTCACTGCTGTGCTGTTGGGAGGTGTAATGGGGCTCAGTGGGTGTGTGGTGACCCAACCCTTCCTCACCTTAATTTCTGCCAGCTATAGCCCCAGCAATAAATCCATGATGCTGGGATGCTCTGTGGTTATGAGCAAGGCTGGGGTGTGGAGTGGCCTGGGGGATGGTGCTGTTCTCCATGGGAAAATGTGGGGCATCATAGCTTGGGGGTGCCCATCACAGTGACCTCAGGGACCTGCCTGGACCTGAGGATCCTCATGGCCCAATTCGTGCCAGGCTTCCAGGCAACTGGTGCCATCTCAGAGAGTCACCCAGGAGAAGCTGGTGGCCCTGGTCCTTGGAGATCCCTAGAGGACAAGCCCCTTTTAATAACCATGGCAACTAATAAGCCCTGCGTGGTGACATCCCCGCCGTTGCCATGGAAACAAGCCGAACATCACATAGCAACGTGTGCCTCGCGTACCCATGGAAACCAGCCCGGTAGTTTTTTAGCGTCGCTGCGTTGAATTCTCCACACTGGGAGGTGGTGATGGGGTTTATCCCGAGGTGAACCCGCTGCTGCAGGAAGGGGAGGCCCCGGGATCAACCAGGGGGACCCGTGGGCTGCAGGACCCCCTGGGGGTTCCCAGGATTCGGGCTTGTAACGTGACTGGGAGTGCAGCCCAGTGGGATGTTCCCAGGCTGATGGAGAGGGGGAAGGTGTGTGCTGTCTGGGTGATTTGTTTTTTGTTTTTTGTTTTTTTTTCTAGTGAAGGCAGCAGGTCTTGGCAGGGATGTGGGAGAAATTATTTGAATTGATTTTTTGATGGGCTTTGCTGAATGGGGAGAAAAAAAAAACCAAAAACAGAGGTGCTCAGGGCTGGAGGGCTGGGAACTACCTCACCGCAGGCAGAATGGTGTCACAGCAGGATATTTGCAGACTGGTTTTCATTGCTGTGTCTGGGATCCCCTCAGCCTCCCAAGCTGGGGTTTTCCAAGCTGCCAAACTATGGGGTGTAGGGGCTGGGAATGTGGCTCCCCAGTGGGCAGCAGCCAGCACGGGGGAGGCAGCAGGATGTGCACCCACTCTTCACGTGGCCCCTGGCTGTGGCTTGCTCAGCACCTCATTAACTGATGTGGGTTAATTAGGATTTGTAGCTGTTGGGGGTGAGGGTTCTGCTGGGGTTACATTGCAGTGAGGCTGGAGGGGGCTCAGAGCAGCCCCAGCTCTTGTAAAATGCTGTGGATGTCAAGTTGCTCACGTGCACTGGGAGCAGCATTTGTGCTGAACTGCTTCAGCAAACGCCACCTTTTCCCCAATTTATCCACCAACAGACAGAAATTCTGAGAAATTAATTTACTTGGAGCTGCTGATGCATTTCTTGCAAATGCATTTGAGCAGAGCTACCACTAAAAACACATTACGTGGATAGTTGGGGGTATCTCTGGTTTCTGTAAACACCCCTGCAAATAAATGTGATTGCTTTGGGAAGGTTTACAGGTCTGTTTGGTTTGTTGTTGTTGGGGGTTTTTTTGTTGGCTTTTTTTTTTGTATTTAAGGCTGTGAATATTTTTTTCCTTGGTGGACTTTTGGATCAACCTTTTGTCTCATTGATTTTTCTTCTTCTGGCTGGTGCTTGGCTTGCGAGTGGCTGGGAGATGTGGTCAGATAACACACAGAGAAGTGTTCAAATCCCACTGGCTTTCTGGAGGACTTAAGCTATGACTTCTACTGAACTGTTTGTTGGGTGGGACCAGTGGGTTTTAAAACTGATGAGGGTTTTTTTGAGTTTTACCCTTGGTTTGTCTGTTGTGGGAAGATAAATGCTGGCCAAGAGTAGGGTTGGTGCTGTGGGAGAGGTGGTTCCTGTTGGTCTCTTTGAGGCTGTGGTTTGTCCTGGTCAGGCATGAAACTGGTGCAGTGATGAATGGGCTTTAAAACCATGGGAAAGCTCCGTGCCAAAGCTTTTCTGGCTGTTGAGGCTGGCAGCAAAGAGCCACCTCTGTGGATATTGTGATGTGCTCATTTTCACCTGTCCATCAGGGCACTGGAGCTCTCAGGGCAGTGGCAGCTCTCTTCCCTTCTTCCTGGCTCTATCCCAATGTGAAATCCTTCCCCATGCCCCTAAAATCCCACTGCACATCTCACCCTGTGCCCATGTGTAGCAATGCAGTTGCCTGGGGGTGCTTTGCTGCCTCTTCTCTGCTGCTTGTGTTGGGCATTTAATGATTCAGAATTCAGGGGGGAAAACAAAATACCTGGATATCCACGATGAAAAGCAAAGGGCAGGAACAATTTGGCACCAAGGTAGTCCCTCAACAGAGAATTAACCAAAACAGAAATTTTGGGTGGCTTCATTGGGTGCTCCTGCCTCTGCCAGGGAGCTTGTTTCTCCTGCATGGTCCCCATGGGAGACCTGAGCACCCTGCTCCCCTCCTATGGCATCTGAGACATGCCAAAATCTTCCTTTAGTCCCTGGGTAGAGATGGGGAGTGCAGCCTCTTTTTTCTTCTCCCTCTCCAGCCTAACCAAGTCAGCTTTTGATTTCCCACATGGGTTTGGCACCGAGCAGGAGATCCCAGGGCTCCATTCAACCAGCAGGAAAAAAAAACAAAACCAAGCCAACCAACCAACAACAACAACAACAAAAAGAAACCCAAAAAACCCCAAAAGCCATGGAATTGGGGTAAAGTCTTTAACTACTGGGCTTCTTACCCTGTGAAATTTCTCATGCCCCAGGCCATGAAAAGAGCAGGGACCCATGTGCCAGTATTAGGCATGAGTTGTCCCCTCTGGCTCCCTGGCATGGGCATGGGCTCATCCCACTGTGTGCAGGAGGCTCCATGATAACAACATCAGCACTGGCCTCAAAGGAGGGCTGCAGCCAGCTCAGTGAGGTTTAATTAAATCTGAAATCCCGGCCCTTTTCTCTCCTGGGCTTTGGCTTGGGATGCCATGGGTAGGAAATCATCGGAAGGAAATAATGAGACTTAGAGTGACTTCAAGGGCTGTTCCCAGCTGTCAGGGGGCTGGAGCTCAGGCTGGCTGCTGTGGGACAGAGCAGAGTTCCTCCTTTGGGACGTGCACAGCATTGATGGGATGACTTCCTGGGGATGGCTCAGCCATCGCTCTATCTGAACATCATCCAGATCTGGGATTTGTTCAAACCTGGAGCTGTCAGTGCCATCCCCAAACCCTCCCTTAATAATGACCAAGCAGCTCTGAGCCTGGCAGCAAGCATTCCCTGCAGAAGGTGTCTTTTTTTTTTTTTTTTTTCCCCTGCCCCCCTTTTCTTTCCAGGCGTGCTCATTAAGGCTGCAGAGAGCCTGACTATAAATTAGATACAAATGTACAGTTACCACTGCGTCTCCCCAAGGCCAGTGTAGGTATTCTGGTATTTAAACTGGCAGAGCCAAGGGTTTAAGGATCCAGGAGAGGGGGGGAAAAATAAAAAAAGAGGGGAGAAAAAAGAAAAGTGGCTCTAATTGAGGTCGGTATTTGAACAGCAAAGACCAATTAGTGCTCCTGAATCAATAGGGCTGCGTGACTGAACTAATGCATCCTCACCAAGGATTTGTGTGCACGCAGTGCCCGGGGTGCTTTGCCAAGAGCCCTCCTGGGCTGAGCTGCTGCCAGGGCAGAGATCTTGGTGTTGGCAGACTTTGGTGTTTGCAGCCCTGAAGGATGCTGACAGGATGAAGCTGGGGGTCGGCTGTGAGGGCAAACCTGTGGGAGCCCAGGCTACTCCTTCTGCCTCCAACCTCACAGGAACCTGCCAAAAATCCACTTATTCCCCAAATTGTGGTCCCTTCTCACTACATTTCCTCTGGATGGTTTTCTGGGCCACAGTGAATTAAACTGGGGGGGGTTTCCTAGCTGGGAAGTGCTGAGTGCTGGTGCTGAGGTGGGATGCAGCTGAGGTGCCGAGCAGCTGAGCTTCTCCCTGTTTTCCATTAGGATGTCCTGGAGCTGTGGGCATCCCTCCCCTTTGCCTTTTGGCCATCCAAGCCTTGCTGGGGCGGTGGCTTAGCAAATGTCCAGCATTCCCAGACTGACATTTTTATTCTCCTTTATTGCTCTTCCAAGAAAGTGCGTGGGGAGAGGAGATTATCACGTTAGCATTCCATACCCTGGGGGAAGATCTGGATATTATTTTTGCCTGGACTATCTTCCTGGGACAGCCAGCCCAAGGAGCAGCATGTGCTCGTGTGATGTGGCACCCATGGGTGCAGCCACATTGGGCACCTCGGGGTGCTCAAGCAGCTGATGCTGAGCACTAAGTCTGTGTTCCCAACAGCCACAGCAGGAAGGAGGGGGAGGGGGGAAAAAATCCCTGTTGTTATTATTCTGTGAATTTTAGACACTGAACTGATGCATATGGCAGGTGAGATGATTTGCCTCCAGGTGTACAGGAAAGGTGATGTGAGGCAGGATCTTTTTGGCCATCCTGGGCCTTAATCGTGAGCTAAAATTTTCCTGGGAAGGGATGGAGGGGCCACAGTTTGTGCACCCGGGAGTCACACCATCCCTGCTCCTTTTCACTCCCATCTTTTTGAAAGAGGGGTAAAAAGTCACTGCTATTGCCACTATTTCACTCCGTTTCCAGGTTGGGAATCCAGGGCACTCCCAGGTTTGCTGAAGAAAGGTGGGGGAAAGGCTGTAAAACCTGGCTGTGCTCAGGAGATTATTTATGGCCGAGTTTTGTGCCACATTTGATACCTTTTGCTGCCTCATTCCCACCTCCCACAGCCCCGTGCTGCAGCTGGGGTGGAGGAGGGGGAAAGGGAAAACACTGTTGGCAGCTCCCGTGGGGCCTCATCCTGCCCTGCTCTGCTGGGGAGATGTGTGTCAGGTCTCTGCAAGGAGTTACCCACCCGACAAGGCAGGTGTCCTTCCCATCACATCTTGTCGTGCCTGGATGAAGCAAAGCATGGGACAGGCTGGTGGCAGTGTCCCCATATTGATGACACAGCCCCCAGGGTCCCCCCCACCTCTCCTGCTGTCACTGCTGAGGGTGTGTGGGCTGAGGGGTGAATGAGCAGCTCAGGGCAGGTGCTAACGAGTGTGGCTTGAAATACCTCATCCCTGTTAAATGTGTGGATTTTGTTTTGTTTATATATATATTTTTTTTTTTTAAAAAAAAGGTAAAAACCCAAGCCTGCACGCTGGCCAGGAGTGTCAGGGGTAGCTTCCTTCTTTCTCCTCCTCCTCCCTTGTCACCAGCGATGCCCCACAACAAGAGCATCATGATGAGGGTGCTGCAGGTTGTGAGGCTGTCGGGTACCAGCAGGGGTGAAGGATGAGACTCCCTGAACCCCTCTGGGTGCATAGCATGGGCAGGAAATGGGTGCTGGAGGGATGTCAAGGCTCAAGTGCAGTTTGAAATCTGCCTCAGGTGGCTTCCTGGGATTCAAGCCCAACTCTTGAAGGTGCCCATGGCCTCTGTGTCTCGGTCCCCATCCTTGTCAGGTGGGCAGAGGTGTTCAGTGAACCCATCACCAATCCAGCATGTTCAGAAATGGCATGAAGAGCAGCTTCCCCTCACCTCCAGCCCCATCCTGAGCTGTGGGTGGGGGAGTGTGCTTTATGTTTTTATGCTTTTCCAGCGATTTCTGATGTGTTCCCATGGCTCCAGCTGCCGGGACAGCTGGAGGAGCAGCTGGCAGCACCGGGCACTCCTCATTCCTCCTGTCTGGTCCACGCCTGCCCAAATACAAGCTGGGGAGAATGTGAAGCTTGCAGGCTGGTCCTGGAGGTGTGGCGGGTGGTTTAGCAAACTGGCATTTTCCTAAAATTACCCAGGCTGGTTCCCTGCCGGGGGAATCGTTCGCACGGTGCTGTTGCACCCCGGCATCTCCTTGCTGCCAGAGAGGTTTTCTGCTCGGCATTCTCCAAGGATGGAGGGCCACGGGCGCTGGGCGGGCCGTGGGGACCCGAGGCATGAATGTTCGTGGAGAGCAGAGGGTAAATGCTGTCCCTTCGGATTACCTCCCTGCTTGCCGTCGGACAGGCGCCGGCAGCCGCTGCCTGCACCCGCCCTGTCTTCCACCGAGGCCGGGGCAGCCGCCGGCCAAACCCCGAGCAGCTGCATCGGCCCCGCTCAGCAGAGCAGCCTCGGTTGATTAAGAACGTGTTGCATAACCTCTAACGAGGCTCCTCGCTCCGTTTTACTGCCGCTTTCCCTCTCTCCCCTCTAATGAAGCTGCCCCCGGGTTTGCCGTCCAAGGAGGGCTGCTGCACACCACCTCACCCGCCCCAGTTTTGGATGTTGTGGTTTGTTTTTTTGTTTTTTTTTAATGCTGGGTCAGTGGTGGTGTTGAGGACAGGGACAGGACCCTGTATATGTGCTGGGGGGGTTGGGGGTATCTCCTGGCAGCCCAAGCATCATCACTGCCTTGGGTGGGAGCAGGATGGGGCTGCAGCTGCCAGCCCCGGGTGCCCAAGCTGCTGCTCGCCTGATGAAAATATGTGGAGTGGCTGAGTGCTGCTGCCTGGGAGGAGGAAGAGACCGAAATATTTATCTTGGAGAGAGGATTAGCCAGGAAGGGAGGGCAGGGAGGGACGCAGTGTGGTGGCTGCCGGCAGGGATGGCTCCTTGCTGCAGTGACCTGAAGGCTGGGCACATTCCCTTTGGCTCAAGCCCTCTCTTACTGACATGCCTTTGGCACTGCCTGGGTGTGGGGATGCTGTTGGGAAACTCAAGAGGCTTTTGGGTTTACTAGAAATGAAAGAAGGAGAGGGCAGGAGGCCCTGCTGGCAGGGGGGGGGGTCCTGCCCTGCTTTCCCACTTGGGGTCGGGGGAACAAAAGAGGAACCCGCAGTGACATTTGGATCATTGCACAACTCGACACAATTGGCAGCGAGTTGGCTTTCTCATGATGTTCCTTCCATGCACACCCTTCTTCTTCCCAAGCCCCAGCACTGCTCTTCCTCCCTGGGGGAGCAGCCGATGCTGGGAGCCACTCCCAGATGCCAGCCCTGGGGAGGACATGCCCCAAGGGCCCCTTTCCCATCCCAAAAGAGAAAGATGTGCCATGGAAACTCCTGGCTGGGAGAATGGTGATCCAACTTTGCCCCTGGGCAGGTCCTGAGGGGCAGGGAGGAGTAGTGAGGAGCCCCATGGGGTGCTCAGTCCTTCCTGGGGGTGGTGGCAGGGAGAGGGGGACATCCCTGGGGTGGTCCTCTTGGGGCTGAGTCAGTCCTGTGATCCTGTTCCCATGGGATAGTTGTTGGGTTACTCTGTGTCCCCTGTCCTGCTGCAGTAGCCCCACAAGGTGTCCCATGAAAGCAGATTTGAGGGGGGGGCTGGCTCTGCCTTGTCTTTCTGCCTGTCTGGCATCCCACAGGCACTCCTACCAGAATGCCTCCTTGCCTGTCAGCAGTTTTTGGTGTGAGCATCTTAAGGGATCTATCTTTGTGCTGGCAGCTCCTGGGGGCTTGGGGTCTCAGTGGGCTTGGGAAATCCCAAAGGTTTATCCTGCCTCAGTTTCCCCACCTATAGCGTGGTTTTGGCAGGGCAGAGCATCATCCCCTCCTGATGGTGTGAAATAGGAGCTGGCAGCTCCCTGGCTTCTCTCCCACCGTTCACGACCTTCCTCTTGCTCGTGCAGACAATTTTTGAATTTTACTTCTTAAAATACATACACACACATATAAATACCAGATCTTGGCAGCCACCATTCCTCAGCACCTGCGGTTTCCCCAGGAGGATGGGGATTTGGGAATGTAACAGCCTCCCCAGTCCCCAGGGCCTCATAAACCTGAGTGTTGTTTATGGCACAGGGTGGCACCGTGCCTGCCTGTGCCTGCTCAGCTCCCCAGCATCTCCCCAGTCTGACCCCACTGCACCAGGATGGGTTTCTCTGCCCCCACTTTCCCCTACTCTGCTGGGGCTCTTTGTGGCCTTGGAGTTGTTTGAAGGTGCCACGCAGAGCTGGTCGTGGCTCTGCCCTTGTCCTGTCACCTCAGGGTGTTCCTAAGTGTGTTCCTGAGCACAGAGCCACCACTTTGGGTTTGGATTTTTATGTCTCGCTGGGTTCTGATGATAGCCAAGGGGTGATTTCATGGTCTGTGCAGGTGCCCTACTTTAGTAACAGTGGAGAAGAGATGTTGTGTAGGCTTTGTACCCTTGCTGGGGATTTTGCAGCTTGTCCCCCCCCCCACCACAGCTTTGGGACTCTCCTCTTCCTGCCAGCACCCACAGCATTGACCATGGTTTCCTTTCTCTTTGCACTACCTCCCTCCTCTTCCTCTCCATCACCACTGGGGCCAAAGGCTGGTGGGATGCAGGACCCCAGTGGGGGTCGGTCCTGTCCTTCACCCCCCAGCTCTGCTGGGTTCCCAGCTTGTCCTGCAGAGAGAAAGCCCCAGACCAGGGGGGACTGCTGGGTTTTATAGCCCTGAGAATGAACCCCAGCACCAGCCCTGCCCAGGAAACCAAACCCTGGGAGTCACCTGGGATGTGAGGGGGGAGTCATGGCAGCTGGTGAGCTCCTCGCTCTCTCCCTGCGTTGCACAGCACACACTCGAGTTTTACAGAGCAGTTTGGGTGTGGGACGGTGGCATTTTAGTGGGGCTGTGTGTTCAATTGCATGTGAAGCACAGGAATTCCACTCCTAGGACTGCACAGCCTCAAGCTTCACTGTTTGTGTCCACATGGGGCAGCTCTGGTTTGAGGGAGCCCAAAAAGTGAGGAGCTGGGATTTGATTGGGTTCTCCAGGCAGGTGCAGCATCCCCCTTTGCTGTTTATTTACCTGTGTTTGGGCAGGTAGGGGCATATTTACCTGTGTTTGGGTATTGTCATGTCCCTGGTGCATCATGCCAGCCCATCATCTCATGCCTTGCAGCTTTGCTAATTAGAAAGTCATTAGGCTGAGGTGTGATGTTGAGGGATGGTGGCTGCCTACACTGGGCAGTCCCTTCTCTGACCCAAAAGGGCCAGTGACCCAAATGAGCCATGGCCTCAGCAGTGCTGGGCAGGGGCTGGCAGAGCTGTCACCTCTCACAGGGACACATGTGGTCCCTGGCACCAGCACAACATCTCTGCTTCTCTTGTTTCTCCACTTGCTCCATCACTGGGGTGAAACCTGCCCAGGCCTGTGGCTACTGTGAGGGCCCTTCCTGGAATCCTGGGCAGCAAATGCCTCACCGGGGCTTCTGGCTCCCACTCAGGTCTGGGGTGTGCTCTAAGCTCCTCACGGGGATGGAGAACCAGGCGAATAATTCATCCTGAATAATTCATCTTGCTAGATTATTAGCTGGACAAACGTCACTGCGTTCCTTCCTCAGACTGCCCACCAGCAGCTCCCAACCTTCCTAAACCAGAGAGCATTCCTTCCCCTGCCATTTCCGCTGGTGAGCTCTGCCTCGCTCTGTTTATTTGCAAATTACCCTTTTGCCTGTGTTATTTGGGTCGCTCTGATTGTGCCTGCCTTTGATTTGGACACGTAGCTCACTCCGGGAGTTGCTGACCCCCGACGGGGTGAGATACAACTCTGAGAACCAGGGCTTTGCCACGAGCAGCTGCAGGTTGTTGTTTTGTTTTGCTTTGCTTTGCTTTAAATTCAGAATTTGTTTTGTGCAGCCCATCCTCAACTTTTCTCATCAATGCTGCTCCCACATCTGAGACAATCCCGTGGGAAGTGGGAGGAGAGCAGGCGGAGGGGATGCTGGTGCAGGTGTGGGGCTGCTGGGCTCTCCCCAGCTGGTTCTGGTAGGCTGCTGGTGTTCTGGTGGCTGCTCTCCCATTCCTGGGATTGTGGGATGGGGCTGGCAATGCTGGTGTGGCCAGAGCTTCTCTTCTCTGGAACCAGCAAAAGGCAGCCTCCCCCATCCCGTGGGAAGTACAAGCTGTCCTGTCCCCTCTGAAGGCATTCCAGGATGGGAAGCATTGAAGGGAAAGCTGCTGGAGGAGGAGAGGACCCTCCAAGAGCAATGCAGCTGAGCCCTGCGGTGAGGGACTTCACTTTCTGGGCCAAATCTTCCCACCACGAGGAAGGGTTTGAAGGGAGAGAACATTGTTTGCCAGAGTGGCTCTGAGAGTTTTCTCCCTTGGCTTGGTGGTGGGAGCCTCTTTCCCCATGTTTCCTAAGAAGCTCTTGGCCTTGTCTATCAGCTCAGTGCAAGGAAGGGGTGCAGGGCAGAGCCCTTTGTCTCTGCTCAGTTTTAGGGTAAGGTGGTTTCCCCATTAGGGCAGTGGGTCCCGGTGCTGCCAGCACATGAGTGGCAGCGACTGTAATTGGGCCCGAATTCCTGTGAACCACAAGTGAAATCTGCAGAAATATGGAAAGTAAACAGCTCAGGGCTGAAATTCCTGTCACTTTGGGGAACCTTCCACCAGGAAAAGTTTCCAAACTGCTAACGAAAAATCTGTTTCTCCCCCGGGCTGCCTGTGCGGGGACCCCCTGGACAGGGAGGGATGTGGCTGCAGCACTGTGGCGACCATGCTGGGAGCTCCATGGAGCCAGGCTGGCTTCATGCCTTGGAGCAGCTGGAATAAAAGCTCTTCTCAGGGATTTAATTTTTTTTTTTTTTTTATTCTTCTGCCACTCACATCTGCCAAGTGGGGACATTTTAATCTCTTTCTTGCAGACTGTGAGAACAATTGCCCACGATGCTGGCGTGACCTTTGCTGCACAGATAGGGGATAGGAAAATGGCCATGGGAGCCAGCACCCCACTTCAGCCTGGCCCTGGCACATGGGGGTCCACTTGTCCCCAATTGTGGCTGCTGGAGGGGGGGGCAGAGCCTGTGGCAAAGGGCTGAGCAGCCCTTGCCCATCCCTCCCTGTGTGCTGGCAGGGGGAGCCGCAGACCAGCTGGTGATGCTGGGGAGGATGCTGTCCTGTAAGCATGTCCTGTGGTGTGTGTGGCTGTCCCTAAGGGTTCCCCATCGTCCTTTCTCACTGGTCTGGTGCCCATCCCCTAGGTTTTGCATGGCATGATGGTGACAAGGAACCCCATAAGGGTCTGGAGCCCCTCTGCCCCTGCACTGCTGGTGTTAGCTCCATCCCTGGCACCTGTGCAGTTGGCTGCGTGCTGGCAGCCTGGGACCTGCAAAGGTGGTAAATTTGGGTGAGGAACCTTAAGATGTGCACACAAATGCATGAGGATGTTTCCAGGATTCTCTCCATGGGAGAACACCAGAATTCCTGGGAAACATCCCTCCACCAGACCCACTCCCACCCACACACTACCGATTCCCAGCGACCCTGTTCCCCTCCAGCCAGGGACTGTCCCAGCACCTCCCACCCTGCAGCCCCAGGGGGCAGCTCTGGTTCCCTTGGCCTCTGCCCGTGGGTCAGACCTTTCTCTGGCTCCCCTCCAAGGTTTTGAATTGCTGTCGGAAAAGTAAAGCCATAAAGTTTGCCCCAGCTGGAGCAGGAACCTGCAGTGGCTGGCTTAGGAGATGAGTGCCGGACCTGATGGATATTTATAATGCTGCAGAGAGGTTATAAATAGCAGAAAGTTGTTTTGGAGGATAAGGAACTTTTGCTTTGGCTTTTGGATGCCAGGGCTAGTGCTGGCCATCCTCCATCCCTGTCATCCCTGTGCTGTGTCTCTTGGGGCTCCGCGAGTCCCTGCCTGGTGCATTGGGTCCTGTTCTGTGGCTGCAGGGATTCTTCCTTTTCCCAGAGGCACCGTGGGAATCCCTGAAAACTGTGGGGTGGCAAGGGGATGCTGCAGGGGTGAGTGGAGGGAGGCAGAGCAGGGCTCTGCTCCAGGGTTGTGGCTGCTGTGCATCCCACCCATTTGCTTTTATTGTTGCTGGAGCCATTTGTTCCCATGCCAGGGGGGTTCCCACCCCCTGCTCCCGGCATCTCTGCTGCCAGTTGACACATCTGGAGCCAATTCCTGTGCTGCTCGGGGCACCCAAAACCCCTTCAAAGCCACTGAGGGCTCCTGTGGCTCCCTGGGACAGGCGGGATGTGGGATGGGAGGAGGATGCCCCAGTGCCCAGCTCTTGGGGCCAGGCTGGGCTCTGCTGAGCGTGTTCCTGGCCCAGCAGCTGTTCAGGGGGAACCAAAGGTGGGCTACTTTGCCATCCCAAAGCTATTTGGTGACACAGCATCCCCCGTGACTTCCTCTTCCAGCCCACTGCAGCTGTCAAACCAAACCATCCCCAATCCCTCTGCAGGCACGTTTCTGAGTGTCCGTGTCTTATTTTGGTTCAGCTCAAACCTTTTCCCTGTTGACACAGTGACAGCTTTGCTTGAGCTCACTGGGCCTGAGCAGGGGTGACCTTTCCTGTGTTTGCTGTCTGGGCTCAGGATCCAGCCGTGCTTTGGGTTGCAGCTCCACACCTGCCACTGAAGCAATGGGTGATGGTGAGGACCTTTCAGAAATGCTTCCCTGCTCCAAGCTGCTTCCCCAGTGGCTCTGCTACCACCTCCCTTTCTGTCCTTCTGGCTTTTGGCTCTTCTCCTTGGAACTGGCTGCATCTTGTTTCCTTGACATGGGCATCCCAGCCTGGGCTCCCCACAGGGGCTGCATTCCTGATGGAGAGGCAGGGCTGAAGTATCCCTGTATCTCTGCACAGCTACTCGTGATATAACCCTCTTGTCCCAGGACAAATCCACTCTTTAGGAGTGCTCTTCAAGGGTTAACCTCACAGACACATCCTCTGCAGGAGGGTTCCTATCTCCTGCCTGGACCCAATCCTAGGGTGGGTGCCAGCAGGGAGGGAGAGCATCCCCTCTGTGGGGTTGGAGGGCAGCGTGGGACCTGCCACTGCTTCCTCAGCTGTGGTACCTGTTTTGGGGAGTGGAGCTGGGCCACATGGCTGCCTTGGCAGCATTTCTAGCTGATCAAAACGAGGCAGGGGTGGGAAGTGGAGGCAAGCTGGAGGCTTTGTCTGTGACAGCAGTTCCTGTGGGACTCATGTGGACTCGCCTGTCTTGTTCTGGGTAGCAAACCTGATGTGTTAAACCCTTTGGGGTCTGTTCCAGAGCATTCCTGGTCCTTCTCTTCCCACTAAGTCTAAGCAGTGCATGAACCCAAACTTTGCCTTTTATTATCTGCAATGAAGAGAACTTGCTAAAGTGACTTTTTGGCAAAGTCTTACTGAGAAGTCCTCGAGGGTGAAATGAAACAGGGTCACAGAGGGTTTAATTCAGTACGTTGTCCTTCAAGGGAAAGAAAAGTCAGACAAGAAGTTTTAAACATTTTATAAAAATATCCACATGTGCTCAGTGCAAAACTCACCGTCTTTACCTAATTTAGAAAATGACTTTATATGGAGAAAGATTTAACACTGCTCCATGGAGGGGAAGAATAATGAATACGTCTGTACCCAATCGTGCTGTCATCCGAAGTGCTTTCGAAAGGGTTGGAGAGGAATAATTGTTCTTCTCTTCCCTGGTTTTAGAAACTGAGGCATGGGATGAGAAAGCCAGAAAAGTGCAACTTTCCTGGCTAATTTTAGCCATTTGAAGTCCAGATCTAAGCACCTAAATAAATGGCCTGATTTTAATAGACTGCTGGGCAAGTCTCTGGGGTAAAACCTGGAACAAGGCTGGCTCTGTGGGTCTGCAGAGGTGGCTGGGGGCTGGAGAGGGAGGCTCCTTCCCTTCTTTTGGCACTGCCACTGCCAGCTTCACTGAGATACAGGAGCAGACAATGAAGCTTGTGAGGGGGAATTTATCTGAATTTCATTGAACTTAAGAGGAAAAGAAAATTTCCATTCAGAGCAGCCTTGTTTTAGCCAGGTGAGTTCAGTGTCCTTGGTAGTGCTGGGGTCTGGGGCTTGGATCCCTCTGGGTGTGGAAAGGAAGGGCAGATCCAGGCTTTTCGGTCCTGCTACCACACCCCAACCTCTGAAATACATTTAGCAATAAATGGTGGTGAAAGGAAAGAGGAAAGAGAGGTAACCGAAGCACCTGCATTAACCTGAGCAGCTGAGCTGCATACATACAGCTCCTCAATGGGGAATAGGGTCCAGGATGCTCTTGGCAGCACAGGGACCATCTTCCCCCATGGCAAGGGGTAAGGCTGAATCTGCTCCTCTCTGCTCCTGCCCCCATCTGCTCCTGCTGCCCAAATAGAAAGCAAAATCTCTTGAAAGGAAAATGCTATCTCACTCACTCAGCTGAGCAGCCTGCTGGGTCGCCGGGGTCAATCTCACCAGGAATAAGCGGTGAAATTCTTGCAGAAGTTGAGCTTTGAATTAGGTGGGCTTAGCTGGGATCCTAAAGCTGAACAAGCTGGGGACAGGCACAGGCTGGTGGGTTGCATCAGGAGGTGAAAACCATCTCCAAAATGCCTGCCCAGGTAGAAGCTGTTTCCCCAATCAGGGCTTGTCTGTGAAACTGCACCAGCAAGGATTGCAATAAATGTTTCCTGGGATGAAGGGCTGGTTCCAGCTAAGGCACCTGCATCTTCTGCTTTGCATGCCAGAGCTTGCATTATTTTGGTTTAGTGCCTGGCTTGTCCTCCTACAAAAACACCTCCCTCTGAAGAGGGAGCCAAGCTGAGCATGTCCAGAGCTGGAAGATGCTCATAAGACTCCTCCATCCCACATCCACTTCACTTTGAGATGGTGCTTGTGAGGTGATGGGACAGGGACGAAGCACAAATCCAGCTCCTCTGGTCCACCCTGGCACCAAGCAGAGTCCTGGGGTGCCACGGTCCCCAGTGTGCAGGGACAGTGTGTGCCTGCAGTGGGCACCCGGCAGTGCTGGAGCGGGGGCAAGAGGCAACCCAGGCTTTTACAGTTTGCTTTCCATTTGCTGTGATGTGGCTCTGTGCCTGTTGTTTTGCTCCATCCCAGTTTCAGTCGGCCCGTGATGTGATTCTTGATGCCGTGGGAGCATGGGCTTTGCTGGGAAGCCGGAGTGGTCCCCGTGGAGGTGAGCGGGGTCCTCCCGGAGCCGGGATGGGAGCGGTTCCCTCGCAGGCGGCTGCGCTTGAAGGGATCGGATCCCTCCTACTTTTTCTCTCTTGACATTTAGCGCTTCCACCTCCCTGGAACGTCTGAAATGCAGCTTCTGACCTGCTGGCCCTCCGGGTGAAGAGGGATCACGGTGCAGATGGAGTGGGAAAGACCAAATCAGGGGAAAATGAATTAGGACAGGCAGAAGTACCCTTGATCAGGACAGTAACCTCTAATCCGGCTCAGTCCTCCTTATTTACAGTTGCCAAGAGGGAAGGCAGGAGAAAAGCAGCCTGGCAAGATGCACAAAGCAGAGCTCCTTCCCCCCAGCTGCTTTGCTCTCGCTAATGTATTTGCTGGCAGCGATCGCCGGCCCCGGAGCCTTTGAGCGCAGTGGGAGCACTGTTCACAGCCAAAGGCAGGAGTGTCAGAGCAGGCACAGGGCTGGGGGGGGGGGAGGGCAGTGGGAGTCCCCAGCCCCCCGGCACGGAGGGAAATGAAGCGCTGAGGACTTCCCTGTCCCCTCCTGGGCTGGCAGGGTGCAGGCAGGGGAAGCCGTGCTGCAGCGATGCCCTCGGCTCTGCGCTTCAGTTCTGCCCCCAGCCCTGGGCAGAGGGAAGGGGCTGGCTGCTGGGGAGCTTTCACCGGAATGCCCTGCTTGGAAATATTCACCGAGATGCCCTTGAGCTGCTTTGCTTCAGCTCAGCACTTGGAAGGGCAGGGATATTTGAGAGCACTGCTGGGTACAGGGACATGGGGAAGGATAGATCCGCAAGGGACTCAGTTTGGTTGCACCTTACAGTGTTGCAGAATCACCCTAAAATCACCCTAAAACTTCCTACACCACAAACAGAAGCACTGTAAAGCCCCAGGTGCAAGCAAGCACATCCCTCCTGAGCATCAAGCACTCCAGTAACACGCAGGGCCCTCACTGCTTGTGCCGGGGCCATGACACTCCAGCCAGCTGCTGCAGAATATTTTGGCATTTTAAATAAGGGTTAGTGTAGTCACTGCACTTGTTCCAGACAAAAGCAATGAGAATTTTATGAGGTGTAAATGGATTGTGAGTGCCTGAAAGCATCCACGTCCTGTTCGGCTCTGTGCATGCACGCGCTTCTGCACCTCCCCATCTCGGCCAAAATATCTTGTCTCCTCACAGCCTTCCTTGGAGAAAAGGGAAATACTAGCACTGTGAGATGCTCTAATGTGAGTTTCAGCCCATGTCACTGATGTTGTGGTTAAAACTCTCTTCTTCTGGCCGCAGGATTCATCAGGACCCGGTCTTAGGGTTTGGAGGGAAACTGGAGCAGCTGTTAATGTGGGAGCAGCAATACTGAGAGTTCATTTAGAAGCAATAATGGGATTAGGAAGAAGACAAACACCAATCAGTCCCGTGCCTGATGGCTTTATTTTCATCTTCTTTCTTGTTTTTCACTTGATTAGTTAGAATTAAAACACCCATTTTGCACTGGGGGCTGATGGTGAAATCTCATGGGATTGCAGAGAAGTACCAGTGATGGGCTGAGCTGGGGATATTAGAGCTTTTCTGGTCATTAAAGAGACTTTGGCCACAGATAACAGGAGTGAAAAGTGCAGGGAGGGCAGGAGGGGGACAGTGTATTGGAGAGAGAGGCAGGACAGCAAAGGGCAGGAGCTGGAGCCTGCAGCCTCTTTAGCCAGGCTTGTAATATGTTATTAATGGAAAAGAAACTGCAATTTTTATTTTGTGGAAATTCTTTTGTTCCACATTAATTTTTAAAGCTCACTTTGCTCCCATTACAGCCTCCTGCCAGAGTGCTGTGCTGCCTGGGAGGAGCTGCCCTTTGAAGGGCTTTGGGGGCCCCACTTTGTGTCTGGGCAGGGGTGCAGGGTGCTTCCCTGGAGCCAGCACCCCAACCCTACCACTCCGTTTGCATCCACTGAGCATCACCCAGCTCCTGGAGTGGGGGATGTGAAAGGTAGCAGGGCTGGGCTGAGGTGGGCTGTGTGCCTTCGTTAGGTGCTGGGGCTTGACGAGGGCTTGTCTCCATGCTAGCTCTTTCTTAATTAGCTCCATGTGTGGAGACATGCGGGTGCTGGAACAGGAACAAGGCGCCCTTATTCCCCAGTAAGCTTGTCCACACATGGAGTAAATCAATAGCAGCTCATCAGGAGCAGCACACTGGCTGGAGATGCTGCCTAAAGATGAGTCACATCCAGAAAAGGGGGGCAAAAAAAAAATATAGAAAAAAAAATATTTCAGATTTGAGTTCAAAGTTGGATCTTGGGAATGACCATTGTGATTCTGCTGTGCCAAACTGAAGGGCTGGCTTGGTATCCTGTCCTCTCTCCTGCCTGGTAAAGCTTGTAGGGCAATTTTGCACCTTGAATGAATATCTGAATATCTGTGAACTATGATTTTTAAACTGGTTGTGTGCCACTGCGTCAGCATCCAGAGCTCTGCAGCAAGTAGTGCTGGGGTTCATGCTGGATTTCTGGGCTTCTGCCCTCCTGCCAATGCCTGGGCTGCTGGTGGTTCTTCTGCCAGGGACTGGGGCTTTTCCCCATATATCTGGGGGTTTTCAGCAAGGAGGAGATAGAATGGGCAGGGACTGAGCACCTCAGAGGGTGTTTTGTATTGCCAGAACTTGTCCTTGTTGCTTTTCCCAAGCCAAAGCAAGCGATGCTCAGGTGATATGTGGAAGGTTGGGAACCTGAGGAGTTTGCTTCATTTTTCAGGAAGCTTTTGGAGAGATCAAAAGTGTTAGAAATCATTTGGTTTATGGCTCCTGAAGTGGCCAAATGCCCTGGCTGAGGCTTTTTCAGAGCATCCTGGAGCTGTGCCAGGACACAGCAGTGCAAAGGGGCTGGATCCTGCTGCAGGAGCAGAGCTCAACTTGCTGCCGGGTTTGGATTTCCTTTGCTAAAAGTTTTGGAAAGAAATGGACAGGGAGCTTCTTGCTGGAAGGCTGAGTGCCAGAGCATTTCCCACCTCTGTCCCAGCCCCACGGTCACTGATGGTGAGGGTTGGGTCACCTGTCCTGAGAGTGTCCCTTGGCAGGGCTCCCTGTGGGACACAGACCCCTAAAGTGACAAATTCCACCCTAATGGACTCAAACCAACCTCGTTCCCAGCCACTTCAGCAAAGATGAGAGTTGGAAGGGATGGGGAAACGGAGCTTCTGTGGCTGCCAGGGTGTCTCTGCTTGGTCTATCTCTAACACAGAGCAGCTCTTGGGGCAGCAAGGACCAAACACCCTTCGAGGCTTATTCTGCCAGAATGAATGAACAAACCAAACCCAGTTTAAATGCCAGGTTGTGACACTGATGACAGGCACTAGGAGACAGCAGTGGCTTAGTCCCTGCCATCCCTTCAGTGAGGTTTGGCTCTGGTGGCATCTTGCTGTCAGTGCTGCCCTGGACAGGAGCAGCCCTGGGGGTCAGAGTCTCTGGGAGGAGTCCTGAGGGGTGACATGTCACCTTTCCCTGAGCCTCCTGCCTTTTGTCAGTGGCTGTAGATGCCTGACACTGATTAAATGGGGTGTTTTGTGTTTAATCAATTCCCACTTAAGTGGCACAGGGTGGAGGGGGCTGAATCCCTGCTGGTGGCACTGAGGGGTGGCAGTGCCAGGGGGAGGTCCATCTGTGAGCCCTCAGCACCCACCCTGGGATGTCCCTGAAGCCCTCAGCCCCATGGGGAGTCCTTCAGCCCCATGCAGCTCCCCCAGATCTTCTCTCCCTTCTGCTGGAGCACGTGGGCTGAGCCCTGCTTTTGAGGTTTTGTCACCTTGTTTTGGGCAGGGCTGCAGCTGTTTGGAGACACAAAGCTGGGAGGCTTTTTGGGGTAGCATCTCCTGCAGCATCTGTGAAAGTGCCATGGCAGAGCTCTGCCACAGCAGGGCATGTTGAGCTCCATCTCTACTTCTACCTTCCTGCCTCTTCCTCCCTCTGCCACCTCCGTCCTCCTCTGCCAGCGAGATGCTAATTAATGAGTTCCCAGCCATGATTTGCATGCAGGGAGCGAGTGAGCCTTCTCTGAGCACACCAGATTGCTCCAGCACCTTCTCCCTGGGGAGAACATCTCACTGTGCCCAGTTGTTCTGTACAAATCCTGGTCCCATGGTGGTTTTTAGTCACATTGAGTCACTGCAGAAGTTTGATGTGGCCTCAAGATGTTTCAGTTCATGTGTAGACACCTCAAGAACTGAGTCATGCACATCAACAGGGGGGCAGATTGTGGCTCAAGCATCTTTTGGAGATGTTTTCCTTGAGCATCACCCACTCCAGTTGTCAGCTGGCTGCTCTGTGTGCCCCAGGCAGGAGCAGCCTCTTCCATACATGGGAAAATGCAAATGGGTTTGGGGCTTGGCCTTGACTTCTGTGTCCCCACAAGCAAAATGACTTAAATGCTCATCCCTGTTACATTGAAAGCAACTTTTTTTAAAATTATTTTTTATTTTCTAAGTTGTAGACATTAATATCTGAAGTGTGTAAGATGGCTCCTGTCTAATTAACTACTTGATCGACAACAAAATATTGTATTTTATGCTGATGGTTTTTTTTTTAGAAAGAAAATGTTGATTCTGTTTCTAAGTGAAGCATTAAAGTAGACCAGTTGGAAAATTGCCATAATATTCAGACTTTGTAAACATATTTTTTTAATATTTGGGGTTTTTCCCAGCTTAAAGCCAGGTCAGAAAACATAAAGAGAAATTTGTGGGTAGTTTGAGTTGCCCCAAAATTGAATTTCTTCAGGAAAACTTTGCATGGAAAATGATGCTCATTGCTGGCTAATGGAAGTAGAAAGGGCTCAGTGCTCTGGAGGTGAGGCAGAGAAGGGTTTAACCAAAGGAGGCCATCACCTTGGTCATCCTCTCTATCACAGCAACTCAAGCTCCTGGAAAACCCCCTGGCTGGCTGAGGTCAGCAGGACACTGGCACCAGTTGAGGGGAAGGGAAAAGGTGTGGGGACACGGGCTCTATGGAGCCCAGTTCCTCATTAGGTGCTGTTGGACTGTTTGCATCCTTCTGAAGCAATGATATTGGTTCCTCCAGCCCTTCTGCCCTATCTTGCTCCACAGGGTTAAAACGGTGCTGAGTTTGTCCTTGGATTTGTCCTCTGAGCTTTTTGTGAGGCTTGGACAGGTTTCCTCATGGGCTTGGAGCTCGAACCCTTCTGTGATTAAAATTCTGGGTGGGGAAGGAGAAGATCCTGGCTGTACGAGATGTTCTGGGAGCTTTCCTGTCACCCTGGAGCTGGTGCTGCATCTGCCCCATAGTTCCCCTTTTCCTCAGCCGAGCTTCAGGCTGAGTTTGAGCTCAAAATGCAGAGTCTGAGGATCTCCAAAACTCTTGGAAGGTGTTTGCCTTGGTGTGGTGATCACCTTTCCCTTCTGGGTGGAAGAGGGCAATTGAAGAGTGGTTGGAAATGCTGCCGTTCCTGCTCTGCTTCCTGGAGGTCTTGGCAATAACTTCGTGGCTCTGGTGACCTCGAAGTGGGATGGTCACCTTGATTTGTCACTCTCTCAGATCCTGCCCTACAGCATCCCTCCTCACTCAGGTGCCCATGGATGGATGGGAATGGGTTGGGGAGAGGTGCAGGGTTAGAACCCAGGCACAGACCTTGGCTGGAGATGGAGCCCATGTGCTCAGCTTGCTCTCCTCCCAGCTCCACACCAGCAGCTTTTCTCTCCAAGGTTTCCCCTGGCCCTCAGTCAGCAGCAGGAATTCCCTCTCTTCTGTCCAAACTCCAGCTGCAGCCGGGATTGCTGGGCTGTCATTGCCACCTCTCCTGGGTTTTGTGGTCCTTGTTTTGTCACCATGTCCCAGTGCCACCCATCAGGGAAGCTCGGGATTAACCAGCGGCTGCTGCTGCCCCTGCAGAGTTGTCCCATCCCCTGCCCTCCCTGCTGACATTCTCCACCCTGGATAAATCTTTCATGGACTCGTGTATTTTTAATAGGCTGGGACTGGGATGGAGCACGTACTGCAACCCATCCCCCAGTGGGATATGGCTGGTGGGGGACAGAGTGTTCCTCAAGGACACACATGGGGTGTGGAGGGAGGCAGAGAGCCCCCAGCACCTGTGCCCAGCCAGGCACTGATGCTCACAGGGAATATTTCAGCTCCACAGGGAATATTTTGGCTCCACAGGGATGGGAATAGGATTTTCCTGGCTGGGGGGGTTGGAGCAGAGATCCCATCGAGGCTTTCTGGAGCATGTCAGGGATCATAAGGCATGCGGAGGGGCTGCCAGGACAATTAGCACAGGTTTGTTCTCACCAGTGCATCCCTGGGATGGAGCAGGGCTCTAATCAGCCTGTCGCTTCCTTGCCTTTATTAATACATTGATTTTCTGAGGGTTTTGGCTCCGTGTGGCGCAGTCCCTGCCAGCAGAGCCTCTGCAGGGAGGGGGGAGGTTTGAGGCAGAACATCTCTGGGCATGGCAGTGCCTCATTTTGGAAGCTGTTCGGGTTTTTTCCTCGGGGACCGATGAAGGAGGAGAGACATCCCCTCCATCTGTGCACTGCCCTAGGAAGGGATTGAAATCACAAGCTCAGGAAAAAGAGGAAACGTGCACATTTTGCTCAGGCTTTGAAGCCTGCAGGAGCCTCCTGGAGATGCTCCTCATCCTTGTTCAGCGAGGTCTGGCTCAGAGGGGAACTCCTTCCCTGGCCTGGGGTGGGTTCAGTGCTCTGTGTCCTGGCTGGCTCCTGGGGTTGGGGATGCAGCAAGGACCTGGCTGCCCTCCTGCAGCTCCCAGGACAAGGTTTTCTGTGCCCAGGGTCAGTGCCCTGGTTCCCTATCAACCCTCTGCTCCAGTACCAAAGGATGAGGGATGCTCTCCAAGGAAATACATGAATATATAAATATTAAAATTTTAAAAAAAGATTAAAAATTTATATATATATGCATGTATTTAGGGCAAGTTTTATCCTGATCCACCTTCCCATGAGTCTGGGATCTCCTCCTCTCTGCCTGCCCACTCATTCTTTCCTGTTTTGCTGTGGACCTGCCTGAACAGTGCAGGGCAGCACCAGTGCCACACGTGTGGCCATGCAGAGCCAGCTCTTCAGTTTCTTCAGTTCACCAACTGTTACATAAATCTGCTTTTATACTGAACTTGTGGACGTCACTGAAGCTCTGTCCATACCCATAACATCACTGTTTCCATGGAAACCAGCGTACTTCCAAGGGGGAAAAAAGTAGAAGGAACCTAAAAAAAGGACAAAAAAGGAACAAAATAAGACAAATATGTGACATATCCCAACTATGTATCGGTGTAGGATGATACAACGATTTCAGAGCACTTGTTTAGGAAGCCTTGCATAACAGGTTTTGTCTTGAGTAATGCAGCAAAGCTGGATCAAGGATGCTGGAAACTCAGTAGTATCCCAAAGATCCTGAGTCTCTCAGAGACTCTGATAACTCTGCACCGGGTGCTTTTCTTCATGGGAACGAGATGAAGGTGTGTCTGCCCATGCTTCAACATTTATTTGGGTTATTTTCTCTTCTTCTGGACCTCCTGGGGCTGCGCGTTGCTGGGTGCTGTGGATCCGTCCCACTGAGGAGCTGGTCCCACCACTCTTCTGCTCCACTAAGCTTTAAGGGAGGGTGCTATTAATGGGCAATTTACAGTGAGAGAGTTTAAAAATATATATATTGGGGGGTTAAGTGTCTATCCACTATGCACTTCAGGAGGCGTGGTGGGAGAAGAAGTCGTAAATATATTATTGCTCAATGGCTTTGGATCACTTAGAGTATTTTAACTGCTAAACCCAGGTCCCTCCTGCAGAGGAGGAGTCCATTTGGAAGGGTTTTACTGCTCACATTCATTAATGCCATGCGTGAGCTGCTGGGAGGGGAGCAAACCCCTGAACACTGTCAGGGGAGGAGATGGCTGGTGAGGAGGATTAGCTGGGATGAGGACAGGGACAGACCAGTGTTTGCTGGGACGTGCCCCCATCTCCCCAGCCTCACTTTGCTGTGGGGAATGGGAGGAGAACCTGCCCCCAGGACACCCAAATGTTAGCAGAAGGTGCTAAACCAGTGGTAGGAGTGAAGCCATTAGCCAGCCCTTTGCACAAGGCCAGTTTGAGGCTCTTCTTTCAGTCTCTGCTCTGTGATGCTGAGACGGGCATGAGAAGGAAGGACTGGGATGAGAAGCCAGGATAAACTCAGCCCAAAGTGCTCTTGCTTGAAGTTTTATTTTAATTTCATCTTTTTCAAAGCCCCATCTTCCCAGGTGCTGGTCCCAAGGCTGAGCTGCCAGCAGCCGAGCTTTCCCAGCTCCCAGTTCAGGAGTTAATTGCAAACTGGGTGTTTGGCTTTTCTTAAAAGCTCCAGCTCCTGAAGTTCAGAGATTATGCAAGACACTCAGCTTGCAGGATTTTTTTTTATCTTCTTTTTTTCTCCCTCTCTTTAAGCAATAAGATTTAAAACCCTTTTGGTTGCTGGAAAAAAACCCTTAAAGTACAAATCTAAGAGGTTATGGGGAAGCAGTTCTGAAACAGTAAAGCAAATAAGTACATCATCAGGATTTTTATTTTTAATTTTGTTTTTTAATGAAGTATCTTTTTATATCAAGCCTCATACCCTATAAATACAGCATCACTCTTCACTTCATCACCTGGGTGGCTGAGCAGGGCTCCTCCACATTGCTGAGCAAATCCTACATCCCCCTGGAGAGGCAGCTGCGTTCCCCAGGCAGAGGGGAGCATCTCCTGCCTGCAGCCAGCTCTGTGGTTTTTAGATCTTTGGGACAAAAATTAAAAGATGATTGAGATGATGACTCTCCCCAGATCCACCTTTTCTCTCTAAAATTGGGGTTTATACTCACTACGATGTGTTACAGGGTAACATGGGGGTATAACTGTGGGTCCCACTGGGATGGGAGTAGAGCGTGGCTGTTTAGTGGCAGAGGGAAGCAGCTGCTGGTGCATCCCCTGTAACATGGCAAGGGAAAAGAAATTAGAGGGAGAATAAAAAAAAAAAAGAAAAAGAAAAACAAAAAACCTGGCATGAATAATCACCCTGTTTTGGTTTTCCAGGTTTAATTGTGAAGCTGCATGAATTAAAATAACCCCCTGGGTCTGTCTGAGCTGTAAGAGCAATGGTTCTGAAGAGCTGCAGAGCAGTGAGGAGCCAGGGATGATTCCCACCTGTCTTTTTCCTACCTCAGAGCCTGCAGACTGGGGATGTCAGGGCTCTGCTGGGCTCACTGGGGTCATGTTGGCTCCTGGCAGCAAATCCTTGGGGTGGAAGATATGGTGACAGGGGACAGGGCAGACACTGGATGCATTGTGGAAATGCTTTCTGAGTAATGTTTGAATTTTTAAACCCCTTTGCTGCAGCTCCATTGGAGCTCCTTTGGCTTTGCTTTCCAGGAATGGGCTGGCCTGGCATGGATCCCTGCAAACTGAAGGCAAAGAGCTTGCTCAGGGCTGCCATGCCCACAGCAGGTTATCCACCTTTCCAGGAAAAAGCAGTTTTTGCAGGAAGGGCTGTACAGCTGCTGCATGTTCCCTGCTTCACTCCAGGCTTGCATTCCCTGGAGGGAGGGGAGGTATTGCACCTGGAAAAGCACCTGGGAGAGCAAACAGGTGGGGTAGAGATGGCATCAGGATGACACTGGGGCAGAGCCCTCCCTGTGCTCAACTGGAAGCCAGGCAAGCAGATTCACTGGGTAAGGATGCTCTGGGAGCACCTCTGGTGTGCAGCATCCAACAGGATGCAAATGCTTCCCCCTAAAGCTAAAAGCAAAACATGGGCTCTGGTTTTGGAGGAATATGGTAAGGAAAAACATATTTCCCATTAGATGTCCAGGGTTGTGATGGGAATTCTGTAACCTTTCAACTGGGCATGACATGAAGAGCCGTTTCCTGTTGTCCTGGTGCAGCTGGAGGTGAAGCTGGGAAGGGGTTATTATTTCCTTATTTGAAGCAGATTAATTCTGAGGACTTTTAACTTCCCTTGCAAACGGCCTGAATTAATGTTTTAGGATTTTAGTCCATGCCTCCTCCCACCCCCCAAAGGCCAGACCCTGGAAGTCCCATTATGCTCCTGTCAAAGGGGCTATTTCTGGAATTGATGATATGAATGAAGCCTAAAACTCCGCTCTCATTAACGTCTGCAGCTTATCCCAGTGTCACTCCTAAGCTGGTTGGACTCGGTGACACTGCAGGGGAAGGCTGTCATTTCAACCCAATTTTCACATCACATTTGCACAAAAATTTCCAGGCCTTGCCAGCACTTTAGGCACATTGGTCATCCATCAGCCACTGTCCCAGGGAGTGAAGGCACAAGAGAAATGACTGTGGGTGGTGATGGGGGACAAAAACAGGCAGCAGAGCTGAGGTGTCACCTGGGGATCTGGGCAGTTTGATGCATTTCTATGGTTGGTTTTATTGCAGGATACAAGCTTGCAGCCACCGTGCTGCAGGGGCTGCCTCCCAGAGTCCTGCTCCCCATACTTTCTGGGGGGTCCCAGCCCATCTCTTGGGGATGGCAGGATGACAGCACGTTGCTTTGGAGCTGGTGCTTTGCTGAAACCACTTAGAGAGAGCTGGAGGAGGGGGTCAAGGAAGGAACTGCAGGAAAGAGAGGGATGCGGGGAAGGAGGAGAGGTGGAACAGCAGAAGCTGCCTGGGAGAAGCAGAGCACCAAGGGAAGAAAGTAATATTAATCCTGTGGAAGGGGTGTGCCAATAAAGCATCATCACCACCATCTCTGGAGCTGGGAGAGGCTGTGGCATGGTGGTGCCCAGTCTCTGCCAGGATCTGTGCTCTGGCTGCTGCTGGACCAACCTTTGTGCCCACCTTTCTCTTGGTTGCTGCTGCTTCCCTGGAGAAATAGCTTCCCATTTAATTCACTTGCTGGGGAATTTGATCCAAACTTCTGCAACCAAATAACCAAATCATAGTGAGCATAATGCAATATCTTTCTCTTTTGATTGCATTATGCTGGGTAGTGCTGGCTAATTGAATCTGGGGCTATTGCCTCTTAATTATGAAAGGTCAGGCTCTGCTGAGTGCAGACAGGTAGTACAGGGATTGCTTGGGGTGGAGAGGGGCCTGAGGGCTCTTTCTCTCTCCCTTTCTCTCTCCCTTTCTCTCTCCCTTTCTCTCTCCCTTTCTCTCTCCCTTTCTCTCTCCCTTTCTCTCTCCCTTTCTCTCTCTCTATTTTTTTCCTTTTTTGTGGTGCTCTTTAGCTTACGAATTTTAAGTGTCACATTACAAGAAAAATATTGCCGGGTATTTCTGTGTTGCAGGAACAGATTTTTTTTTTCTTCTAGTTGAAAAGAGTACATGAACATTTCAGCTGTCTGCTTTGACCAAGTTGATTGTAAAAATGTGGATTATTAAGAATAAGCTGCAGTGAGCAGGTGACCCTGAAAAGCAATGAGTTTCTCTGAAAGGGGATGGATGCAGCAGATGGAGTGCTTACTGGCTGTGTGCACATGACCCCCATTATTTTTTTTTTTAATAAACATCAGCATCCTGCCTGCTCATGGTGAGCAGAGGGTGGGACTCCCCAGGATCTGGCAAATATTTTTCTAATGCAATGTGGCCTGTGGGCTCTGCTAAGCACCAGGGAGAGAGGCAGTGGCAGTGGCACCGCTGCCCTGAGCGCTTCCCTCCTCCTTCTCCTGGCCTCAGCTGCCACCTGAGGGCCAGCACAGTCACTGGTGCTTCCCAAAGCCTCTTTGCCCCTTCTCTGCCCATGCTGTGGCAGGGAGAGACATTCAGTAAAGCATTTCTGCTTTTGCTAATTGAAGAGTTTCCCTTTGTCAGCCTCCCGGCTCGACCGAGGGTCGGTACAAAGCTGTAGCCATCAGCACTTTGTGTGCCTCTGAAAATCCCATTAGCTGAAGAAAGAGCTTGAAGTTTCATTCAGCTGGAAAAAAAGGAAAAAAAAAAAACAAAAAAACCCCAAAAAAATCCCCTCCCCAACCTTCTAATCTGTCAGATGCACATTAACATACCACCCTCGGCACCACTGGGGTCCCCATACTGGGAATATTTAATCATGGTGAAGTGTTATATTGGACTGAAATGCATTTGCTTGAGGGAGTGATATGCTGATAAGTGGGTCTGTGGTTAAAACTGGGGAAAAAAAACTGCCATAAGCAAATAAAATCTCCTCCCTCTCCCTGGTTCCCCCCCTCCCCACAGCCATCCTGTGCTGCTCCTCCAGTTCCAGCCACTGCTTGGCCCTTTGTGCTGGACGAGGGGTTGTGATGAGCTTGGATCTGCTCAGCTGTCCTAGGTGGGCCTTAGGGTCTCGATTTGGGTCTTGGAGAAGGTTTAGGTCTTGTAGAGAGAGAAGGTAAGATGGGGAGTGACTTCAAGTGGGTGCACATCATGTGCCCATCTCTGCTCCCTCAGGAGCTTAATGTCCCCAGCCAGCATGAGGCAGCACCAAAAGCATCCCCCAGGTCCTCTGCCCAGCTGAGACTGAGCACACAGATTGAGCCAGGCCCAGCACAGTGTCTTTTCCACCACAAAGAAAGAATTTACATGAATCTCTGCCTCTCAGGGGAAGCATCTGTCTATCTCTGCAGGTTTTGACCCAACCACAAAGGCTGCTCCCAAGCTTCCTCACTTCCCTGCTGAATATCTCACCCAGCCCTTGCAGGCACACACTTATTCTGTCACCCATTTGGGATCTCACAGAGTGTTGTTTTTTTTTTAATTCTTTATGTTCTCAAGGGCTTTGCAGCTCCTTGCTGGGGGAGCTGTGGACACAGCAGGCTCTGCAGAGGGATTCTTTCCAGCCCCCTAAGCTGGGGAGTGCCTGCAGGAGGATGTTCCCTCCTCCAGCTCTCCCTCCATTCCTGCCCCCACAGGGCTATATCTGGGCTCACCAATCCAGCTCATAGCCCTAACCTGACGGTTGGAATGTCTCTCCCCATATCTTGCAAAAACATTTCTCCTGATTAAAAGCTCCAGATTGCCGACGACCAAGCCGTGACTCAGCCCCATGTGATTTCCCAGAAATTGGCCCAGGATGGGTGGCAGGAGCTGCCAAAGCTCCAGCCCCACGTGCCCAGCGAGGAGGCACCTGCTGATTCATTCATCCTCACCTTCCTCTTCCTCAGCCAGATAACACTACAGCATGGGCTCCCAAACACCACCCGCTACCTCCTGGCAGCCACAGCTCTTGTCTGACAAGGGCCACGCTTATTTTCCTAGAGCCTGGGAGCTGCTGCCCCTGCGAGCTGTGGCAGTCGATGGGGTGTTTTCCCTGCTAGGCTGGAAGACAACCCCAGCACCACGTTCCACCAGCTCCTGGATTGCACATCTCTGTGCCCCTGAGAGTCGGTTGTGCTGGCTGGAAACACCCCCTCAAACGATGCAGAAGTTGGGTACCAGGTTTGAAGCATCCCCGGGAGGATTTGTGGCAGCAGGAGTGTAGTTTTATTCTGCTGCTCAAGTGGCACATCCAGAGAGTGTCCCAGGCACCTCAGCTCTTTTAAAATTGCTCCAAGAGCAATGGTAATGGGCTCTGCTGGTCCTCACAGTATTAAAGGCTTTTAGGTGGTTGGTTAATGGCTTTGACAGTCTTAATTTGGATTGGTCATGAAAAGTTCATGCAGTGACTTCAAGGAAACACCCCTGGGATAAGCTGTGACATGGTTAATAGAAAATTGTAATGTTAGTAAAGTGCTTTTCTGTGAAATGCCAGGAGAGGAAATGAATGGTGTGGGTTGTTTTTTGTTGGTTTTTTTTCCCTTAAAAGTTGATATCATTCTTTTCCTTTAATGCTTTAATCCATCACATCAGCACTCAGCACTCTTGCCATGCAACTTCTATTTCGTAGCAGTTTTCCCCTTGGCTGTGCCACTGATGGCAGCTGGGAAGAACACGCTGTGGCTTTGCAGGTATCTACACAGCAGCCACAGCTCTTTCCCTGCAGAGCCACTTAAAGTCTAACCTGGAAAGTCAGTGTGAGACTTGTCTGAAAAACCAGAATAGCCTTTCTGGTCACTCGGGGATGCTGGTCTGGGTCTGTTGCTTCCTTGACGTGTGCTGTGCAGGTGGTTTGAGAGGGTGAGCATGCTGGTGATCCTGCTCAACTGTGTGACACTGGGCATGTTCCACCCCTGCGAGGACATCGCCTGCGACTCACCACGCTGCAGGATCCTCCAGGTAGGGCCTGGCTGCTGCTTTCAGTGGGACAATGGCCCTGGATCAATGGGGAAGGACTGAGCCACAGCAGAGCTGGCTCTGGCTGGAGTGGGGTGGCCTCGTACCCTGGGATGGTTGGATCTCGGGTCCTGCCTGAGCTGGTTGTCCCACCAGCACTTGGAAATGCTGGTTTTGGTGCTGGGATGGGAATACGTGGTGCTATCAGAAGTCCTGCCAGGCTGTGTCAGCCTCAGTGTATCCAAGCATTGCTTGGGGTGCCTGGGGAGGGTGAACCATCAAGTCCACAGTGAAAACAGAGCCCAAAATATATTTGCCTCTTTATCCCAGCACTGTGGGTGCTGCTGGCCAGGCTGGGTTGGGGAAGGACATGGGGCTGACCCCAACACTGCCCCTGCCCAGGGATTTTAGCCCTCAGTGGTGCAAGAGGAGCCCTTGTTGGGCTCTGGTTTCTAATTCCCTGCCCTGGTATGAGTGTGTAGCTGTGCAGGAGCATCCCTAGTCCTTTCCTTTCTTTTGCAGAGCTTCGATGATTTCATCTTTGCCTTCTTTGCCGTGGAAATGATAGTCAAGATGATCGCCCTGGGGATTTTTGGGAAGAAATGCTACTTGGGAGACACGTGGAACCGCCTGGATTTCTTTATTGTCATTGCAGGGTAAGCCTGTGCAGTGGGTCCCTTCTCCCCATTCCCTCTCTGTTGTCACTCTTGGCATCACTTGGCAGTGTCAGATTTGGGGGAAGATCTGGTTTGCAGCAGGGGCTGGGGGCTTTCTAGGTGCCACCTCGGTGCCATTGGTGTTGTCCCTCCTGGCTCCACAGTGGTCCCTCTGGTCCTTTCCACAGCTCATGAGAGAGCTGATACTCAGCTCATGGAGAGAGCAGAGCAGGGCAAAAAAAAAGAGAAGTGTTTGAGGTGGATTTTGGCCAGTCTGTGCCCTGGGGCTCCTTGCTGGATGCTGGGTTTGGCTCTTCTCACTCCAGCCCCCCCATGGTTTTGGTTTCCAGCGGGTGAGGTGGCAGTGGAGCAGCAATCAGGAGCAGGGAGCAGCGTGCCAGGGAGGAGAGGTCAGCGAGATGTGCGTGATTTGCCCTCCTTAATATACTTTCATATTTTTTTAATGCAGGAAAGCGATCAAGTTTGCCTTTTTTGAGTGTTTTCCTTTCAAAGGCACCTGGTTTGAATTAAAGGCTCTTCCAGCACCCGAGAGTCTCCTGGCAGAGGCTGGAAATCCACATGAAAAGTCCCTGGCCCCCCGCCAGTGAGCTGAGTTTCTTTGACACACGAGTCGCTCACCAGCCCTTGCCTCCCCTCCCCACTCTAAAAAACCCAAAAACCTTTGGGAAAACAGTGGTTTTTTCCTCTTTTGATAGAGCTAGAGATCACATTTACTGGATTTTCCTGGAAAGGAGCAGGGGACCCGCCTGTCTATTTGGCAGGGGTTAGGTGGGCTTCAAGAAGGGGCTGTGTCTGGGTTATCTTCACTTAAGTCTATCACTGGCCCCATAGGGTCATGGCACACACCCCTGCCAGGTACCTGGGACAATGAAAACAGTGGTCTAGTAAAACCATTAAGGAGGTTGCCAGGTGTCCCAGTGCACCCTTGTCCTGGGAAACTCACTGCCTGCAACAGCGATGTAAGGGCCAAAAGATGTAGTGAGGCTCAAGAACCAGACTGGAGGAAGAGATGGAAGGCAGAAAGACCAAGAACTGTAACAGTCCCTGTAAACCCATCTTCTGCAGCACACCACAAGCTTGTGCTTTCAAGCTGCACCCGTCCTAACCAGTCCTAACCTGAAGTTAGGAGACAGCTTAAAGTTTCTTCCTGAAGTATCTGAGCAAAGTTAGGGGTTTCAGTGATGAGATGTTGGACTAGGTAGAACCCTAGGTTCAGTTGGTTCTGATAGGTTTGAAAGAATCAGCAGCATGGCCAAAGGCTGGAGCCTGATAAAGCAGCCCTATGTATTCTTTATTTCCTCTTCTTTGTTATTTCTTATACTTGAATTAAGTGTGATGAAGAACCAGACCCAGTCAAGGTAAGCAGGGAGGTGTGGGGTGGGTGCTGAGCTGCTTCTCTGGGGTGATGCTGTCTTCCCTCCCAGCCCAGTCCTTGCAGAGGTTTTGGAGCCAGAGTTGTCCTTGATGTGCTCTCTGGAAACCCCATGATGATGGGATCTTGGTCTAGAGGGACATCAGCAGAGACCATCCTCATTCCTATGCCAAAATATAGCTGCACTTTATTTAAGCAAACATCGAACCTCCTGCCCCTGCATGGGCATCTTGGGTGGTGTGGGAGTCACACTCTTCCCAGGCAGAGCAGGGAGAGCTGCACCTACCTCCCCTGAACCCCCTTCCTACATCCCCCAGGCACAGGGGTGTTCATTTGGTTCTGGGGGTTTCCAGCCTGGCAGTTTGACTGCTCCTGTGACTCCTGCCAGGTCAGCTTTGCCTGGCACTAAGTGATGGGTTTTCCCTTTTGTGGGCGTGAACTGTTCCCATCTGGGCCATGTCAAAACCAATTCAGCTGACAAAGGATTGGACTGGAGTGAAATACAAAGCAGAGCCTCTCCTCCCCCGGTGCTTTTTTTCTCTGCTCCTGGAGGTCTCCTCCAGCCCTTGCCCTTCCATCCCTGTGCTACATCCTGCTGGGAGCACTGCTGCCCTCCTGGAGGGTCCCTTGGCTGTCCCCAGTAATTCCAAGTGCCAGGGAAAGCTAAAAGGGCTGCAGGAATGGGTTACAGTGGTGGTATCAGAGATAAAAATAAGCCCCCCAAGCCTGTTAGTAAAAACCTCTGTAAGAATAAGAGGAAAAAGCACTGCAGGGTCTAATCCCAGCCAGACAGAGAGAAATTCCTCCGGTAGCCCCTGGGAGCAGCTCTGTGATTCCCACACAGGGTGAATTACCCTGAAGGGCAGCCAGGGTAGGAAGCTGACAAGCAGAGCACAGGAGCAAGGGACAAGCCAAGCTTGAGCATTTTGCATCTGAGCTGGGTGAGTGATGTGGGGAAAGGAGCCAGAGCCAAGCTGTGGCTGTGGAGGAGCTGTGTGTGTGCTGGGGCAGTGCTCAGAGCACTGATGTATTTGCTGGGTTACCCCATAAAGCACACCATAGCTTTATGTAGGTCTCACAGACCAGTTCTCCAGCAAAATAACAGGGGAAGAGATCCCCAGACTGCCATTCCTCTGTGGGTTGGGTGACCAAAGTAGTTCTGCTTCTGCCTTCCCAATTTTTCCTCCCTATTTTCATGCAGGACATGGGAAGGGGTAAGCAGCAGGACAGGGTGAGCTCTTCTGCTCTCCTTGCCACTTCCCTGCCCATGGGTGAAAGAAAGTGATGGGAGGGGGAGAGGAGAAACAGCAAACCACGTCTGTGGGGCACTGGGTGGGGAAGGACATGCTGTGCACTCCATGGGTACACCATCCATAGACACCCTTCCCTTCCCCACCATCACCAGTCAGGAGAGGCTTCAAAAAAAAAAAAAAAAAAAAAAAAAAAAAAAAAAAAAAAAAAAAATTTAAAAAACCCCACCAAACCACAACTCCAAACTTGTGGTATTTCATCCCCTCCCCATTCTTTGAGAAGTTTCAGGACCTGCTGGGGGGGTTAAGATGATTAGGAAGCCTTTTTGTGTGTTTTTTGCCCCAGAGGAGCAGCTCAGGTGGCCACTGCTGGCCACTGTTGTGGCATTGCCACTGAGTACTTCTCAGCTCTGTTAAGCTATCCAGACTGATCTCATGAGCTCATGGAGGGTAAATGACTTCTCTGTGACAATGTAATGCAATTAGCACTAATTGTAGAGTGTGTAATGTCTGCAACACATCTCTGTAATTACAGTAAAACTTGCTGGAGATGAGAATAGTGCTGTATTATCAAAACTCAGCTTAGTGAAACGTGGCTTTGGCTGTAGGTTATGGAGTTGCATGGGGAAAAGGGAAGGGCAAAAAGTGATGAATGACATAATTATGTTGTGTTATTTCAAAGAAGAGGATTTGGGAGTTTGCTTTTAAGAGAACACTTGAAGGTTAATGGGCGTTGCAAGCCAATTCTTGTCCTCTAAAAGACAAATCAATATGATTTCAACTTCTACCAGTGTAAGACGCTGAATTATTGAGGATGAACATTTGTTTACGTCCAAAAATATGCAGAAAGGTTTGCAGTGCAGTTCTGGCTGAGGGTCAGACTGGTGAACAGGAGCTGTGGGGTGGAGATGTGCCCTTACTTGGCCACTTAGCAGGACCCAGCACCTGCTTTGCCTCCCCCTTCTCCAGGCAGGGTGCAGGGACCCATTCTCCAACCAGTCTGTGGCAAGAGGATAACCCCAGCTGGAGGCATCCCCATCCATTTAGCTGCAATCCCACCAGCTTGCAGGACATCAGCCTGTTTTGACTTTGGCCAGATGAGCACTTCCTTGAGCCTCTGCATCCCTGTGGGTTGAGTTGTGCTTGAAACCATCCTTATTAAAAAAAACAAACCAATAGTTAATTGTTTTCCAAGGAGAGGAGTTTTAAATCGGGGATAATTTTGTGATGTAAGTGATGACAGGGTTGAGCAGGGCTCTGGGGGCTTCTCTGCCTCTCTTTTCCTCCCCCGAAGTGTGGGATGTGTCCTCAGCTGCGTTTGAGTTCTGCAGGTCTGCTCTTACTCCAGCCCCAGTCAGTTGTTTGGCCAAATCTGTGGACTCTTGTCTGTGCTTTGCTCGTTGTACCAAGGCTCTTAAAGGACTATGTAGGAAAGTTAAACACTTCTGGAATATTTTGCTTACAATTTGAAGGGAGCTGGATCTGGAAGTGGTTGGCTGGCTGCTCTCTTTACAAACAGAGACACCGTTTCTTTTCACTTCCTGAACACTTCTGCTAATGTTTGTTATCATATTTTCTCCCTCTGCTGAGGGCTGTATTAAAGAGTTAGCGCCACTGGAGCCTTCATAAACAACCTTTAAGGTTGTCTTGCTCCCTCCTGCTCTCCATGCTGAATTTCAGGGATGAAACACACTGCAGGAAACCTTGCTGAGTTCAGAAGTACCAGAGGAGCGAAGCCACAGACCCCCTCCATTCAGTCTCTGCTCCATCTGGATGGCTTCTGAACAGCTCTTTGGCTCAGAAATCGGGATAAGGACAGTGCTGTAGGACTGGTCTCTACAAGGAGCAGGATGCTGGGGCTGCAGCAGCCAGAGCAAGGTTCTTGCTGGGCTGCTGACCTTCGCCTCGCAGTGTCGGGTTGCTTCTCAAGCAGGCAGGAAGGCTCTTCTGAAAGGTGCTTTAGCTCTACGAGGCTGATCAAGCCCCGGTTCACACATGGCAAAGAAAGCGCTGGCGTGGAACTGCCCACGGAGATCCCTGCTGCAGCAAGCTACTGCTTGCTAAGTTTTTTCTTTCCCCATGTATTAGTATTTTTTAATACATATATATATATATATAAGTAAAAAACAGAGAGGCAGGGATAAATATTGCATTTTCATCATACCCTGCCCGTATCCCTCTCGTGCCGAGGAACAGCACCTTGGAGACACGGGTGGGTGGGTGCGTGGTGGCCTCTGCGCTGCCCTGGCACCAGCAGTGCCGGGGGGTAATTGCCCGTGTAAGTGGCCGATTTGCACACGCAATTACCCAATGTGCAATCACAGCCGCAGCCCCTTCAGCTGCAGCGAAAGCAAAGCCAAACCCCATCCCAGACGCCTGCTCCTCTCCGGTGCTTTGTGGGATAGGTGTGAGAGTCCTGCAAACCGGGAGCCTCCCCCCGGCACCCTGCTGTGTCCTGGCTCATCCCGAATTAAGCGCTCTTAGCAGAGGTGGCAGAACCACATCAAGCTGATCGTGATAGCAAACCCCCGGGGGTTCAAAATCTGGGGTCGAGCTTTGCTATTTGATACTTTTAGTGACTTCTGGGAGGAGGAAGAGCAGCTGAGCTGCAGGGCTGGCAAAGCCACCAGCTGTGGATGCTCTCCATGCCCCTTTACCGAGCATTGGCAGGCAGCAGAGCAACCTGAGCAAGCCACAGGATGGCGGTGAGCAAAACCTGCTAGGTAAGAGAAACAAACCCCCCAGCAGCCTCCCTTGCAGCTGAGCTGACTCAAAGCTTTTTTGATATATAAAAAGAGAAATCTTTAGTTTCTCTCAGTTCTTCAGCTGAACTTGCTGCTGTTCCAGAAGCCTCATTATCAAGTGTCCTGGCTGGGTCACACAGTGCATCTGCTCAGCAGGACCCAGCAGGCTGTGGGGCTCATGCTCCCTCCAGTGCTACTCTTTTTATTCTGCTCAGCTTGATTAAAATGAGTATTTTTAAAAGCAGGCAACCCCCACGAATGTGGGGAGACTTGTGAGGCTTCCAAAACAGCACCTGAGCAAAAGCAGAGCACGGCGGAGGCAGCGAGGGCCGGGAGGACATTTCACTGCAGCTTTCCGTAGATACAGTGCTGCCTAAATAATTTCCTCTTGCCTTTTTCAAGTCTGATGGCTTAATATCACCCACCGATTGCTGCGCTTTGTAGATAAAGGGTGCCTATATGCCCAGTTTTGAAAACCTTGTAATGCTGAATAAATCTGAGCCTATCTCCTGCCGGCAGTGAACAGAGGCTCCGTGCACGTGTGGGCACAGGGATGGGTAGAGCCTGGGATGCTACCTGCCCACAGGCATCTCTGCCTTGCTACAGGTTCCACCGGATGTGGAAGGGAAGAAGCTAAGTTCACCTCGGAAAGTGTCCTCAGCACAAACTACACAGCTCTGGTGGGTCTTCATAACATCTTCTGCTCCCCGAGCTGGTGTGATCCTGGGCTTGGGAGTGGAGCTGGTGCTGAGGACAGGGTGGGTTGGAAAGGTACTGATGGATAGGTGTGGGAAGGGCTTTTCCAGTGTTTTTGTGCTCTGTTAGAGTCTCACTGGCTGGGAAGAGCATCTTCAACCCCTCCTGTGATGCTTCTGAGCATCACCTCTGAGAACCCCTGTTATTGCAGTGGTGTTTTGGAGATGGGGTGGCTCCTGTGAGAAGCTGCTGGGAACTCGCCCGGCTCCAATTCTGGTCCCAGCTCTGGCCCAGGCTGAGCAAGTCTGGGAATCTTTGCAGGTAACTTAATGAAGAGAGGGAAAATGGAACTGCAAAAACCCCGAGATCCGCAGAGCAGATGTGGAGGTGAGAGCAGTGCCAGGGCAGAGACACCCAGGTCGGTGAGGAAGGTAGGGGAAGAGGTGCCTGAGCAGAGATTTCCCTGCAGCTGATGGTGAGATGGCAGCTGTCCCCCTGCATCCCATGGAGGAGAAACAGTCCTTGAAGGACCATGGTGGGGCAGGCGTGGGTTTGCAGCCCGTGAAGGATCGTGGAGGGGCAGGAGTGGATCTGCAGCCATGAAAGACCCCACGTGTGACTACACCCGAGGGTGACCATGACTGCGGGCAGCCTGTGCTGGAGCAGCCTGCTCCGGAGGGACTCATGGTGGGGGGGACATTGGAGCGGGGGAAGGCTGTGAGATAGAAGAAGCTGCAGAAATATGTGTTGAACTGACCCTAAACCCCCACTCCCTGCTCCCTGTGCTGAGGGGGAGGCGGGAATGAAGTAATTTGGGCTCAGGAAGAAGGGAGGGGTTATGGGGGGGGGAGGCATTGAGATCCAGTCATGTTTTCTCTTCCTCCTGAGAGATTAAATTTTTTTTTCTTTTTTCTTTTCATTCTTCCCAAGCTGAATCTGTCTGGTTGTGCCCGTTCCCACAATTGGGTAGTGAAAACCACCCCCTCCTTGTCTGTATTAACCAGCGTTTGGGTGGATTTCCCCTCGCTGTCCCACAGAGGGTGTGAGGGGTGAGCGAGCTAAACCCACGGCAGCTCCTCACCCAAGAGCGGGGCTGCTGCCTGACACTGTGCTTCTCAGAGCTTGCCCAAAGCATTTGGTTTTATGTGAAGGAAACAGGAATGCATTTCTGATGCCTGCTCCATCCGAAACCATCCCCTGTGTCTTGTCTGTCTGTTGAGTCCCGGGAGTTTTCCTTCTTGGAGGAGTGTTTGCCGAAGGTTTGCACCACCTCTCCCTGCATCCCACCACCAGCCCGTTGTACGTCTGGCTTTGCAGATGCTCTGCTTTTATTCTTAGAAAGTTCCAAATATTTCCGCTTTCCTTCTGAATAACTCCAGTGATGGGGGGGTTGCTGATCACTCTGACAAGTCTCAGCATTTGCTGTGAATCCTTCCTCTTTAATGCCACGTATTTTTCTGAGCCTTCAACTCGGCTGGGCACCCGGGGCTGTGGCAGAGGCTCTGACAGGCCTCGTGCTTTCCAGTTTGAACAGAAATGACATTTGAGCTGAAGCTTCATGAGGGGCTTTTTAGACTGCAGATCCTCAAAGCGAAGATGTTATATGTGCTGGCAAATGCACCTGTCACCTTGCCATTTGGTGACATCCTGACACTGGCACTCCGTGGGTATCTCTCCTTGCCAGGAGTGTGGATTAATTCCTCCCATGCATCTCCTTGCCTTGGGAAGTGACCCTTCTGCTGGGAGGTGGTGGGTTTCTCCTTGGGCTTGTTCTTTATTGACCAATTTTTATGCCCATATTTTCTCCCCAATCCTGGGTTCTCTCAAGGCTCCTGAGCTGCTGGTTATCAGCAATGTGTAGATCCTGTTATCTCATTTTGGGGCTGAGCTTGCAGTGCTGGCAGCAGAGGCCTGGGGGCAGTTTCCTGCTCTTGGTCTTGATGTTCAAGGGTTTACTGAAGCTTGGGGGGGTTTAATTGGCTGGGAATTTTTGGGTTGGAATTTTTTTTGTTTGGTTGGTTGTTTTTTTTGGTTTTCAGTTGTTTTTTGTTTTTAAATTTGGCATGATAATTCTTTAAGATGTTAAATCTAAATGCGTTTTATAACATGCCCTTTGCAGATTACAAGCATACGCATCTTCTGAAGCGAGTCTAGAGCTGTCATTAATCAGAAAATGATTTGTCTTGGTGCAAATAACCATATGCTGCTCTAAATTATGCTGGTAGCCTCTGTTTTAATTATGGATCAAAGAAAGGCTGTGTGTGTGTGACATTGGCTTTTTACCCAAATCTTGCAAGCCATACAAAAATCTTATTTTCAAACTGCAAGCGAAACTTTAATGGTTCTCAAGGCCAGAAAAATTGTTACCCCTCTCCTTTCTGCTTGGTGTCTAGGTGGGTAGGATTGATTCAGGCCAAGGTAGGTGTGGAAGAAAAGTTGTGAGTGGGAAGCAGGGAGCCTGGGTGGGAGATGGGCCTGGAAGAGGTTGGCTTTGTTTGGCTTTGCAAAATCAAGGCTGAGAGGAGCTGTGATTTGTCCTCTGTAAATGTATCAAGTGGATAAACACCAGCCACAAAGAACAACTACAGAAGCTCCTTAAAAGACAGGGCTGCCGTAAGAACAGAGGGGTACAAGCTTGTTCTGAATACATTTAGGCTGAAAGTCAGGTTTCCAGCTGTCAGAGTTGGAGGGAGTGAACCACTCAGCTGGCTTTGAGCTGAAGCTTAGTAATTTTAAGAAGAAATTAATATCTTGTGGTTGCCTGTGGTAGTAGGACCCCAGCTGTGTAAGGAGCCACCTGGGCCTCTTCCTTGACTTTGCCTGGTTCTGCCCCTTCAGGAGCACTTTTAGGCAGAGAGTTTCTTTTTTCTCAAGTCCTGGTGGGGATGTGGCTGATGGCCCTGCTGTGCTTGAGCAAAGGTGCCATGAGCAGAGCAAGACAGTGCTGGGTGATGCCAGGGATGTGCAGCAGCCCAAGTGCATCCTCAATCTGTCATGTGAAGGTTGCACCACCTGAGCCATGACATAACACCACCAGGCACAGCGTAGGAGCATTGGGAGCTTCCTTGGTCTGTGTTTGCCCCATTTTTACCTCCAGGTGTCACCATTTTGGATTTCTGCATTTTGTCCACCCACCTGAGTCCCACCTGCCAGCAATCTCTGTTTGGCAGAGCTAGCTCAGCATCCAGGCTGTGAACCTCCTGTGTCCTGCATTAAAGCACTGGGCGATGCTCCTCTGCTTTTCAGGGGTTTGATGGTGCTCAGCACAGCAGACCCAGATGTGTTAGGGTGCTTGTGCAGCTGTTGTTGAGAGCAGGACTCCTGGAGTGAGTCCTGAAATTGCTTTTCTGGGCTGTGGAGGGACATTCAGAAGCTTCTGCACTGGACCTGTGAAAAAAACAGTAACCAAAGCAGATGAGAGAGAGATCCGTGGCTGTGTGAGCTGGTGTATCATGTTCTCATTTATTGACTTTTTTTCTGATCCACAAACAACTCTTAATTAATTCCTCTGGCAAACTTTCCTGATGGGAGAGATGCAGTAACGAGTCCCTCTGTGAGTGGTTGACATATCATGTTTGATTTATAACGTTTGAAAATCTTTAACATTTCTCCAGAAGATCCTTGACACTCCTCTGCATTTGTGTCTCTTGCAGGATGCTGGAGTACTCCCTGGACCTGCAGAATGTCAGCTTCTCAGCCGTCCGCACTGTCCGCGTCCTGCGGCCGCTCAGGGCCATTAACAGGGTCCCCAGTAAGCTGGACTTTTAATTCCTCCTCTTCGATGCAAGTTCTTTATATCTGTGCCCCAAAGATGGAGGAGCAAACACAGATGCTTCCCATCTTACGTTGCAGCCCAAATGTTCACCCAAGCCTGGTAATGCTGGGTCCTACAACCATTCTCTGGTTTCCAGTCCCTGCTGCTCTCCTGTTATTTAAATATTAATTTAACACCTGTGTTGTCAGCAATGAGCCTCGAGTAAAAAAGATACCTGGTCCTAAACCCCTGGCTATTGTCTCCAGTATGGTTTTAGACAAATTAAATGCAAGACTGAGCTCCCCTGTCTGAATTAGCCCAATGCCTTGACAAGAACTGATCAGCTTCAGTTCTCTCTTCCAATGCTGGAGGTGTGTGGGCTCTGTTTATTTTTGTGGTCCTGCCTCTTGTACTTAATCTGGCTTTGCTGCTGCTGTTTCAATCATTATGGTAGCTTCAGAATCCTGTTGACAATGTGTTTTTTTATCCCCTCTGCTGAACTGATGGATGGCTGAATTTATCCACCACTGTCTAACTGGGGATGTAATTCACTTAATGTATTTTGAAATCCCGGGTAATTTATCTTGGCTCCTCTGCAATGTAGTTGCAATGGGTTAGGTGGGAAAAAAAAAAAAGAGTTTTGTATGATGATAAATGCAGTAACCACAGGAAGTCGTTTCAGTTAATTAGGAGTTGACGCAAGGTGGTTGTTCCCCAGTAAAGGAGTAGAAGAAAAACCTTGATAGACAAGATGAGAGCATCAGAAAAAGAGAAAAAAGTCTTCTTGAAGTATCAAAGCAAAGGGTGCAACAGTAAAGCTTTCTTTAAATGAAAATCAATATAAGCAAGTGAGCGAATGCAAAAGACGGAGAAAGAAGGAGAGTGAGAGATGAGCAGAATATTACAGAGATGTCAGATGAAATCAGTTTTTTTGTGTGTAAATGTCAAGTTGAAGTCACCATCAATTTGTCTTTGTTACAGAACTGGCTGTTCCTGAACTTGTGAGAATTAACTGCCAGAGAGTCCTGGATTTTAAGGAAGAGAGAGGATTTAGGGTAGATGAGGAGAATTAGGGAGGGGAATTTTAATATATATGAAGTGAGGAAAGAAATACAGCTGAGCAAGGGAGAACGTGAGAGTTTGGTCTCAGGGACAAAAGGAGACATATAATTGCTAGAAAATTTTAGGAAGAGAAGAGGACTTGAGATGAGGAGTGGAGGGAGGGGAAGAAGGAGGGAAGGTAGGCTGTGTGCTCAGGAGCAGGGCATGGGTGAAGGAGGAGGTACCCCAGGGGCTTTGAGAAGAAGTCAGAGGCAACTGGAGAGCTACAGGAGTTTGCAAGCTATGTGTAGGTGACAAGGACAGTGTTGGGAAGGTGGCAGCTGTCAGTGGAAGGAAAAGTGTGGATGGCAAGAAAAAGGCAGAGGAGACAAAGCTGGGAGAGGAAAATTCAGCCTTGACTTTTCTACTTCACCTCAGGTATGCGCATCCTGGTGACACTTCTCTTGGACACTCTGCCCATGCTGGGAAACGTCCTCCTCCTCTGTTTCTTTGTCTTCTTCATCTTTGGCATTGTGGGAGTCCAGCTGTGGGCAGGTCTGCTCAGGAACCGCTGCTTCCTCCCCGAGAACTTCAGCATGTGAGTCTGTGTGGGCAGCAGATGTGGCTCTCCCCAAGCTTGGGAAAGAAGTTGGCTTGGTGCACATAGGATGGAGGGAGGAGTCCTGCAAGCTCAGAGCCTGCACACAGCAGGATTGGGATGCTGCTGCCAGCTCTCAGGTCTGGAGCTGGCATGATGCACCCTTTATCTTTTCCCAGACATCATAATCAACTGCCCACCCTAATTTAGGTCGTGCCCTCAGAGGGCATTTGGGAGAGTTGTTACCAGGGCACGTCCCTGTTAAGTAAATGGCAGTAGAGTAAAGGGGCTGTTTCTCCACTGAGTAAATCCAGTAGAACCACAGGTTTGGGTGCTGTTTAATTGAGCCAGAATTCCAGTGGTTTAGATAAGCTTTGAAGAGCATTAAAGGCAATTCTGCAGGAATTAACCAGGCTGAACTAGGCTTAAAAATATCTTTGCAAGCTTCAGTGGGAGTCCTGGCAGCATTAAGGAGATAGCTGTGTGCAGAGCAAGAAGCCAGTTTCTGGTTGGCCATGGGTTGTTTCATCTCCCTCACGGGTGTTTTTGCCTGGTTTGCTGTGGTAGGGCCACCCTCGGAGAGAATTTAAAACTTATCTATGGGCTGAACAAGCATTGGGGAATGCAGATGAAGGCCTTGTCTCTCGTTTTAGGAAGCTTGGGAGGTCTTTGTAGATAGAGTCTCCCCCAGCCACTCTCAGCATCTCCAGGGCAGGAGATACAGGTGCTTAACCTGACTGATTTCCATCTTACTACAGCACAGACATTTCAGAGAAACCTTTTTGGGCTGAATCCTGCTGTCAGGCCCCTAGAGCCAAAGCCTGAGTATTTCCAGATTGAATTACCCTAAGTAATGTCACCAGAGGGGTGGCTGAGTGCACTGCCTCAGTTTCCCAAAAACCCAGTTAGGGACAGGGACATCATCTCACCCAGTGGGGCTGCAGAAAGTCCACGGAAATACTTTTTTTTTTTTTTTTTAAATTCCAGAATCACAGGTGCCAGGCTTTACTGTTAAAGTTGTTACCATGCCAGATAGGCTGTAATAGGTGTGCAAACCCCAGCCCTCTCTGGACTCTTTCAGCCCCTACACGGTGGATTTGGAGCAGTACTACCAGACAGAGAATGAAGATGAGAACCCTTTCATCTGCTCCCAGCCCCGGGAGAACGGGATGCGCTACTGCCGGAGCATCCCGACACGGAGGGAAGAGGGTCTTGAGTGCACCCTGGATTATTATTCCTACAATGACACCACCAACACGTCCTGTGTCAATTGGAACCAGTATTACACCAACTGCTCTGCTGGGGAGCACAACCCCTTCAAGGGAGCCATCAACTTTGACAACATCGGCTACGCCTGGATCGCAATATTCCAGGTGACCTCTGCGTGCAAACTCTCACAAGGTGGTGAACAGCCTGTAATCCCCCCTGGGATGTTCCCAGAGGCTGCATAATCACACTCCTGGGGGCTATTTTGCACCAGTGAGCACCTATATAGTAGGGCACGTGTGCTCAAAATGTCAGGGATACAATCTGGAGCCTTCTTGGAGGATGCTTCCAGCTCACATGCACGCACAAAACTCCGGTCTCTGTGCATGTGCAGTAAAACCATCCTGATCTGGAGCAGAGCCTGGAGTCTGCTCTTCCTTCTGCAAAGTGCAGCAGTGAGACTTAGGTCCAGGTGCAGAAGAAGGGCTGGGCTCAGCCTGGGCAGGTGGCCACGTGGCTGCTGGCATTGGTGGGAGAAGAATTTGGCTTGTCAGTGTCTTGTACTGCACCAAGACCAATGATGGAGTGTCAGGAATGACCCAGCCCGAAAAAACATTTCTTGTGCACTTGGTGTTGTAACTGAGCCTTGATGGGTTCATTTTCCTTTACTGTCTCCATCAGGTCATCACACTGGAGGGCTGGGTGGACATCATGTACTTCGTCATGGATGCACACTCCTTCTACAACTTCATCTACTTCATCCTCCTGATCATTGTGAGTGGCCTTAGGGGAACATGGGGAACCTCCTGGAATTTACTGGGGGCAGAGAAGAGAGACCCAGAGGAACTGGGCTGATAGTACAGCAAATATAAAAGCTGGTGGCACACAGGAGGGATAGAAACCAGCCTTGCTGTAAAACATACATCTTCCACACAGCATTGCATTACAGCTGTGCTTTGTTGCAAATGTGAAGGGAAAAAGAGTGTGCTTAAGTTAGGTCAGATATACTTCTATTGCTGAGGTTTCTACTGCTTGTCTCTTTGTGCTCCAAGGTCTTCTCTCTTAGTTGACACCTTGAATTTAAGTTTTAAAGTAGTCAAGTTTCTCCCAGTCAGGTTTTGAGCTCTGGGTAGGGGAGGAGGTTGCCCCAAAATTCCCTTATCCGGATGGGTCCTCAGAGCAGAGGGGATGTTTCAGGAAAACAGTCCCAAACTTCAGAGAAGGCATTAAGAAAGGAGGGAAGAGATTACTGCCCACAGCCCACCCACACTTCACAGCATCAGCTGAGACCACCCACAAAGGAGCCAACAAAGAGTTTCTGTGGGGTGGGCTCCACGATGGGCTTTATCTGTGCAAGCAGAATTGCCTCCTGTGCCTGGCTCAGCTCGTTGTCTAGACTCCCTTTATCGTCAAGGGAGAAAAATAGGTGCTTTAAGGGGGTGATTCATCTCCTCCGAAGGTAGACATTTAAAATAAATTAGATGCATTGCAGACTTGATGTGCCTATTTCTCTCTTGACTCTAAAAGATCATTAGGTGCCTCACTCAGATGTATCTGAGATAAGTGAGATGGGTCCCGTTCTTCCTCTCTAATTGGACTAAGTCCAGCAAAATAGCTACATGTCATCCATTAGGCCATTGTGGGGATTTCTGCTCCTCATCAAGCCAGGACTCAAACCCTGATGAGGAGGTTTTTTAGTCCATGATGCTTTTTCTAGTTCATCTATTACCTTCCCCCCCAAAAGAAATAACCCATTGCTCCCAACATCCCCACAGAAACGGAGAGGAAGAGCAAGCAGTACTTTTCCAGATGCTGTGTGAGTAACAATAGTTGTGTGTGATAGTCCATTAGCATGCCAATAATTCTCTGTGATCCAGGAGGGGCTCTGCAGAAGGCAGAACCTCATGAAACTCTAGTTGGAAATAAAATCTCCAAGCTCTGGGTCCAGGCTGCTGATACCCTTGCGTAACAGGCCCCCAGAAATCCCGTTAGCAGGGTATAGGGATCTGTTCACTAGCTGCCCACACACTGCCAGGAAAAACACTCCTATCAGGAGGGCTCAGTGCATTCATCGTAATGCTGCTAATTGTGATAATTACAACCGCTGTCTGCAGAGAGAGAAAAACACCATCTTAAAAGAGTAAAAGCTTTATGTCAAATTAGTCTTCTCTCATCTTTGATCTCTGACGAGGAGCACTGGTGTGGGAGTCCCTGGGGTGGAGGTTTGGGGAGATGTCCACCCCTCCACAATCCTGGTGGTCCCCACTGGGTGATGCCGAGGCTGGGGCTGGATCCTGTGCTGGGGCATGGGATGAGGCAGGACCACCCAGTGGGCATGGCCACTCTGAGGTGGATTATGACTCCTGTCCCTTAGGTGGGCTCCTTCTTCATGATCAACCTCTGCCTGGTGGTGATAGCAACACAGTTCTCTGAGACGAAGCAGCGGGAGAGCCAGCTGATGAAGGAGCAGCGGGTGCGCTACCTGTCCAACGCCAGCACCCTTGCCAGCTTTTCAGAGCCAGGCAGCTGCTATGATGAGCTCCTCAAGTACCTGGTTTACATTGCCCGTAAAGGTAGCAAACAGGTTGTGAAGCTCTATCGGACAGCAGGTGTGAGGATGGGCTTCCTCAGCAGCCCCACCAGCAAGGCCGGGACCAAACGGCAGACGGGGAAGCGTCGGAGCAGGAAGAGATCCTCCGTGCACCATCTCATCCACCACCATCACCACCACCACCACCACTATCACCTGGGTAATGGGAACCTGCGGGCGCCCCGAGCCAGCCCGGAGATCAGCGATGTGGAGACCAGCTCACTGCACAATGGGACCAACAGACTGATGCTCCCCCCCTCAGCACCAAACCCCCACGGGGCCCCCGGTGCTGCTTCTGCCAACACTGAGTCCGTCCACAGCATCTACCATGCTGACTGCCACTTCGAGCCGGTGCTCTGCCACTCATCCCTCCCACAGCCAGGCCTCGGCTTGCCGAGCCCAGAGGTGATCCCCAAGAACATTGTGGGCGGAAAGGTGTACCCCACAGTGCACCCCAGTGCCTCCCCTGAGATGTTGAAAGAGAAGAGCCTGGGGGAGGCAGCGGTTGGTGCTGGGAGCAGCACCTTGACAAGCCTCAACATCCCACCCGGGCCATACAGCACCATGCACAAACTGCTGGAGACACAGAGCACGGGTGAGCCTGGGGCTGGGTGTCAGTCTGGGGTTGCCTTACCCCAGACTCAATGAGCTCTCACTTAATTTCTTTCTCTTTCTGAATCTTTGCAGGGTTCTTTTCAGTCCATGTTGCAGAGAAAGGTGATGGCTTTCCAGGTGAGGCCAATATGAATTTTCTGCTGTGTCTCTAACAAAAACCAGGAGAGAGATCTCAGCCTCTCAGACTTTGATGTATTCCTAGAAGTATCCAAGGTTGGGCTGGAGAAATCTTTAAGCAACCTAGTCTGGTGGGATCATCCCTGCTGATAGCCTTCCCTGCCTCACTTAACTTTTCAGGTCCCTGCCAAAGTTCCTGCAAGATCTCCACCCCCTGCACAAAACTGGACAGTGGCTCCTGCAACCCCGAGAGCTGCCCTTACTGCCTCAAGGCGCTGGCGAGCGAGGCCGAGCTGACTGACAACGAGACAGGGGACTCGGACAGCGAGGGGGTCTATGAGTTCACCCAGGATGCCCACTACAGCGACCAGAGGGACCCACAGCGGGGCAGAACCCGGGCCAGGAAAGCCAGCCGGGTGCTGGCCTTCTGGCTCATGGTGTGTGAAACCTTCCGGAAGATCGTGGACAGCAAGTATTTTGGCCGTGGGATCATGGTGGCCATTCTCATCAACACACTCAGCATGGGGATCGAGTACCATGAGCAGGTGAGTGCTGTCCCGTGGAGATGCTGGAGGTGTTATGGATCTGAATCCAGTTGCCAGTGGGATGGTTTTGGGCCAAGAGGCATTGGGGTGCTCTATGAAGGGTCCTAGGACAAAGCAGGGCTGATTTTTCTCCTCTGAGCTTGCATCCAGCTTTGCAGGCAGAGGCAGGCAGCAGTCACCTTGGTTGGTATCCCACTGCATTGAGCATCCTAACCCCTCCAGGGATGCTCAGCACTGTGCTGAGACCAGCATCATGAGGGCAGTGCCCCACACTTTTGGTTTCTGTGGCACTGGGGCCAAGGAGGGAGCAGTTGTTTGCCATGGGGTTTGTGCCAGCCTGGCAGTTCAAACAATGCTGCTGGAAGGTGCAGGCTCTGGGGTCGGTGTGGCTGCAGGCAGGGAAGTCTTCTGACTCTGCAGTCCCCAAAGAGGAGGTAACAAATACCTTTGCCTCTCTGGTGAATGCTCCAGCAACAGCACACCGAGTCCAAAATAGACTCATCAGTGGCTGTTCCTTGCTCAATTATCTGAGTCCTTGCAGGAAAGAGGCGGCCTCTGCTCCAGCCTTGTGTACACTTGTCACCTAGTAGAGCTTTTCCCTATATGTAGTCATTAAGGAGTTGCCACATTCTTCTTGAAATGTCTCCTTAAGGATGTTCAAAGCTCTGCTTTTAGAGAGGCTTTTGTGAGGTCTGGTTTCAAGTAGGTTTTGTGGCTGCCACCTAGCATGGTGCCCTCTGTCCTGCTGCAGGCATGGAGTGGCTTGGTGCTCCAGGTGCCCCCTTGGATTTAGGGAAAAGAGTTTATCAGCAGGGATGCTGAAGTGTTGCAAAACCTTGTTCTAGAGCCCTCCAATGCCTGAGGCCAGTCCAGCGTGCTGTTTGTCATGGAATGCCAGAGCTCTCCCCCTCCCACACAGGCACGGCCACCCCTGTCCCAGCACCGACCTTTGCTGGGAGCTCCCTTGAGTCCTGACTGTTGGCTTTCCTCCCTTCCTGGCATGATTTGGATTTGTGGAGTTGCTCTCAGTTCACACCGAGGCAACTCCCACAGCTCCCAGTGGCAGCAATGAGAGGCTGCAGACCAGCTCCAAGTTCCCATGTCCTCCTGTGGCATTAATGCCTCAATGCCCGACCACCAGGGAGATGTGGCTGTACCCAAAGTGTCCCTTCCAGGCAGAACCTTCTCCGTGATGCCCTAATTCAGTCTGGCTGGTGCAACCTTGGGTTCAGCACACATCAGCCAGGCACTCTAAAATCCTGCAGGCTTCACTTTCCTGTGCTGCCCTTGGTAGGAGTTCTGCAGGGAAGCCTAAGTGCTTCCACTTTTATTTAATAATATTGGGAAGATAACCCTAAGACTCCCTAAGAACCTGGGGGGAGGTCGCTCAGGAAACTGATAGACAATTACATACCCTTTGCCTGAGAGGTTAAAGCTGATCTGCCATGGCTTTGCTGCCACTGTTCATGGGACAGACTCTCAAAGCTTGATGTTCTTTACCAGGAGCATCTCCCAAAGATGGTCCTGTGGCTGTACCAGGGAGGACATTCTGACCGGAATGGGTGGCCAAGCAATTTCCCACCACCAAACACAGATAAAGGCAACACCACTCCTTAGTTCTGTGGCACTAGGGTGCTGGCCTCTGCCCCATGGGTCCCAGCAGGCAGCTGGATGGGAGGAGGCAGGTTTTTCTGGTGCTTTTTGGGTAACAGGGTGAAGGGAGATGATAAGCGTGGGGGACTCCAGACGCTGTGGGTGGTTGCTTTCTTTGACAGTATTTTGAAGCTACTACTGTTCCAGATTCCTTTCTCTCAGGCATTTGGAGTGGATATTGGAGCTTGTTTTTATTAGTTCATCAGCTCGAAGTGGCGGCAGAGAGTAGAGAGGTGTTTTTCTCTAAACTCAGGAGGCTTGTAGTCGGCAGTTTCATAATCTGACAGTTATGAGAGCAGGAATTAGAGGGGAAAATGCTGGACCAGGCTTTTTCTTCAGCAATTATAAACACTGAAACTTGTTTTTCTTTCTCCTAAAAGTGCAAATGACCAACCTTGTCCAATTTATCATTGTCTGGTTGTTTGCCAAGATGTGAGGGGGCTCAAGGAGCACTTGACTCCATGACTTTCTATATTAAGCTCTCTGCTTATTTAATGAATATTTACCTCTTGGGCTTTTCCCATGAGGCTACCCTGGGCACACCGGGCTATATTAGGATATATTCTTTCAGGACATCTTTTATGGTGCCATGTCAAAGGTCTTGTGTTGTTTACCAGCACCTTGACAGAGGGCAGGGGATGCACTGGCAGCTATGCTGTGAAAGGATGGGCTGGAGCTTACTCAAGGAGGAAGAAGGCTTCTGCCCTCCTGTCTGTCCCCAGCAATGTTGGCTGGGATTCAGCAGCTCTGGGATCACCAGAGCATCCTCAGCTTCAAGACAGAAGCTGGTTGGCTGAGGTTCTCATAGCTAGGGAAGGAAAGTAAACTTCTCTAGAGGCTTTGCATCTCACCTTAGGACAAGCATCCTGAAGGGACCTGCTTTTCTCCAGGGAAGATGCCTAGAAGACTGAATCATCTTTCAGCCACTTGCTTAACAGACTCATCAACCAGAGGAAGCCATATTGGGATATTTAGGATGACAGTGATTCTTTGAAGGCACATCAAAATGAGTGGAAATTAGGAATGTTTTAAAAACACGAGCCCCTACCTCTTGCTGTGTCTTTGCATTCACCAGTCAGGCAACCCAGCCAGACTGAGCACCCATGGCAAGAGGTGCTGGAGGCATAGACCAGACATGATTCCAGTTCATCTCCTACCTTAGAACCTTCTGTCCTGAATCTCCTCTCCGTAGACCCCCTTCCACAGTGAAGTCATTATCCACAAATATTTCACCATTGTGCAGCTGGAGGGTTCAGGAGTTGGATTTCCTCTAAGCCCCTTCTGGGCTTGCTTACTTTCTCACTGAGCATGAAACAGCTTCCACGTGGCTCCTGCACATGCGTGAGCCATGGGCACACCTGACTGGGCTGAACTTGGCTTTTTCTGCCCATCCTCCCCACCCGCCCAGCTCTGGCTCCTGCCTTTCAGCTGCCTGCTGGGCTGGGCTGAGCTGGGAGGAAAGCAGGGCAGGCTGAGGTGCACTGAACACTCACCATGGTGTGGCTGCTGGGCAGCAGTGTGAAATTTTCCATCAGGGAAATGACAACCAGATTGCTGCGGATTATTAATGTGACTGCTAAATAGCCTGTTCTTCTACAGAGATGAAGCAAAATGCAGGTAGAAACTATTAGCTTGGGGTAGAGGAATATAAAGGTAATTTAAAGGTAGACTCCAGGGGATTTTAAATACACTGCTGAACCAATTGACTGATTTGCCTTAGGGAAGCTGAGACTCTGCAGTGCTGTGGGTTCAAATGACAAGGGCTTTGCAAAAGCTTATTCTGTCATAGAGCAGGAGTAAAATGTGCTGCTAAACTAGAGGGTTTCTGTACTGCTTTCCCCCAGCCCTGGCTGTAAGCCAGAGTGTTCTATAATGTGCTGCTTTATTTTGGGTTTTTTTTTTTTCCTTTTTTTTTCTTTCTCCTCTAAATCCTTCCTTGGAGTAAAATGCAAAGGCTTTGGTACAAGGCGTGATGTTGGACTCCTCAGCAGGGGAAAGAATTCGGCAAGGGCTTCCTTGAGGAAGGGCTTTGGGGTTTTGTTTTTGTTTTTAAAATCTGGTTCACATTGAGCTGCCTGGCTGTTCCGATTTTCCTTGTCTGAACTTGCATTGTATGAACTATACCCTACATATTCATTTGTTTAAATAGCTCTTGAATTTCAGCCGCTGTCTCTGTGGTGTGTTGCCATTGTCAATATAACAAGAAAGAGACTGGAGAGTCCTGCATTGGCCTCCTCAGAGCTGCAGTCAGTGTGAATTCACAGTTGGAGCTCATGGGGACTTGGTGTAGATCGATCCAAACCCCTGGTGTCTGTGAAGGAAGGAAGAGGAAATGGGTTCAGACCTGTAGAGAACCTTTGTTAATTTTTAGAAGCAAATTGAAGAGATGACAGGGGTGACTGACTCTCTGGGACAGCACCCAAGGAGAAAAGCTCATCATCCATGGGAGGAAATTCCTCAAGGAAGCGGGCAGAGGAGATGCCTGGCATCCCCCCAGCAGGAGGATAACTGGTGGAGTACCCTCAGGTGTTGTAGGAATCCAGAAAGCAGCAGTGCCCCAAACCAAGGTGTGCAAATTCCATCTGCAGAAGGCAGGAGCAGCCTTCTGATAGTATCTGAAACTGAATTCCCAGTGCATCCCTCTGCAGGGGCACGGGGTGTGCATGGTACAGATGATGTAAAGTTGTCACCGGTAACATTATGCTCTAATAGCCACTGCAGTATGGAAATATCAACCATCTGTGCCAAAGCATCAAAGGAAAGCTTGCTGGCAAAATGCATTAGAACCTCTATTTACGTAAACAGTTGAGGCTGGAGAACATGGGAGTCTTCTTAATCAGTGTCAGAGGAGGGGAAATTTTCCAGTATCCAGGATGATCGAGAGGGGAGGTGAAGGGTCAGTAACTGCAGCACCATTAGCAATCCTGCTGGTGTGGAGGAGGAACCATTAGGCTCCTGGTTCAGGTATTAATAATAGTCACCCAAATGATATTTATGTACTTCTGCCTGAATTCAGTGTGCAGGGAAGAAGGTACCTGAAAAGTATGAGCTCTCATGACACCCACTGATTGATTTCTTTATGTGGGAGAAAAATTTGATTATTCCATGAAGAAGCGAGGTAGTGGAACAGGACAGAGGGATTTAGCAGGCTGGTGTCCAGGTCTCAAGGTGCTTCAAGTCTGTTCTAATGTCCAAAGGCCTGGGCAGGCTGGAGGGTCCATTTGTGAGCATAGGAGTGTTCTGGGAATAAGAAGCACTTCACTTCCAGGACTTACTGCTCCTTTGACATCCCTGTGTGCCAAAATCAGATCTTGCCAAGTGCTTGTTGATCTCCTAAGGAGGCTGTGGATGATCTGGGGATGAGCTGCAGGTCACAGGGTGTGTGTCTGGCTTGCCCCTGCCTGGCTGCACAGGAGGGTGGTGGGTTACACCATGTCTGCTCTGACCTCTGCAGTTCCACATCAGGTTGATAAAGGACACGTACATTTTGGCTTCTTTCATGTGTGTGGATTTGTGTCAGAACTCCAGGTCATGAAAGAAGTGATTTTTTTTTTTTTTTAAATATTTTGGGTATCTTTTATACCTCCTTGAATGTTTTCCTGTGAGGGCCAGGACTCAAAGACCTGCCCTGCATCCAGGCAGCTGCTGGTGCTGTACCAAGGGCTCTCTGCATCACACACCAGTGCAAACCAGTGCTGTGCCCCCTTAACCCTGCACTCCAGTTGTGGTCTTACCAGCACAGCCTGACTTTTTTATGGCAAAGTTTCTAATCTGATGCTTCGTCATATGAATCTGACTACTAAGGCTTTGATGTAGCAGGGCACTTAAGCATGTCCATGCATCCCTCTCAATCAATGTGACAACCTTGCCCTGGACAACCTGCCCCAGGCTCTTCCCAAAAGCTCACAAGGTCTTGCCCTCCCACACCATCTTCCACTTCTACTTTGGTGCATATCCTGTCTCCCTATTTAACTCCATTACACATCTTCCAGCCTTCTGCCAGCTACTCTTAGCCAACTGATCAAAGCTTTGGCAGTGCAGTGAGGTTTTCCTTCCCTCAGTGTCTTCTGGCTTTACCCAATGCGGGGCTCATCAGTTGTGTCAACTTAATTTATCAGTGCTACAGCTACACTGGGCCCTCTCACAGCAGGAAAATGAGGTGCCCAATAGATTTGCACTGTACTGAATTACCTCCTGCTTAAGGAGAAATTACTTTTATTAGCAGTTTGCTGTTGGAGACTGGAGGAGTCAAGTCAACACTAGTGGAAGTCATCAGAGCTGTTAATCACTAGGATCAGTGACTGCAAAACCAGCCCTCTGTTTGTGATTGGGGTAATTCTTGTTATGGACCTTGGGGGTTCTTCCTCTCCTCAGTGATTTGAAGGGTTTTATGAGGTCTTGTAGGAACGTGTGTGTTTTATTGACAAGCTCATGAAGCTTCTTCAGAGTACCATGCAAAATGCAGGGGTGCCATGGCCCTCATAATGGTTAAAAAACCAAGCTGTGCTTGCAAAGCAGACTTCATCCTGGTTCTGGAGACTGAATGATTTGAAAATTAAATGAGATTTCATGCAACTGGAAAGTGTATGGGTTTTTTTATCAGATAATTCAGTTCTCTGCATGCTTTAGGGATGAGCCTATGCAGATTCCTTGACATCTACTGAAGTTTTCTTCAGCTCCCTGGGTGAGGAGCCGCGTCAATCCTTTCCTGTTAATTTAGTTCAGAGGCTGGAAATGCTCGGGCTGCCTTAGATCCTATCATTACAGCTGTTGTTTCAGCTGCCATCCGTACCCTCATGTTATCTCTGCTCAGGCAGCTCTGGGAAGAGACTCCAGCTCAGTGAAATGGGAAAATGATGTGTGCTTTTGAAACTGGCTCCATCCCCGCACAGATGAAGATTCGCTGCTCTCTGCAGATAGTCGGGTGTTTCTTTCTGCTTCTTCTTTGATTATTGTGGTTGTTCCCCTTGGGTAGGAGCCAGCAAAGTAAGCTGGAGCTTCTGGAGCATCCTCAGCCTGCACCAAGAAATGCTTTCATCTGTAAGCATTCCTGATTGCTGATTGTTGATGATTTCCCAGGGATCAGTCCTTTTTTTCCCTGATTCTCCTGGTAGAGGTTGGTCCCAGTGATGCTGCCTTGCTGCCACCTGTGTCCTTGCAGAGCCCCTCCCCACCCCACTCAGCCCCCAGTGGGAGCAGTGACAGGAGCTGAGTGCTTTTCCCTTCGTCTCTGCTGGATTTCAGCTCTTTGTGATTTTTTTTTTTTTCTTTTTGCTGATGTTAGGATTCAAACAGCTTTTCCCCCGCAGACGTCTGTCAGCATTAGAGATAGTGTTACCAGCAGCAGAAACCTGGGTTCAGCAGAACCATGCAGGAGCTGTACAGAGATGGCCTTTTTCTTCCTCTTTATTGCCTCCCTCCCCCTGGTGCCTTCTCAAGGACTAATGGGGAGATAAGTTTCAAACTTGGTTTAGATTAACTAGCAATAGAGGGCTTTAAATCTCAAGTACTTACAAGGTGTGACCAAGTGGAAATGCAGCTTTTGTTTAGCTTAAGCTGCTTCAAAACCTGGGCAGAGGGATGAGCCACTTCATGTTTTTCTTGCATTTTCTGGGATAATATTCACCCAGAAATCTCAAGCTGAGACAGATAAGGAGTTCAGGCAAGAATATCTGCTGTGCCTCCTGAGAGCTGTAAGGAGAGCACTGCCCCTGGGCTTGGAGGAGGAGACCATGGTCTGTTTATGGTCCTGGGCAAGGACAGTTCATGGCAGGTCCTGATGAGGTTTTCCATCATTCTTGGCACTTATCCCTCATTTGCACCCTCTTGAATAGGAGACAGAGGTGTGCATGGGGACATAGCCTTGTCTGGGCAGCTGGGGCTGGGGAATTTGGTTGTTGGCCACGGTTGCTCCACAAGGATTTGGTGAGGAAGGTCCTGCACAAGCTGGTGCCATGTCCGTGGGATTCAACTCCTTCCTCCCGCAGGAATGGTTTGGGAAGGGAGATTGTTAATAGGAAGAGGGAAGAGTGGGTGGAAGGTGAGGAGATTAGCAGTGGTGCTGGGAAGGGAGTCCCTCCTGTGCAGACAGCTCTGACTTTTTCCAAAATGAAAGCTGCTTTTCTCCCTTTCTTACAGCATTACTTGCCATGGCATGAAATATTCAGCCTCCATTCAGCCTGTAACAAAACCCTTTTTCCCGTGCAGTGATGGGATGAAACTGGACTTGTTCACTTGTCTGTCAAAGGCATTTCTTCTAACAAATGCCTATAAATCCTGAACTTCCCAGCAGTTCTCCTCCAGCCCCCTGAGAAGTGAGCACCTTGCCCTTTCTGTGTCTCCTGCCCCAGGAGGAGCAGAGCAAAAACTGCTGCAATCCCACAACTTTCTGCATTGTTTGTCTTTATCCAGTTTGGCAAAGGATGAGGAGAAAAGGCCTATCAGGCTATCAGGCTCTGATTAACCAGGGCTCAAGTTCTCATTGTTGGACCCAAGGAGATAGCTAATGCCTGATGCCTTTTAAGGAGCCCCAAAGACAATGAATGTCATCACTGAAAATATGCATGGATTGAGTTTCTATTTATAAAGTAGAAAGTGGCTCTGGAGCTGAGAGGAGCTGTGTTTATCGAAGGCAGCCCAAGTGGGTTTTCGGCTGGCTGTAGCTTGGTGGACACACCAAGGCTGGGGGAATAATGTGGGTGTGATGAGGTCAGGGCATGGAGAAGGCTTGTTGGCTCACTAAGGCCATGAGCTATAAATGATGGAGAGTTGGGTGTGGGAGAGAGCAAAAAGAGGGCACCTCATTTTGTTAATTAATAGCTTCTTCCGTTCGTCAGAATTTCTTCCATTTTGCCCCAGGACTTGTGGTCTGGCTCCTGGTTTGAGGCAGACGTGGTGTGTGTCTGCACCCACGCAGAGGGTGGAGAGGATCCTAATGTGTCAGGTTGAAAATCTCATTTTTGTGTGACCCGTTTGTTTTTTTTCCTTATGTATATATATTAAAGTTCTGCAAGTGATGAGTCAGTAAAATGTTGTTGGTGTTGCCTGTGAAATAGCTGAGGTCGGTATTTTCTTTCTGTGTTATTTTTCCTTAGTTGCCATGGTAATGATTTTAGTAGGGTTTTATTCTGCAGTGTTTGAATGAGTTGGAAGTTTTCTTGGGCTTCTGGGTCTGCTTGCAGAAGTGGAGCCCTCGGGATCAGGAGGGATCTGCTTCCTGGCTGGTCAGCCCATCCCTCCCTCTGTGCTGTGGTGAGACAGAGTGTTTTTTTCTATTTTATTTTATTGTTAGCAAGATAGAGAGGAGGAACCCTGGGGTGCTTCTGTTCCTTTGTCCTGACATCCCCAGGGTCTGGGCAAGACCACGCTTGGCCACAGCCTGGAGCTCACTGCTGGGCATGAAGGAGGTGGGATGGAGGGATCCACACTGGATGTGCCCATGGTGCTGGGTGTAGGTCTGATGGTGAGGAGGAACCTGTGCCATGCCAAAGTCATTTCTCCTTTATGGCTCGTGGAGGAAGACAGGAGTTAGGACCCTTCTAAGCTCTGCCAGGGCATTTGGTTGCACATCACCATGCAGCAGGGCTTGTCTTTCAGGAGCTGAGGACCACAGCCCCTGGGGGTTGTGCTTTTAGTGATCCCAGACCCTGTCCTCACCTTTTTCCCCTCTCATGGCCTGCATCCTCACCTGCTCACAGACACCCTGGAGATCCCTGTGCATGTGAGGGAATAGCTCGTGCTACCATCTCATGCCCACCTGGAAGTGGAGCAGATCCCTTCTGCCTTTAGGAACCCTGCTTGTGAGCTTCTACTCAGGTTTTAAAAAAGAAAAAACCCTAAGGTTACAAATTCATTACAGCTCCTTTCTCAGTGCTGAAAAAGAGCAAAGTGCTCTGTGATACCCCTTGAGGCAACATCTGGTACCTGGAGATGTTTTACCTTGCCCTCTCCTACCTCCCACAGCAGAGCCTTGCCTGGTGCCAGGCAGCCCTGCCCAAACCCCCCAGGCAGGGTGCAGAATCTCCCCTGCTCTCCTTGCCAGGCAGGGTGAGCCAGGTCTGGGTGGGTGCCCCGGGGTTTGCCTCCTCCCTGCCACCTCCTTTTGCCACACGGGGTTACGAGCGCTGCCGCCCTGTCTGCTCCTGTTTTATCTGCTGCCAGCACTTGTCAATGTGCTGTTTGGTACATCAACAGATCGTCACAATGCAAACAGAGAGCTAACAGGGAATGATTTATCCAGGACACCACGGCTGTGTGTCCAGCAAGATGAGGTGTCCTGAAAACAAAATTCAGTGTTTACTGAGGACTCATCAGAGGAGCTGGCGTTTGCTGGCGTGTTGCAGCTGAATCGCGCTCGCATCTCGCTCTTTCTGGGTGTTGCTTGTTTAATCATAGGATGCTTTCCTTCTAATTAGTCACTGCTGGGACTAGTGGAAGAATTGGCAGGCTCTTCTTTTGGTGGAGAAGCTGAGGCAGATGTGCTGTAATCGGGGTGGGGGGCAGGAGAGTTTGTACTGCAGAGCAACCCCAGGATCTGCACTTCAGATTGTGCTTCCCTGCTAAATGCCTTCTCCAGGAGAATCCTGGAAGAGCTTGGTTTCCAAACAAATCATTTAGTCAAAGACAGGATGTTACCTCGCACAGCAGCTGTGTTGTTGCCCTAGGAGGAAAAAGCTGCTTGATCTTACTGACTCTTTTGTCCCATGTCTGGTGAGGCGCCATGGGGCTGGTTGTGTGCCAGGAGGCAGTGAACTATCCCAGGTACATTATGCTTAGAGCTGATCAATATTGTTTTGATTACACAGTTATTGTCAGAAAATGGCACTTTATCAAACTTGAAGCTGTTCATGGGAGGAGAGTGGTTCCAGTGAATAGGCTTAAAAAAAATAACTTATTGAAATACATTGTCTGAGATATTTGAAATGTCCATTTGAGCAGCTGGGGAACAAAAAATTCAATGTTGTTCTTCTTCAAGATGACTTTTATTTATGTTTTTTAATTTCAGTTGATTTACAGTACAGAGCAAATGGATAAGGGAATAGGGACTCAAGTGGTGGGGAGAGCTTTCAAAACTTCGGGCACAAAGTGTTTTGTTTGCCAATTCCAAAACTCTGCATTCCTGTTTGGGATGGGATGACAATTTCAATTCCCACTGGAGAAAAAAGCCACTTTCCTGCTGTATTGTAATGATATCTAAGGAAAGCTGTCTCAGACACGTTTGTGATTTCTCTAGAGCAGAAGCATCTTATAAACAGTTTTATTATCTCTGGCTGCATGGAAATCCCACAGCTGGCAGTCTCAGAGGTGTTTGAATTCCCACTGCCTGGCTGTGATCCCGAGGGCAAGGAGCATGATCTCTGCTCATCTTTCTTTGCATACATAATTCCCAGGGTGCTTGTGGGAGGGGTCTGGGCCAGCACCCCACAGTCTGGGTGCAGCAGTGAGTCCCTGGAAAGGGAGGCAGAGCTGCTGCAGGGGGCTTGTGGGCTGCCCTGGGGGACCCCTTGGCTGGGAACGAGGGTCTTGGGGGATGGTGCTCCACTGCCGGCTGCAAAAATCCTGAGTAATTCACATCACCCAGTCTCAGCTGTTCAGGGATGTGCTGGTTCCCTGGAGGAAAATATCTCCTGGATTGCAGCAGGTGTGGTTCCAGCAGAACCTCACCTTGCCTTCCCCTGGCAGAGCTCCAGGCTGCCCTGGGGACCCTCCCCTTCTCCTGGCTGGGGGAAAGAGAAGTTTTCCTTTCCTCTTTCAACCCATTTTGGGTATTAATCTTACATTTTTTGGTATTAATTTTCACCTCTGGTTCAAGAGATCCCATTCTTCATTTTTATTATGGGTGCCTCAATGTCTCAGGTATTAAAAGACATTTCCTGTGAGAGAAGTGGAAGAGTGTGGAGGAGGAGTGGGAGACCAGGCAGCTTTTTGAAGTGAAGCAGAGGAAGGTGGATGGATATTGATGCTGCTGCGGGTGCTGAGCATCACCATGCTGACCCGAAGCCTTCCTGCACCAGTGCCAGGGGTATTTGGGGTTCTCATGGGCTAGGAGGGATGGTTCATGGGCTGGGGGGGTCATGGCCCATCCAGTTCCCCATATCTCCCAGCTGTGCCTTGCCAATGCTTCCCATCCAGATTTGGACATCCCAAGAACAACTCTAAGCAGAAGGTTCTCACTAGTGCAAAGTTTCATTGATCCATCCTGTTAGCACAACATCCCTGCTGGGACTGGGTTTACCCTGGTGGGGTGGGGATGCTGGAGGGAGGGATGCTGGGCATTGCTCATGCACCACCAGGCTGTGCCTGCGGGCCAGGTTAGATTTGGCAGCACAGTGGCAGAGAAGCAACAGAAGATGGAAATCATCCTTTGGGGCTCAGGTTAGTGCACTGATGGATGAGAAGAAAGCTTCCAGGAACATGTTTCCTTTCCAGCAGCATCACTGCAGTAAATGATAACAGGCAGCCTCGGCGCTGGGGCACTCTTGAATGAGTTGGCATTTTTTTTGTGACTAATGTAGACTTTCAGCTATTTGAAATTGTTCTGAGGTGCAGCTTAACATGGAAGTTCTCGGCCTATTTATTACTTTGTGACTGAGTGTTCCCATAGGTTTTAAACCGGGGCTGCCTTACCTACTGGGAGCAGGGGTGGTTGCGTTTTAGCTCTCGATCAGCAAGGAGGTGATTTGGGCTACATGTCCAGTGTGTCTAACAAACTCTAGCTGCTGCTCCTCAGCAAGGATGTTTGAGGTATAGGAAGTGTTCAACACTATCCTTTTTTTGTTTTTAAGACTTTTTCTTTTCAATGCTTCTGTTTCTCCCTTTACTGTCCTGTGATCATTGCTCTATCAGCACAAGCTCTCACTAGTACCCATGCAAGTCCTCCTAGGGATTACACCACATCAGTGAGATAACATCAGACATGTTTGGATCCCCATGTACTATTGCACTGGGCTGGAGAAACTTGAACTGCAGGGGTTTGGCCAGCTGTGCCTGGAGACTTCAACCCTGAGAAAGAGAGTTGAATACCCAGATGGAGTTATCCATTTCTTCTCCAGCATATATCTGTGAAGCCTTTGGTCAATGTGTTTTCTTGGGGCTCTGAAATACAGCTGATTAAGTGTTGACCCTACCCCTCAGCAGTTTCCTCTCCCAGTTCCTGTGGTGTTGGTTGGGTTACCTCATGTCAAACCCTACAGCTTCTCTGTGGTGTGGCAGCTCCTGGGCTGATGTAGGAAGTTTTTGGCCAGCCGTGGAGATGTTTCATGTCTGTGGTGGGAGCAGTCAACAGCATATGTTGCACATTCCTTCTGCTCCTGGTGTAGCTGCCATGAACCTGCACATCTGGCCACAACCCACTGTGGTGTTCGGAGACCTAAAGCCACAAATACTTGCATTGGGGATGGAGAATAGCATCTGAGTGACTTAAGTGCCAAAGTACCCCTAAGAGGCTCCAGCCCCAGGTGTGGGTAAGGTGTTTTAGGAGCTGTGCCAGCCCATTGCCCCATGGGTCTCTCAGCATCCCCAGCACTACCCCGCAGCTGTCTGCCAGCAGGATGTGGTCTCTTGATTTTAAAGACACTGGTAAGTAGAAACATGCAGTTGCAGCCATGTGTTGGGGTTAAATGGGGAGAAGGGATCTGGTGCTGCAGTTCTACTCCTGTCTTTGCCACTGACTGATCCTAAACAGACTACACCATGGGTTTTTGTCTTCTGCCATATGTTTTCCAATAATGCCCGCCCACCCGCCGGGGAAAGCACAGCGCTGGGCGTCTGCAGGCATTGTTGGGAACCCTCTGTGAAACATGCTAGAAAAACATGAAAGGTATTAATTTAGGTCTCGGATTACAGGAAGTCTGTTTGTTAGGCTTTTTTTGTACCTCTATTTTTAGATTGCCAGGATTGGGCCCTACTTCACTTGCAGTGTTTGGGGCTTCCTGATAAAGAAGGTTTTTTGAGCCATTCCTCAAATCTCTGCATTTGAAAAACTTTACTTAAGACTTTTGATGAGGTACTAAACAAAAAAGGCTTTTAGAGGGATATTTATGTGAGAAAACAGTCCAACTTTCCCTTCTGCCTAAGGAGAATTGGTGTAGAGGATGTGAAAGTGTTCAGGCTCGGTACGTCCTGCTTCTCTGTAACCCTCCTGAGGTGGTATTAAAGCTGCGATTTACGTGAAGACCGTGTCTGGATTTACCTGCTCGATTTACAAGGGGAGCCTAAACTCTAAATACTGTGATAGTATTTTTCTCCTCTCTCCTGGGCTTTGAGTGAGCTATTACCATTTTCTTGCTACACCATTAGCATCAGTATTCCTATGCCTGCAGTATTTGGGCTTCTGTTTCCAGGTGTAATTCTAGATATGCCTAACAAATGGAGCTGTGCTGCTCACTGTGTCCCTTTCCTCCTCCTCTTTCCCCAGCCAGAGGAGCTTACCAATGCCCTGGAGATCAGCAACATAGTCTTTACAAGCCTCTTTGCCCTGGAGATGCTGTTGAAAGTCCTGGTTTATGGTCCTTTTGGCTACATTAAGAATCCATACAACATCTTTGATGGAATCATCGTGGTGATTAGGTACAAACCTAGAGCTTTCTTTATGTGTGTTTCCCCTCATTTGGCTGTTTAATTAAACAGAAAATAATGTAGAGTGAGCATAAATACCTTCCTATGACACTTTATACTTCTCTGCTGTGAATTAATGCATTTAGATGTGATTGCTAATACATATCTTGGGGTTATTTTATGGTTGTGTTAGAGAGAGGCCCAAGTAGAAAGCCATCAGACCCATTGTCCTGGGAACATCGAGGATCCAAATGGTACAACCAGCGCCCCATTAAGTAGCTGGCTGGTTTTTTTGGCATGTGCAAAGGCTGTAATTGCCCCTGCAGCTCCTGATTTGCAGGCATGGGTTTGACATTCCATCGGGGCTCTGCTTTTTGCAAGCCTGGATGAAGTCCAGCTCACCAGGAGCATTGGCGGTGTGTCCGTGCCTGCTTTACAGCCCTCTTCTTCCTGAACTTCACCCTCCCTTTGCTTCTTCTCCTCTGTTCCTTTGTATTACACTTTGTCCTCTCATCTGCAATGAGCTTTTTTTTCTCCCACAGTGTGTGGGAGATCGTGGGCCAGCAAGGTGGGGGCCTCTCTGTCCTGCGGACCTTCCGGCTCATGCGGGTTTTGAAGTTGGTCCGCTTCATGCCAGCCCTCCAACGCCAGCTCGTGGTCCTCATGAAGACCATGGACAATGTGGCCACGTTCTGCATGTTGCTGATGCTCTTCATCTTCATCTTTAGGTGAGTGCTTTTGATTCTGTCTTGAGGCTGCTCTGGGTTTTCTAGGTGGGACCCTATGGGGAGGTGAGGAAATGTGAGAGTCCACTGCACGGCTGAGATGAACGGGTTCCAGAAACAGCCAGACTGGCCAGCAGTGGCTTGCTGCCCTGACAGAATTCTCTTAACTCTGGCCAAATGAGACATCTGTCTTTGTGAGATGAAGCAAGCAAAATATTTCAGCTGGATGATTCCTTGACACCACCCCAAGACAGCATTCCCATTACTGACCAACTGGAGACAGCCTGATGCTAAAAGTATTGCCAAGGGAAGGGTGATGCTCTGAAAATTAAGTCAGCTGTGGTGGTGCTTGTGCCTCTTCTCCTGAGAAGTGAGGTTCTGAACTGGGAACATTAGATGTAGTCCCCAATTCTTGGATTTTGGGCTAGATTTTGAGAGGAGCCTGTCTCCCTTCTACCAGCTAACTGGTGTTCCAGCAGTCTGGACACTTGGAGGGCTGAAGGAAGCCAGTCTCTTCCATGGAATGATGTTCTTCTCCCAGTGAGATATTTCATTCATTCTAAAGCCACCATTTACAGCTGTGGCACCCAGTGGAGTTGTAAATAATTTAATTATTCAGGTTACTGACTGAGAGCAGGGGAAAACAGATTATTCCTTTAGTATCAGTCTCAAATGAAAGGTATTTTGTTTTCCTGTCAAAACTGAAAAACCTGTTTTGTGTCCCCTGCTATGTCTGGTTCAGGCATTTCACAGAAATCCTTTCTATCTTCCTAATTCGATTTAAGCCTGTTTCTCTAAAAATGTGTCATTGCAAAGCAGAAAGTCAAAACATTTTGTTTATAAAATGTTGAAACAAAATGTTTTGACTTGAAAAAAACCCACAACAACAACAACAACAACAACAACAAAAAAAAACCAGAAGAAAAAGAAGCAGCAGGCATACTTTTTGGTTGAAACTCTTTTGACAGATCTGACCCAAATTCACAACTGGTTTGCGTGATGTCTAGTGCATTTCAGTGAACAAATGATTCATCTGCCCTGCTGCATGATTATTAGTTTTATATCAGAGAGGGATGTTGTCTCCTGTTGAGCCCCTGCTTTCTCTCCCGTGCAGCATCCTGGGCATGCACCTCTTTGGCTGTAAGTTTGCTTCTGAGCGAGATGGTGACACTCTGCCTGACAGGAAGAACTTTGACTCCTTGCTCTGGGCCATCGTCACTGTTTTCCAGGTACAGAATGGAAAACACCACAAATTCCTGTGCATTTTGGGGCTGCAGGGACTGGGGTTGTTTTCCAAAGCATCTGACAGAGCTTAGTGAAGATCTTTGCCATGGAAGGGAGATGACCCAAAACCTCACGTGAGGGAAAACAGAAGGATTCAACTGTTTTCAAAAATAAAGAAGAAAGCTAATGAGGAGGTGCTTACAAATGCTGGGTGGGTGAAAGGAAGTGTAGAAGGTGGAGATGAAGAGGAGGAGCTGGGGACCACTTGCAGTTATATTTTGACAAAGAACAGAATCTGGTTTAAGTCCAGAGTTGATGTGTGCAGGTTTTTGTTCTATCAGCTCTGAGCTCTGTAGCTGTGGGATTTATGAAGGAAAGGTCTGTCCCAGGCCATGTTTCATTCCCTTACAGCTGAACATATCCCTTGGTGCAGGGGGGGAGCTGGGGAATTTGGAATGACCCTTACTGGTATCATGGGAGTCACTGTGGTCCTGTCTCTGCTGTGGTTCAGCAAGTGGCTTGGACCAGGTTTGTCTTCCTGTAGTTATAGCTACAGTGTTTACCCTGAAGTTTGGGTGCTTGTTTGGCTTATCCAGAGCACAGATAGCCAGGCTCAGGGCAAACAGTACATCACATCTTGTGTCTCCATTTTCCTGGTACTCTTCCTCTGCAGATTTTGACCCAGGAAGACTGGAACAAGGTCCTTTACAATGGAATGGCATCGACCTCCTCCTGGGCTGCTCTCTACTTCATTGCTCTCATGACGTTTGGGAATTATGTTCTCTTCAACCTGCTGGTGGCCATCCTGGTAGAGGGTTTCCAGACAGAGGTAATGTCCACATGCAGATGCCTTTGCTTTCTTCTTAAAGTTTCAGGGCCTTCGGATCCTGGATTTTGCTTTCTGAGATGGACAGCAGTGCATTTACGAGAGTGGTACATGAAAAAAAATGGAGGAAAACAAAATTAGAACTTTTTTTTTCTTTTCTTTCTCCTTTTTCTTAGCCACGGTGCAATTTAATACAGCAAGCCCTCTAAAGGAAGGGCTTAAATTGTTAGCATTGTTAGCATTAATGCAGGAGTGGGAATTCAGTGGTGAGTCAGGCACTCTGGATGGGATTGCTGCTATGACAGTGTCTTTGAAACAGTTCTCACAGTGTTTGTCAGCTAGATTAAAAGCCTTCCTGAAAACTTACACAGGCTGGTAAGAGATTAGTGACACCATTATCTTTTCTGATGATACGTGTTCGTGGAGCTCTTCCCATTTCCAGCCCTGCAGTTCTCTGCATTTTTAAAAGTACATGATTCTGGTCTCTGCTTCCTCAGGCTGGGAACTTCCATGAGACATCCTGGATTGCTGGAGGCTTTCACAGAAGGGCAGGGAGGCAGTTTGGTTTGAACTTAACTTTTTTTTTTTTTTTTCATCCTACTGCCTTTCCAAATGTCCAACTCAGGGTCAGTGTGTAACTCACCTTGTCCCCAGAGTGAGGGACATAAAATGCCCACCTGCTCTCTGCAAAAATTGTCCCACTGTTCAAGAAGGGAATCATTACACCCTGCCTGGTGGGTTGGAGAGGTAAATCCAACCTAAAAGTTCTCATTGGTATCTGTTTGTATTGGCTGTGTGTTTACCTGCATTATATGATTTTGATAAGTGTTCTGAAGTGACTTAATATTATTTAATGTTTGTTGCTTGTGTATTATAATATTGTAGCTATGAATAGCTATGCAGAGAACCATTTTTATTATTATTATTTTCAGTGCAGAGTTTACAGTTAAATTAATGGAGTCATAGCAGAAGATAGCAAGAAGAAATATTTTTTATGTCTCATCTCTCTCCATGATGGTGCTTTGCTGTTTAATTGTTATTGTTGTAGCTGTCTCTGTCTGTAACTCTCCCACCACTCAGCTGAAGGGAAGGTCACTGCCAGGTTCTCCCAAATAGCACAATGTTCTCTTGTCCTAGTGAAAAGAGGTAAAAAGCTCCTTGTCTGCTTGTGATGACAGCTTTGAAACTGAACCTTTCTCTGTTCAGCCTAGCAAATTGATTCTCTTCTGAAGGTCACCAAAGTGTGGGAGGTCACCTGCTGCACCCATTCCCTTAGAGAAAAGGACTCAGCTTTTCCGTGCAGCAGCATTTCCACCCCCTGCTCCTTGAGGTTGTCTGACACTTCTGGTCCTTACCTCAGCCTGGTTTTTCATGCTAGAGCATCCCTGTGCTCACCTGCCAGCATGCTCCCAGTCCTACACATTCTGCCATCCACCTTTTCCCTGGGCAGAAATGTATCTGTGCTTGCTTTGCAGCCAGCTGGTACCGTGGTGTAACATCCTGGAAACTCATGCCCTGGCTTAAAACACAGCACTTATATCCATGTCCTTGAGGGTACATCTTCCCTGAAGGCAGGAGAACTTCCTGTAGCATAACTCCCCAAATTTCCTTTCAGCTGACTTTTGCAGCAGGGCTGCCCCATCACCTGCCCCTGTGGGCAGCAGCGGGCTGGGCTCAGCCAGCCCCAGGGTTTCTGCATATCCTGCAAATGTGCTTTAACTGCTGGGTAAAAAAATCCACAAACCCTAAGAGGGTAAACCACGGAGTAACTTCTGATTCAGGAAAGCACTGGGACAGCCTGAAGCCAGCAATGCTGCTCATGCCAGTATCCAGAGGTGAGTGCAGGGACCAGGACCCGGTGCAGCCTCCACAGACCAGACCCTCTCTGGCTCCTGGTGCCCAGCCCTGGCCATTTCAATGCACTCTCACCAAATTCCTATAATTTGTGACTGATTACAGTGCTGTTTTATATTTCAGGCTTTGATGATGGCATTTTAATAATAATCTTCCTTCCACGTCCTTGTTATTCTGCATTCCCTGCATTCCTCCAGTAAATTGCAATGGGATCCAGAGGTCCCTTGGCTCAACCCAAGTTTCCCACAGCAGACGGGGAGCAAATGTCTGCTGGAGGTCGGGAGCCAGGTCTGGCCTTGCTGGTTTATGTTTATTCAGCTTTGCTGGAGTGTAGCTTTGCAAACAGATCTCGTCCTGGTTTTTGCTAGCCAGCACAGAAAGGATCCTCTCCTAAGCAGAATTAATAGAGATCATCTCTCACTGTAAACAAACCCCAGTGTCTCCCTCCTGTGATTGCACTTGACCCTTCTTCTGAGTTGTTGTGGTTTCTTTGGTGTGGTTTTTGTTCCTTTTTTTCCCATTCTCCTTCAGATTTCTGGGCTGAAACACAATCCCAGGGCTGCTTCCTTTATCTCCCTGGTCCTTGAGTGCCTTTCCTCAATTTGCAAGCACCTCGTTAATTTTAGTGCACGGCTTTGCAGCCCCAGTTGCTAGGCAGCAGATGTATATAAGCAGCTGAGAAACAAAAAGGACCTGTTCCAAACTTTAAATATGCAGCAATATATTTTGCAGGGTCCAGGTTCTTTGTTTTCTGTTCTTTTTTTTATTTGGTAACCTGCCTCTCTGTTGCAAGAAACACATGCAGGACTTTATGCAACGTGGTTATTTTTGACCGGGTGTTTTCCAGTTTAACTTGAGCCTGGTGTCAGTGTGGGGAAGGTGAGCAGGAGTCTCCCTCTGATCCAGCTGCTGACTTGAAATTGCTGCCTGACCTCTCGAGTCCCTGCCCTGGGGACTTCTCTCTGCAGCAAGCAATGACTCTTCTTTGTCAGACATAAACCTCCTCTCCCAGGAGGCTTCCTAATAGTGTTATCTCTAAAACATATTCTTCCATTGGTAGTTCTGGTTTCATGTCCCCTTGTCCCCATCCACCCTTGCTCATGGGTTTGTTTCTTCCCCTCCTTGGTGTCTCCCTTCCTTCCCAGGACCCCCCCTCCAGCATCTCTATCCTTTCCTCTGTGTAAGGATGTTATGTGCTCTCTGATGTAGCATCCTTGGTTAACCTGTAGCATCCTGGGCTTCAACCAGGGGGAACAGTCCCTGCTCCCACCAGTACAGATTTTGGATGGTGTTTTTCTTGCATTCCTACTGGTTTCAGTGGGATTTTCCTTGTGACAGAGAAGTGTTTCCATGTTTTCTCTTTCAATGGCTTTTTCATGTCTCTCTCTGTTTACAACAAAAGACTTTAAATTAAGTGTCCATCACATCACTAGGAAGACACTGTTGGCCCATCCAGATCCCAAAACTGATCAGTTTTTCTTAAATATTTCAGCACATCTTAGAGTGGGATGAGTTTTACATCCCATCTAGCAACCAGAGGAAAGATCCTTCACCCTGTAGGCAAGAAATTAAGCCAGCCTGTAACCTCCTGCAGCCCTGCAGGACTGGGACCAGGCATGAGCACACTGCCAAAATATGCAGAGTAGGATTGGAACAGTCACCCCTGAAGAAGGGGAAACACAGCAAGGTCAAAAATGGCATGTGCTTTCCAAGTGGGTAGGGGAAGACTGGCTTCTGGTGCTGGAAAGAGATGCTGGGGCCACTGGTGTGGCAACCCCCTGGGATGGGCTGTGCCCCCTGCCACGTTGGGACACCTGCGGATTTAAATTGGTGTCCCCACCAGTGGGGGTGAGGGGTCTGAACTCACAGCAGACTCTGATGGCTTTCCTGAAATTAGGTATTTCACCTGGCTGTAAGAAGACTGATACAGTGTGTTAATCAAGCATTCATTTAAAGCTTCCATTGCTCTTTAATGAAAGCATTATAAACAAATATCCTATTATGCAGCTGCAGAAAAAAAAAAACAACTAACTGTAATCATGTTTTCAATAATTAGTTGGTATTTCATTAGCACAATTGGAGCTGAAGCAAGCTCTGTTTGAAACACTGAATTTAAAGGTAAGGCTGGTCCCTTGGAAGGGCTTCACACCATCTGAGATCTCCCACCCCCTCCCTTTGCCGGGCAGAGTGGGTGCCCTGGCCCAGCTGCCCTTCACCCCTTCCTCTCTCCTCCCCTGTGTTTTTTGATTCCCTTCTCCATCCTGTTGTTGAAACTGTGAAAATTGAACCCCCCCTTCCCCTTCCTCCCCCCCCTTCCCCTTCCCCCCATTTCTCCTTCAGGAGATCTCCAAGCGAGAAGACGCGAGTGGGCAGTTAAGCTGTATTCAGCTGCCTGTCGACTCGTCGGGGGTATGTACACACACATCCCACTGCCCACTGTGGTTGTCTCTCTTGTGGTGACTGGTCACACACTGTGATGCTGTTCCCATTGTAGTAGCTGTTGTTCTTTTGGGTCTTTTAAGGGTGGTTGGTTTTTTTCATTTTTTTTTTCCCTTTTTCTCCTTTTTTTTCCTCTGTTCTCATTGTCAAGTCAGCCTTGATTTGAAGTCCCTTCCTTCTCTGGGGGAGCCAGGTAAACTAAAGTGCTGATGTGGCTCTCACTGTCCCTTCTCTGGATAACTGCTCTGGGGAAGTCACAGCCCCTTTGCAGTGTGGTCACATTCCGTGGACCTCCCCAGGGCCACAGAGGGTGATGCTGTGATCCAGTGATATCCCTGCCGAATGCTCCCTCCATCATCCAGGCACAGGGAGGGTCCCAGGGAGTGAAGGGACCTGGAATCAAGCGTGTTTGTGGACACATGTGTGGGACAGCCCTGTGCTCAGTAGGATGGTGGCAGCTGCACTATGGAGCGTTCAGGAGTGCTGGCTGCAGTGCTGGGATCACCAGCGAGGTGATGCAGGATGTGAAATGGTCCCATTCAGGCCTGAGGAAGTTGTGGATCTTCAAAGGGCAGAACACCCCAAACCTCACACTTCTGCCAACCTCATCTTTCTCTTCACTACTCCCTTCCCTTTCTGCCCTGTCCAAGAAGTCTGGCTTTTCCCTTGGCGCAGAAGCCCTTTCCCATTGTATCCCCATGTGTCAGTCCCCTTTGGCACTGGTTCAGCCATCGTGCCGTCTGGTCCACCTTGGCGTACCCTCATTTCCCAAAAGGATTTTAACTCCCTGTTCTCTCATAACCCCTTTTCTATCCAGAAAGGCAAACTGGGAGAAGGCAAACAGGTAACGGGCAGCAGCCCTGGCTGCAAGATGCTTGCCTGCAGCGTCCTGAGTCTGGCACGTGGTGTTTGGGAGAAGATGCTTCCTGCCCTCCAGACGGGGGGTTTGGTGCTGGGGTTAGGGGGTGGGAAATCCCCACACAGTTTTCCTTTTCCTTTCTCAGCACACATCTCATTGTGCACCCGAAAACTGTCCTTTGGGCTGTTAAGGAGCACTCTAGGAATACAAATAATATGAAATTCTCCCTGTTATTTATTGCTTTTTAATAATCCATTAGGGAGAGTGAGTAATTCCTGGCAGGCGGAGCGAGGGGCTGAGCCGGGAGCCTCCGTGGGGAGTGTACCTGGAGCCAGCTGGAGCCCCTGTTTGCATGGAGACACGGTTTTGACTCCAGCAAAGTTGAGGCCAGCCTGATTTTACTGCTCCCCTTTGCAAGGTGCATTCCTGATTTTCTCAGCCTGTGTCCTGCAGGATGAGCTAGCACAGGAGTCCTGAATCCTCAGAAGGGGAAGTTTTGAGCCAACGCTTCACATCAGACACTCTTTTTTCTTAAAAATGTGTATCTGAGAGTGTCCAGGCTGCCTGGAAAAATCCCCTTAACTGTTTAGTGACCCCATGGGGGAATACCAGGGCTCATACCTCTGGGGCTTTGCCTAACAAAGGGGCACAGGGCACTGGACCTTGTAGCAGATGCTGTCTTCTGCCATCCCATGCTGGGGCTCCTCTGGATTTTTACAGCCAACAGGTACCCAAGCACCAAACCTCCGCAGTGCTGGCCAGGGCTCCTGGGGACAAAGCTTAGCCTTGGTGGGGTTTTCTGGAGCTCCTGGTCTCTCCCAGCTGAAGTGAGGGTCTGCTTGGCTTCTTTCATCCCAGCATCCTCCCTCCCTCCCTCCATCCCTCTGTCTCCTCCCTCCCCACATACATCACGACGGGGCTTGGTGCCCTTTGCCAGAGCAGTGGTTTCACCTATGAATCCTCCTCTTTTGGATGGGCATCACTCTGGCGAGCACCACTGGCCCATCGGGTGTATCCTGACTATACCACACCCTAAGTGCCTTTCTGCAGTGCCAATGGACAGAATCAGAGGGACACACAGGGATGTCCCTAATAGGGTCCGTGCCATGAGACTGAGAGAGAGTCCGAGCACCACTCTGTGAACAATGGTAAAACTTCGCTCTCCTCCTGAGGATGGGCCCATGTCAAAGCAGGCAGCTCCTGCTCATCCCCTTGGTGCTGGAAATGTTACGGTGGAATTTAAATCCCCAAAATGATACAGCAGAAAGCAACAAAACTTCTGCTTCGTGTCGCAGCTCCCAGGGGAATGGCCACTCACAGCCATCCGTATCAGGTTCTGTCACCTGGATCCTCTCTGAGTTGATGGGGCATCCATCACTACAGCCCATTAGTTGCACTGGAAATTCAGGGTCCCCTTTTGCCCCTTCTGAATCCTGGGTTGCTCCATCGAATCATTACTAGAAAGAGCCACACACAGGGAGCTTAAAGCCAGTGTATAAATTGAGAGATGAGTAGGGTCAATTTTTGTCCCCAAATTGCTCATCAGATACCTGTTCTTCCTTACTATTTACCCAGTGTACAATTCCAGCAGCAAATACTAAGCAATAGGGTGATTTTCTGATCGCTTTCTGGGACCGTGTTTGGAGCCAGAGGCAGTCTGTCATCCTGGTAGGAGGTTAATTAGTCTGTGGTATAAATATGTGCATGCGTCATTTTGTGAAAGGTGATGTTGCATCGTGGTACAAAATTCAGTGGATCTGTAGGTGTGGTGTTGGAGATGGGAATCCATTTTTTTCAGACGGGTGTCCATGCACCATGGCCCTTTTCCCTCTGTGCTGAAACTCTCTGTTTCGCTCCAGGGTGATGCTTCCAAGTCTGATTCCGAAGGGGATCTCTTTACCCGCAGCCTGGAAGAAGAGGGAGGACTTAAGAAAAACTTGTCAAATCCAGCTTGTGAGTAATAACCCCAAGAGGATGGGGCTTTCCAGGGAAACCTCGCTTTGGAAACAATGTGTCCCAAAGGGAAGAGCCCTCCCAGGGAGAACAGCGTAGTCCAAGCCATGGCACGCTTGATTGAGGCCAGCAGGCTTGGGGCATGGGGTTGGACTGTGGGATGCAGGCAGAGCTATGATGGTGTTCAGGTTGTAATCTCCCCCTCAAGGCCAAGATCTGAGCTTTTAGGGTCTCTGCAGGGATGAAGAAGCCATGGAAAGGGTAGTTGGATGGAGCCCAGCATGGGCAGGAGGTTCTTAGCATTGGAGCTGGCAGGTGTTGGTTGGAAGGTTGAGGGGCAGCAGATGGCAATGTGCATCTTCTCTGCTCTCTCATTGGAAACTGATCCTGTTCAGGATTTACACCCCTCTGGTCCCCTGCCAGGCTGAAGGTTAGGACCAGAAGGACCTTTTGGGCCTCGGTGTCTTTCTGCTTGGAGTATCCATCCCTGTGCAGCTGCTTTGCCTGCCTTAGAGCAGGTTGTAGATGTCCCTTCCAAGGTGTGACACCCAAAACCCACTTGTGTCTTCCAGTGATGGTCCTGAGCGACCACCCAGAGCTGAAGAAGAGCCTGACCCCACCACTCATCATACACACAGCTGCCACCCCCATGCCCATGCCCAAGAGCGCCGTGTTCGGAGATGCAGCACAGGGCTACGAATCCCGCCGGGCCAGCGGTGTCTCCGTGGATCCCGCTGCCTACGAGCTCAAATCCCCGGTACTGGTGCCACCTCCTCCCATGGATGCTCAGTCCCTTGGGTTGTCTGTCCATCCTGCTGCCCCAGCTGGCTCCACAGCAGCCTGGGGGGGGGGTGTGGGGTGGGGCAGGTGGCACGGAGCTGATGCTGCCCCTTTCCCTCTCGCAGCCCAGCGCCCGCAGCTCCCCCCACAGCCCCTGGAGCGCCGGGAGCAGCTGGAACAGCCGCCGCTCCAGCTGGAACAGCATCGGCCGGGCCCCCAGCCTCAAGCGGCGGGAGCAGAGCGGGGAGCGCAGGTCCCTCCTCTCCGGAGAGGGGAAGGAAAGCTCAGAGGAAGGGGAGAGCTCGGATGAGGAGCACTCCAGCCGGGCCGGCAGCTTCAATGGCTCTTTGCCTCACCGCATGGAGTCGCTGGAAACAAAAGGTTCCTTTGACCTGCAGGACACTCTGCAGGTGCCATCCCTGTACCGGACCAGCAGCATGCACAGCAGCCGCACCTCTGCCTCTGAGCACCAGGACTGCAATGGGAAAACCTCTCCGGGCCTGCTGCTGCACCAGCTCCACCTGGATGACCCCCGGCAGGACTGTGATGACTGTGATGATGAAGGCAACATGGTGAGACAGTATCAAATGCTCATTTTGGGCTTTTTTTTCCTCTGTGTAGTCAATGTTTGCACCTGTCTCAGGAGCACACGGGTGGGTGGGGGCAGGGGCAGGGTCTCACCGTCAACACCCGACCAGAGTGAGAGTCATCCATAAGATCCCTGGGCTGTGGGTGCCATCAGCAATGTGGCTGGCATGGTATTAAGTATTCCAGTGTAGTATCAGATGGAGAGATTAGGGCAAAACCCATGTTCACTAAAAGCTGCAGAGTAAAGGCTATCTCTTGGCAATGTGTGCTTTTCTGTTTCTATTTTTTCTTTAAGAAAAAAAAAACCAAAACCCGCAAGCAAGTAACTTTCCCTGCTTTCCAGATATTGTTCAGCTTTCTGCCCCCATGCACAGCAGCAGACAATTTCTGTTGTCATCAACAGGCAACCAAAGAGCAGGGCTTGGCTTCCTCCATTCCCATGGCAGCATTAGTCCTGCAGAGATGCTGGTGATCTCAAAGGCTTTGCATTAATTTCCATATGAAGAGGCATTAGGCCAATAAATGTCCCTCTTTCACAGGCATAAAAAGTGCCATTTAGGAAATATTAGGAATTTAGCTGCTTTTCCAAGGTTTTTTGCACAGCTAGCAGAGAGGGGCTTGAACTGGCCTGCAGGATGATCATGGGGACTATCCCATTGGGATGTCCTAGGGGCAGTTTTTGGATGTTTCTCCTGCTCCTAGGTTACCTGTTTGACCCACTTTACCTTATTCTAAGACTTGTAAATGTGATGGTCTGTTGTGTCAGTCCCAAGGGGTAACTTGGTGTCTGTTGATGAAGTGAATGTTTTGGAGAAGAGACGTTGTGGTAACCAGGGCTGTACTGAGAACAGGAAAGCTGCAGCTTGCGGACATGATTTTACTGTATGTCACTGTGTTTGTTGAATGAAAGTGGAAATTAGAGCATGTGAAGGCAGCAGTGACTCGAGAGAAGGAACAGGGGCAGAAAGAGAGTTAGTGCTGGCAGAATAGAGTTGCTCAGCCATGAATTGTCTTTAAAAAACACCATTATCCCATTACATCTCCAGCATGGATCCTCAGCCTGGGATTTTTACTGATTGTCTTAACCTGGTTTTTAACCTCCATATAATAAATTGAGTTTTTAAGAAAAGGAACATTAATTATTTTGGGGAAAAGCACTATCAAAAATGCTCAGAAAACCATGCTCTTTATCTCTAGCTAGGGATTTTTTTTGATGCTCAAACATCTGCTGTTTTTTCCAGCTCACCTGATCCAAACATCCCACAGGTCCCTTCCTTTCTCCCTGCCAGATCAGAAGCCAGCAGCTCCCCTTGTGCTGGACATTGTGTGATGGAACATGTCCCTCCTCTCTTGTCCCACTCAGCCCTGCAGCCCCAGCAGCTCTGATGACAGACTCTTGAATAAGATGCATGTTTTTAATCATTATGGTGGCTGCTTTTAGTATAAACTAAATGGTTTCTCTTTCTTCTGCATGCCAAGGTCTGGTCGTGTAGGTTTAGACCAAAGGTCCCTCAATCCTCTTCCATGGAGCATTCGGAGGCAAATACCTAGGGAAAGAAAAACCAAAATTAAATCATGCCCCAGCTCATGATATAGCCACACTCAGCAGCTGGGACAGCCACAGCTGGTTCATGCCATTCCACATGCTCCAAAACATGTCTTCACTGCAAATCACTAAACCAGATGGATTGGGAAATGTTGCTTAGATTAGCAAAATGAGCCCCCAGGTTGTGGGGCTTCCATTTGTGATTCCCTCCTGATGTTTGGGGGGATGCTTTGCCCCTAAATTAGCTTTGACAAAGTCAGAGAAAAAGTCATTATGTTTTAAATGGAAAAAATAAAATTCAAAACTCCCCCGCCAACAAAAGAAGAAAAGAACTCAACTGTTGTTCAGATCAAAGTAATCCTAAATATGCTTTTCTGCAACAAAGCTTCCCATCTCTCCTCACTGGCTGGTTTTGATTGCCTCTGCACAGAAATAAAAGGAAGTGCAAAGGCTTCATTTGGATCTCCCAAGCTCCCGTTATATTAGTGCTGCTCTGTTGCCCTCAATGAGTTTATTCAGAGTTTACATCCCTCTGAAGGGACAGAATCTGGCCCCTAATAGCTCTTCTCCCCAGAAATATAAAACCAGGGAACTGAAATCTGGTGTTCATTGCCTGAATACAAAGAAAAACTTTCATAGAGAGAGAAATCTGTTGCCTGGCTGGGCATAGGTGCTGTGACCAAGACCAGGATTCTGCTGTGAGGTCTTTGTTGTTCATATCTCCTGGATTTTGAGTGGATTTGGGTGCTTTCCTACCCAAATTGTTGAGTGCTCAAAGGAGAAAGTGAGGGAAATACTGAATATGCAGCCAAATGTGTCCCCTCCTCCCCAAATCCTCGTTGCACGTTGCAGTTGCAGATCCTTTCCCTGTTTCCTATTGCACTTTTCCCAGGTATTGTGCAGTCCAGCCACTCCCCCAACCCTCCCAGACTGCCCCTGCTGCATATTTAAAATTAAATAATCAGGTCCCAAGCACTTCTGTGCAGCTTCCACCTTGCCTGGAGCTCCATTGCCACTCATACAGCATTTTTCAGCAGTTTCCCCTCATTCTTCTGATAAATCTTTTATAAATCTAAGTCTCTCCTGTACTCCAAGGAGTGCATCAGTCATCTTTTAATGCCAACTGCCTTTCATCCTGCCCCCAGAAGTACATTAGTATCTCAAAGTCCTGAAAGAAAAAGGGAAAAAAAGAGAAAAAAAAAAAGAAAAAGCAGATATTTTTCAGCAGCTGTGGGACTGGAAAGCCCCATGGCACACTGCCAGGCACAGGCAGCACTGCAGCATCACCCCCTGTCCTGCTCCCTGCTCTTTTCCAAGCTGAGGGACTTCAGGTGGTCTCACCCAGGGAGATTTAAAGTAACTGGCAATTGAATTAAAGTGTAGTTTTCTTGTCCCTCCCACACAGCTTTATTCATCTTGTCTAGGTGTGCTTTATGAACAAAAAGATGTTATTTAACCCAGGTATTTGATGGGTGACTTTGACCCCAAGTCCAGCTCAGCAGCGATCACTGCGTTGTCAGCAGCTGCTGCGTGTCTGAACCTCGCTGAGAAAAGTGTTCAGTGGGACTCAGGCTGGCAGCACTCAGCTTTTATTTCTCAAATAGCATACAATTGGCTCAAATTAACCGAGCTGCACTGTTCCACTGGTGGAAACCTCGAGTAATTCCTTTGACTTGAGTTTTCTGCGGATGGACCTGGCCTCGTGCAGGTTTGCAGCCCTGGCTGAGGCAGCCCCTCACCCTTTCTCTGACACACTGAATAGAGGGACATGATGGAAGATCCCTTTTTGCCTTTGTTATCTGATTTAGCCCCTGATCTGCAAGCTGCAACTGTTTGCCAAACCCCAAAATATCTTTGGCATTAAAATTGGACAAAAGCAGTATAAAGAAGCATTCTGTGCTGCTGACGCATTACCATTCACTACAAATCCCCATGATAAATACCAGAACTGCTTTGAATAATAGATACTTCTGGAAGTTTTCCAGCTCGTAAAATGAACAGGACCAAGTTGCAGCTATTGCTCCCTGTCCGGAGGCTGGAGTAGCAATCACTCTTCTCACCACAACTTTGAGTAGACACCTGACTTTTATCCATTTATTTACTTTTGTTAAATCTATGGATAATTAAACTAAGTAGGCTGCTCAAAGGAATAATACAGCCCCATGGATGCATGCTCTATTAAATGCTGTTTAGAGAGAAGGGAGGAGTTCTGACTCCTTGCCTGGACTTGGAAAAGGGATGTGAAAACAGGCAAGATGTGGCCAAAATCTACTGGTGTGCTGTGTCTTGTGTTTGTGTAGAATGGCGGGGAAGGACAGGCAGTGGAAGGAGAGAGCTAAAAAGATTTTGCTTCTTATTCTTGTTATTCAAATGTTTCTTGTTATTTTTCAGAAGGTGGTTTTCATTTTCTGAAGGGTTCAGATTGTCACTGAGTGCTTCCATTAAAGCCAATACTACACCAGCTATTACCCATCACTAATGAGACCCCCAGCTGAGTGTGTATAGGAACAGAAAGCGCTTCCTCATTCCACTCAATTACCCTAACAAATCCTATTTTTATAGTCCAGAATACCTCCAATTGCTAACAGTTTGGCTCCAAAAAAATCCCCCTTCCCTGTTTCTAGAGTGAAATAAATAAAAATGTCTCAGCCCCGGGGTCCAGGTGCTCCTGGGGTGTGAGCTGTGCTTCCTGTGCTGTACTTTGCAGCTCTTTTTCTGAGTACCTGCAGAAGAAAACATTAAAGAGCCTGTGCAGCCCTATTCCTGGATGTGTGCACATCCAAGCCTAGGTGATAGTGGGGAAATGAGGGTAATGAAAGAGCAAGGATTCATTTTTATGTGTTTGTAAACACAAGGCACTGCAGTGACATTGTAAACACTGCTCTGTGGATTTGTCTTCTGGTGCTTTGATTTGGAAGGGCTGAGAAAGTCCCAGTATGGTGAGCAAGATGTTTGCTTGGCTTCTGCTGGTTCTCCATGCTCAAGACACTGGCACTGCAGTGCCAATTGGATTAAAGATCCTGACCTCCCCTCGGACCTATGGATGAGAGGGCAACGAGACCTAATGCAAAGGCACTTGCAGCTGGGATGAGGCTTCTCCTCAGTATCGAATTTTTCCTGTCTTTAGTTGACCTGTTGGCCAAGGCTTTTACAATCTGCCCTTCTGGCCTTAAATGACCTTGCAGATGGTCTAAAGCATAAGTATGTGTGGCTGAGGATGTGCTGGGGTTTCAAGTAGGAATTAATTTGTTGGAGTCGGATGGCTGGTGTTCATGCAGGACAGGGTGGCCACGCCATTCCCTTCTGCCTTTATAATCTCCTATCTAATCTGTTCATGCTGAATGAGAGGCAGATGCTTGTCATTGCCTTCCTGGACCAAAACTTGGGTCACAAATGGTTCCTTCAGCTTTCCAGTGGTGCACAGACATAGGGCTTGTCCCAGTAAGCAGCAGGAACCGCTCTCTTTATTAGCCTCTGAAATAAGCATTGTATATTCTTTAAAAAAAACCAAAAGGCAAAAACCCAATAAAAATGCCAAAAAAAATTCTAGCTGATTCAGGCAAGCATCTGATGGGTGTCTGGAGGATCTGAGGCTGATCAGAGTGGATTGACAGTCCCTTGGGCATGGGTTTGATTTACTGTGTTTGTCCCCTTGGTTAATTGTGTGCCAGATGCAGTTACTGCGCAGAGGAAGAAGCAAGACCAAACTCTGCATGGTTTCAGGGCCAGCACAGCCCTTCCCTTGCCCAGTGGGGTTTTTTTTTTTTTTTTTTTTTTGTGGAGATCATTTTATTTCAGCTTTACTGAGCACTGGGAGATGTGCATTCTATGAAAAATTGCCCCAGATCATTCCCTTGGAAGTTTAAGTTTTTTGGTTTTGTTGTTTTTTGGTGTTTTTTTTTTTTGGTGTTTTCTCTCCTGGTAAGTTTCTACTCTACATTTTCCTTCTAGAGCAAAAGGGACCGCATGAAGGCATGGGTACAAGCACGTCTCCCTGCCTGCTGCAAAGAGAGAGATTCCTGGTCCATCTTCATCTTCGCCCCTCACTCCAGGTAACGGGTGCTGGAGCAGTGGGTGTGTTGGGCATCCTGCCCTCTGGATCACTCTTTCCTCTGCCCACCTATCCCAGATGGGTCTCTGGTAGTCCACAAAACTCCCAGCCCTTCCCCTGCCCTGGTACAGTAGGAGGGTCACAGAGAGCTGCTTTGGGGAGGGCATGGCCCTGGCACAGGAGTGTCTGGTACAGACCCATCACCCAGGGCATGGCTACAGCTTTGTCAAGTTCATCACTTGCTTTGTCAATTGTGCCAGTGCTCTGCAGTTTCAACTCAATGGACCAAAAGCTGTTTGAAGCAGGGGCCAAGGTGCTGTATTAATAGATAAATCTGAATTTCACCCCAGCATGCACTTACACGACTATGTGACTGCCTAAACTTGCCCCTCAGCCCAGATTTCTTTGCTCTTCCCCTTCCCTTCCCCCAGAAACAACACCCAGGAAACCCCCTCTCCTCACTGCAGGCCCCCAGCTCTGTCCTTCCCAAAGCCCAGCTTGTCTTTGTGCTCTCCTACGTGTTCCTCAGGACTTGCTGGACGAGGGTTTCCCTTGTTTGAGCTGGGGATGGGACCTGGGCAGTGTTCGAGTTCATTCATACCAAGATTAGAGAGATTTTCAGAAACAGGCTTTGGGAAATGTAATATGGTATTATGAGTCCTGGGTCAGTATACAGCCATCTGTCACAATAAATAGCTTCTGTCCCTTTGTTCCATGTGTGCTCAACCCTTACAGGATTGCTGGGAAGTATTTCTTCCTTTATTTAAGCTAAACCTGAGCACTACAGACAAAGTAGGGGGGCAGATCCAAACCTGGCCGCACGTCCAAGTTCTGGAAGCAGCTGCTCTGTTTCTAGTGACCCAAAGCTCCCAGTGAACATTTCCAGGGCTTGGAATTTGTGGCCTAGTTCTATAGCTTGGATCCTTTTCTATTCATACCCCAATCTGCCTGCAGCCTGCAGCTCTGCCAGGGAGGAGATTGGGAGATTGTAGCTCATCTGCTTTGCAGACAGAGCTCTCAATTCCCCTGCCATACGTTGAGCTGCTGCATTTCTCCCCAACCAGTCAAGCATTAATAGCTAGTCTGTGTGTCCTCTTTTTTTTTTTCCTTTTTATTTTTTTTTTCACCAGATTCCGTCTGATGTGCAATAAAATCATCACGCACAAGATGTTTGATCACATCGTCTTGGTGATCATCTTCCTGAACTGCATCACCATTGCCATGGAACGACCCAAAATCGAGCCTCACAGTGCTGTGAGTTTCTGAGGTTAAACTTTTCCTGTGCTCCCAGGGCTTGGAACCCTTTGCTGTGCACTTGGTCTCACTTTCTTTCTCTCTTTAAAATGGGAAGCTGCCAGCACATTCTGAGTATCCTTTGCTTTTGGTACAGCAACTCTCCTGGTACCTCCTCAACGTCCTTTCAAAGTACAAGAGCAGAGGACTGCAATGTATCAAATATCCCATTTCTGCAAGTTTGATCAGGGTTTAACACCTGACATAAGCATGACATCTATCTCAGTTTCCTTCTGTGATAAACCTTCAAACACTTTTCCTCCCTCAACACAATGTTCGTGTCTTCCATCTGTTCTTCCTGGGCACGTATGTGTGGTGTGAAGGCAATGGGGGAAACTGTTCATTTCATCCTCTTCTCTCCCCTTTGTGTATCAGCTTTGTTGTCATGCAAGAAAAACTGAATTGATACCTGCACAGTAGTGCTGCGTTGTTTTGTTTCAATGGGCTATGTAAGGATTTCTCAAAGCAGACCCTCACAGAACCAACATCCGTCAGTCAGAGGGGCAAAATCATCCCATTTCTCTTTCGTTTAGCATAGATCGTGGCCAAGAGATAGCCTGGGCTCTTGCTGATGTATTGCAAAGGACTGCTCATATTGCAATCATATAGAATGCTGTTTTGTTCCTGTAGGCGTGTTAGGCTGTTCATTTTTGTGGATTTTCAATGTAAGACCTTAAAACTGGAGCCTATTTTAAGCTTTCCCTAGTAGTCCTCCTTACTGAAATAGTTTGCCCAGCAGTCCCTGCCCTGAATCAAATTTTTTCCTTTGATTATTGCTTTGTGTCGTGGTGCACCAACTTGCAGCTGCAAGAGGAGAGTGGGACTCCCTGCCAGCAGGAGGAAATCACCCTGCTGTTCCCCAAAAGGGGCACCCTGAGAATGTCCCTTGTGTTTCCTCTGAGTCACCATTCACCAGGGTTGGCTCCAAAAGGAACTGTAGTTAAACAGGGATGAAGGGAATGAGGTGACTTATGTGAGTCAGAGGTGCCCACAAGCAAAGAGCTGGAGCACTAAAAACCAGTGTGAGAGGAGGATGGTGAGCTGTGGTGTCCCTGGGCAATGGAAGAGTGTGGAGAGAAAAGGAGATGGGGACCAGTGTGAGGTTCATCAGCATCAGGTTATAACCCAGGGAACCAAAATGGGTGGTCCAGGGCTGGAGCTGAGCTGGATAATGGTCTGTCAGAAGGGGAATGCTGAGTGATGGGACGGGGGAGCAAGGAGCAGTGTACGTACATTGCTTGCACTGATGGAGCTCATCTGGAAACCAAGAGTTACTTTAGCTTGAGTTGTTTAAAATAATTGTAATTTTGCTTCCCCAAGCTGTGGATTTCTAGCTGCTTCAAGCGGGTTCACTTTCCCTGTCCCAGTTTCAGCTGGCTTATCAGAACAGGGATGCTGTTGCTAACCAACACACACTCCCCATTGCAGAGTGCACGACATGGGCTGGGGAGATTATCCTTCCAAATAGCCACACGCTGGCCAGAGAGGAATGTAATATCCTCAGTCCCTCCTCCATGCTTCTGCTGTTTTATCTCCAGCTCCACAAGCAGGTCCCTACCCTTTTTCTCCTGCATAGCTGCCTGCCTCCCTACAGCAGCCTTTTGTGTGGCAGTCAGCTGATGGCCAGTGATGTTTCCTATCACAGCTCAGGCAATCACAAACAGGTCTAGGACCTAATTAATTATGGAGCCAGTATGGAAACAGGCTGCTCTGTGGTTCCTGAGTCACTTTCAGTAAATCATGATCTGGCAAGTGAGAGAGTTGCCAAGGTGTTTTGTCTTGTTTAAATTGCATCTCATTTTAAGCTAGAGATCTGCATCTCTTACAGGACTGCTCTGTGGGGAGAGGCAGAAATAAATCCAAAATTGTTATTAGCAGACCTAGGGCTGGTTCAATTGTGTGCACACATGCATACGTGCATACCCATCATCTTTCCTCCATCCTCTACCTTCTGCTGTCCGTTTCTCAGTACAGGCAATCAGAGATTGTTCAGGGATTAGGGAAAAGTGTAATTTATTTAATGATCATCATTAAAAAGAAAGGTTTCTGCTAACTACAGATAGGGACCCAGTCCACGGTCTCATCTGTAATCACTAGCTGCTGCTGCAGAGCAATGGCCATGAGGACTGCATGGTCTGGTGGATAACCCAGGGGAGGGGGAGATGAGAATATTGGGCTTCATGCCCAGGTCTAGCCTGTGGCTTTAGGCAAGTGAATCCACCTTTTGGAGGCAGGTCTCAGTTGGCTTAGACCTTCAGGGCTTCATTGGCTTCAGTGGAGCTGTGACAACTCATGCCAGCTGCTTTCCTCTGTCCCATGGGTCCTGCTTGCCTTGCAGCAGAGCCACTCTAATATTGACTTAATTTCTGGGAGAATCAGGAGCTCAGTGCTATTTGCACTGTGCGGTGACAACCACAGGAGAGGGACAGGTGGAACTTTGTCAAGCATACTCTAAGCAGGGGGAGATGTCCTTGTTTCTGCTGAGGGATGGGGATGGGGAGCAGATGGGGAGATTTGGGGACAAATGGGGGGATTTAGGGGCAGGCAGTGACAGCTGCCCTTGTCCATGGTGCTGACCTGGCCCATCTCGGGGGCAGTGCTGAACCTCCCCAGGGTTATTGTCTAAGTATTTGGATTTTCTCCACTCTTAGGGCAATTAGTCTGAGACTTGTTCCACCACAGAAGCTGTAGAACAGTTAGCAGCCACCCAAGTGTGTACGGGGAGATGTACAGCTGCAGAGAGCAGGATAGAAAACATTGTCTCTCATTTTCTCTTTTATAGGAACGGATTTTCCTAACACTCTCCAACTACATCTTTACAGTTATCTTCCTGACTGAGATGACAGTTAAGGTAAATGCATCTGGAGGATAAGTGTACCTGCATTATATTAGTGATATTTTATTATGGCAGAATTGCAAGACCCCTAGGTCTACCAGCTACAAGTGAGGTATATTTTCCTCTTCTCAATCATAATCAGATAACCACCACACACCTTATTCTGAGCACATTTTACATCAGAACAATTTCACTGAAGTTGCTCTTGATTTACACCATTATATGAGCAATGGGATGCTTCAGTTCAGCAATCCTTCCCTATTCAGCAAAGCTCTTGGGCACATGCCTAACTTCAACCATGCATGGAAGTCCCATTGTCTTCAACAACCAGTTGTCCTCAGCAACCTAAGCAGCTCTCTGCTTTCCTGAGGAGGGAGAGACTTAAGCTCCTTGAAACATTTTGCTTGATTTGAGACAGGAGGCTCAGAAACCCATTGCTGTAAATCTCTCTTGTATAATTCATAATTATCTCGCAGAACAATTGCCTGTTCTTCAGAAAGTTTCTCTAGTTTCTTTATTTGCAAAGCCTGTAATTGATTGCTTTGGGTCGCCCGCTCTGAACCTTTCCTGTAGCAGTCTGTAGAAATAAAATATGACCAAACTTTTTAATGCCAGAGAAAAACATGTTAGGAACAGTTTTCTGCAGCTAGTTTTAGGCATATTAAAAATACATCAGCTGTAAGGGACAATCTGGGATGTTTCTGCGGAGGTATTTTTACAATTCTTGCAATATAACACTTTGCTGATTTTTCTAATTGGGCTTCTGTACTGGGAAGCAAATGGACGTAGAGATTTATGTCTGTAAATAATGCACTCTCAGCAGGTTGTTAACTGGAAGAAACGTATTTGATGTGAGTCCTAATTTGTTGCAACTTTGTGTCCGGGCAGGTGGTGGCACTAGGCTTGTGTTTTGGGGAGAAAGCCTACTTGAAAAGCAGCTGGAACGTGCTGGATGGAGTGCTGGTTCTCATCTCTGTCATCGACATCCTGGTCTCGATGGTATCAGACAGCGGCACAAAAATCCTGGGCATGCTCCGGGTTTTAAGACTCCTGAGGACTCTGCGGCCCTTGAGGTAAGCAGAGAATGACAAAGACCTAAAAGAATGTAGGGGGGGTGCCCGAGGGGGAGCTGAGCCTCTCCTGCAAGTAGTGGCCACGGGCAAGATGAGGGCACGGTGCCTGTTGCCAGCGTTGTGCCTGGGCTCCTGCTGCTCCACAGACAATGAGCATCCCCGGGTCCTGCAGAGCCACAAGGGGCTCTGGGCTTGCTGTGTTTTGGGATCAGCCCCAAGTGCTGTAGTAAACTGATCAATGCCCCTTCTGCTCATTAAAACACACATCCCCCGCTATTTGTGTTCTCATTTGCTCTGTGTAAAGTGCAGCTTAACAGCTTCTTCTCCCCCTCTCCTTCAGGCAGTCAATGGCTTTCCTAACAAAGAGGGAAATTAGTAGCAGGTTGCAGATCGTTTTTAAGGAAGCAGAGACTAAACTGTTGCTTAACCTAGAATGCAAAGAAGCTCTTTTTCTCTCAATTCCCCATTAATTTTACAGAGACATTAATTCTGAAAATTGATGAAAACAGTCATCCTGCTAACTTGGTCCCCCCATTTCTGGGAGCAGGCAGTATCCCATGGTCTAAGGGTAGGCATCCCTCTGTCAAGAACCTGCCCAAGGACCAACCTCTTCCAAACCAGGTGTCTGGTTTGTCCTAGACCCTAAGGCATGATGGTTTCTCTCCATGCTAAAAACAGTCCCTCTTTAATACCATTGTTGCTGCTCTTGTTATGCAACAGCCAATAAACCTTCCTGCTCAGAGCCTCTTTGTGTGCCTATCATGTATTACTGCTGCTTCCTTCATAAAAGATTCACTTTGAGTCAGGATTTGCTCTTTCAGGACAGAAAAATAGGACCCTGCTTCTGATGGATGATGTTTTACTAACTCTGTGTGCATACTAAGTCTAAATAACAATGGCCATGCCTGTACCTACAGCCTTCAAGTGTTCTCAACAGCTATGAAAGAAATTGTGTTCAACTGGGATATGTGTACATTGGGCCTGGTGAGTTTTAGGATATGAGCTGCTTTAATCATCTTTTATCTGGACAGATGGTAGCATGGGTGAGGTTCAGCTCCCTGACCACATGACAGGTCTCCCATGTGACTTCAATTCAGGCTTTTTTCTCTTCATGTGTTCCCCAGCATTCCCAAGTCAGCTGTAGTTTCTGGGGCAGTTTCTGGCAGGTTGCTCGTTCAGTAGCTCTGCTCTGCTCTTGTGTTTTGTCTGAATTTTGACCTATGTTAAGAATAATGACAAAATAATCTGGATAGCTCTGGGTAAGTGAAGGATTGAATTCCCATTTCTGAACTGTAGAATGAGTTTCTCTCTTGAGGTGGTGTGGTTAAATCAGATCTAGAGGGAGAGGCTTGGATTGTGCTGAGCCCTGCTAGAGTAACCTGTAATTGTTAAAGTCACCTATCCAACCTAGTAAAAGCCCTGTTTGCTTCTTTGTAGATCTCTGAGTCTGTCTGGCCAAAAGCTGGGTCTGTGTTTACTAGAGCTTTTCTCTTCAGTCACCTGTGGGTATGTGTAGGCTGCAGTTATGGGGAATAATCCACTGAGTAATGGCAGGCTGGAGGGAAGGCCTGCCATCTGGAGTATGTGCAGGATTATGCTCTTCCATTGCTATTCCATTCCTGTTGGCATTTGATATGTTTTTTCAAGAGATTGTGTGAATATTTTCAGCCAACATACTGCTTTCTACTACAAAGGAAATGTAAAAAGACAGCAACAAGCCCATTCCCTAAATATGTTCACAATCAGTTCTATTCCCCTGTAATTAGATTTGTAGGAAATGAAAAAAGCAGCCATCAAGCTGGGGGCTTTTCAGTAAGTCATAAATCTCAGCATGTGGAAGCCCATCTGCCTCTGTGCTGCACATCTGGGCTGCCCTGAGCCCGCAGCTGCCCGCTCTGCTTGGAATCTCCGCAGGATCTTCAGCTGGATCCACAGGGGCTGACACCTGGGACAGGTGAGCTGTGGTCTCCAGTCCTTGTGTCCAGGTGAAGTCCACTGTGGAGACTGAGCCAGTGTTTCCTTTCCAGGGAAGCAGAGGGCAGAGCCCAAAGGGAGCTCCGTGTCCCCACCAACCCGGCTCCTTCTGTCCCCCCCTTGCTGCAGGAATTTGGGGATGGGGCTGCAGGGAGGACACTGACAGTGAGAAGCCAAGCCACATCTCTGCCTGTCACATGCAGCTGTGAGGCAGGGACAGCCCTTGTTGTCTTGACTTTCCTGTTTGATGGTCTGAAGGGGTTCTTCTTGCAAAAGACCTCCCTGATTCTGTCTCTTCTCCTGCGAAAACAACCCCGCTGCTTTACGCAACACACAAACCCACACATGTGCCTTCTGCACAGGCATTAAAAGGAACTGGCCTGTGTGCCAGCCACAGGCTTTTGATTGCATGATTGATTATCAGCCTCCAAATTGAATCCATGAGGATTCGAGCCCAGCTTTATGACCAGAATTCCAAAAATACATTCACAAAGGAGTGACATTTAAAGATGTTTCCATGACCCTCTGATCTTTCAGCCAGTAGAGGGATTGCTTATACAATAACATTCCTTCCTAATGCGTTCAACCTGCTGTTGTTGGGATCAAGTGTTGTAGCTTAAGATACCAGAGAAATCAAAATTGAAAATGTATTCAGAATTAATGTGGAGAGACTTCAGTGCTGCTTTAGTCTCTACAGAGCCTGAGCAATGACTTCCAAAGCAGATGTATAAATTATTCACTTTTTATACCATCACAGTATGAAACAGTCATTTCATAGATTCTCTTCTATCTATCATATTAACACCTTTGCTTATTTTTTTTTAATCTGTGGAGGAAGGTCTTTGTTAACGTTGATCTGCTACTTATTCAAGTGCTACTTCTTCTTCTGGGAACTCTGAGCAGTCTAGCAGGCTTAACATGAGAAAATGTGATCTGGCTGGAGAGAAGCTGGCAGTGGGTGTGGAGTGTCACACCAGAGGTTTAACAGCACTGGGAATGCTGATACTGGCACAACCAAGAGGAACTCAAGGGATTAACATTTCTTCATACTGAAAAAAAAAAAAAAAGAAAGGGGATCTGATTTCAATTTCCCTGTTTATCATTTGCCTAATGCAGACTGGAATTGTCCTGAGTGCAACCTTGGCAAATCTATGGCTCTGGCACATCCAGAGGGCTCCAAGTCAGCTTAATCCTTCAGTGATAAATGGCAGAAGTGGTGGGTCAGATAATACAAGTTTACAAGCTGATATCAACAGGACATTGGGCAATACTGATGAGCTGCAGGGATGCTGTATGTTGAGATATTGGAGGTGACACTAATAAACTGGAAATGTTGAGGATTTCATTGCCACTTCTTAGGGAGTTATCAGGCCCCAGGAGAATGGCAAGAGTCTTTACACAGACTTGCCTTGACATTGGATCAGGCCCTTCATCTGAGGCAGCTCTAAGGTCTGAAGGTTTTTGTTAGGAGGAAGTACTGTTTTTCAGAATCTTTTCAAAGTCTTCTCTCCCTGTAGGGCTGGAAACAGCCCTGGAGTGGAGCTGAACTGGTGGCAGCTTCCACCCTCATGCATTCTCATTTGAGGAATTCCCTGGGTGATCAAAACTCTGAAAGCAGCCAAATGCTTCAGTTTCTCAGCCTTTTTTTTCTCAACACCCATGGCTTTGTGAAGTCAGGTGAGTAGCCTCCTATTTTCTCTCTCTGCTGGATACCAAATAGTATCTCACAAGGGAAATCACTTTATTATATCTAGAATAGGCTTTCTTAATAAGTGTTGGAGAAAATTACCAACTTTAGACTCTGGAGACTATATCTTCCTTTTCCCCCCAAATTTAAGGATGCTCCATTAGTTAGACCACAGACCTTCTAGTTAGAATGCCTGACTCAAGCTCCATCCTGTGTGACAGTGGATAGAATACCTAAGCCAGGATCCATAAAGGCACCAAAATACCTAATTTACCTTGAAATAATTGGAAATAAGGTGCCTGCGTACTTCTGAGAACATCTTGTAGTACTCCTGTACTTCAGCTTTCCATCTGCAGTTTGGCAGGTGTAGTATTTCATCCAGGATTGTGTGAGGGTGATGTGGGAGGGATGGGGAGATCTATAGACCATCTGAGGCTCCATATGATCAATTCAGCCTTAGACTGCCTGGGCCAATGCTTGTTTTGTGCAGTCAGATGGAGTGTAAAGAGGCCTTGTCCTGTGGATCTCAGCCTTGCACTGAGGACCTCATCCTGGCCTAATTACTGAGGGTGGTGTTGGCAGCCCACAGTTGCCATGACTGCATGATGCACTCCCCTGGAGCAGCTCAGCCTCAGGCAGCCTTCTGTTCCCAGAGCCATCTTACCTCCAAGCTCATTTCCTAAAATGGTGTGAGCATCAGGAAAGTCTCCAAAATAGGGAGCCACAGCAGATACCTGGGTGGGCACCCCACATGGGGAACAGCAGCAGCTGCCTTTTGGATGTCCCTGGTAAAGGAGAGGGTAAAAATATCACCGTTTGTTTCTTTTTTTTTTAAATGATAATTGATAAGTTACTCCTGACATTTTGAGTAAATATTTAACCAGAAATAAAAGGAAATACTTTTTAGGTTTTTGGAATTCTCTTTAAAGCCAACAGTGTTTGAAAGACATGCCCACTGAGCTCTACAGTTTGTTCTGTTGGCTCTGAGACATCAGCAGGTTGTTGAGGCTTGGCTGGGTCATACGTGGTGGGCATGGGGATGTGTCCATGGGGCCCTTGGCAAGGAGCACTGTAGCCTGGGGAAAGGAGGAGAACTTGGACCCTCTCTCAGCAACAAAACTCCAACCATGCTTCAGGTGGTGCAGCCAGACTTGGGGCAAAGCAGGACAGCTGGTGACAGGACTCCCATGGCAAAGGAGAGAACCAGGCAGAAATAAGCTGGGGGAGTTTGTGGCACTCTTGAGTGCCAAGTGTTCAAAGGAGTCACCAGCTGGTACCCAGAAGCTCACAGGCACTTCCCCCGCCTCCGACTTACACAGCCATCAGCTATTTCTGCCTCGGGAAAGCACAGTTTCTATGGCATCAGTACAAATTGATTTACAGTGCTAGTGAAATGCTTAATTCCAGTTGGCATCAAAGGAGGGAGGCATGCAACCTCTTCAGATGCCTTTCGCAGTCCCCCAGCTCTCCAATTTCAGGTCTGGGAGCCTGAATACCTCGTTCATCTTGCCTGACACAGTGAGATGGCTTCTCTAAATCACACAAGATTTGTCCTTTCACTGGAAGGTTGTTGTCCTTGAGAATATAGTAGAGGTTCTTGTTTCTTTTTACCTGCTTCAGCCGTGATGTTTGTGTTATTCTTCCCCAACATTCCCATAGGATCTAATAATTTGTTCTGAAATTCTGTGTGGTACCACACAGAGAGGAGCTACAGAAATAAGGTTAGATGCTTATGGTCCTGCTGGTGAAGTTTCACCCGGAGAACACCACTGATTCAGTAGCTGAGGTTGTGCAGTGGGTATACAGAGGAGACTGTGATGGTTCTGAGGGGTATCTCAGCTCTGTGTGCACAGCAGAACTATCAGGACAGGTACAGACTTTTTTTTTATGCCCACCATGCGTGACCTTAGATAGTGAAACACTGGCTCAGGTTGCCCAGAGCCAAAGGTTACCCCCTTCCTTGAAGGTCAGATTGGGTGGGGCTCTGATCAACCTGCTCTAGTTGCAGATGTCCCTGCTCACTGCAGGGGTGTTGGACTAGGTAACTTTTAAAGATCCCTTGCAATCAAAGCCATTCTGTGATTCTGTGCTCATACAGGTGTGCAGGAAGCTGTGTATGAGTGGCTGCTCCATTTCACAGACAGGGAAAACAAGAGCCTTGCCTAAATCCGTGCAGGAATGGACCCTGGGAGGTCCTCTCTGCAGTGCTGGACAGGCTACTGGCATAAAGGTGTCTGTGTGCATGGCCCAAACCCAGAGGCTGGATACCAGGGAATGTTTGGTCAGGGCTGGAAACCTAGAGAGCACTTTGGACCAAATAATAGGAAAAGGAAAATGCCAAGGCTTGAATTTCTTATGGTCAATGGTAACTATAGGATGCTGATCTAGAATAGATAGAGGGTGAAATTAGAACCATTACTCCAGTTTTGAAAAATACTGGACTAGCCTATATATCTTCCTTCTCCAGTGACTTTGCTGGCCTAGCTTTTCTTTTTTTCACACTAAGATGTATGTGCAGGTAGAAGCCCTTTCCCTCAATCATCTCCAGAATCTCACAGTGTAATCTTCCAGAGCTGCTTCTTCCATCATGATTTTTGGGTTGTCATTCTAAAAAAATGCCTTAATGCTGTTTTTCCCACATCTTCTTTGCCCACAGAACTGGGCAAGAGAAAGACTAACAAAGTTTTTGTGCTTATTTACCTCTACAGAGTGATCAGTCGAGCCCAAGGATTGAAGCTGGTGGTGGAGACTCTCATGTCATCCTTGAAGCCCATTGGGAATATTGTGGTCATCTGCTGTGCCTTTTTCATAATCTTTGGCATCCTGGGAGTTCAGGTGAGTCCCTTGTAACCAATGGGCTGTTCAGCTTTCTTGGGGACCACTCCTTACTCCTGGTGAGGAGGAAGCAGGTTTTCTATTATTGGTCAACCAGTAAAACCTTATTTACAATTACAACCTGACAACAGTGGCCCAGCAGCACCCACCCCTAGCTGTAGCTGGAGAAACGATTATTGGAGGCTGTCAGTGGGTTGGTTTTCCCTCTCTCTGGTTCCATCCATGTCTTTTGCCCAGCTCTTGAGACATCTGTTGGTTTTAAATTCATAACTTTGCCATAGTTAACCACTTGAAATTACTCACACCCAAGGGCTTATGTACCTCTCAGTACAACCCAGCAGCAGAACGAGGCCTTTCTTGTGGTCTCAGGACACATTCATTCCTGACTGCCAAGTCCTGGCTGTGTCACTTGATGTGTTGAACTTTCTTGAAGCTTCCCCATTGCATGCAGTGACACAAAACCCAACACAATGACCCTCTCAAAGATACAGAATGGGCTTTCTTCATTCCTTGCCCACCACAAGGTGCCTGCAGTGGGACTTGAATCAGGATATTTCAACTCTTTCTTCCCCAGCCACACTGCAGAGGGGCCAGGCCTGAGGTCTGACATGTACCACCAGAGAAACTGCTCAGGGAAATTGTTAAATCCCATTCCTTTTTCATTCTGGAAGATAACATGGGGACATCTCCCCACCCTAGAATAAACCAGTGGGGAAATAGGAACTCTCAAAGCTGAAATTGTTGGTTTGTAAACTCCAGAGAGACCTTGACCTGGACACCTTCAGACTCTGACAATTTCATTTAAAAAAAATCCTGCAGAAACAGAGATTTCTGAGCCTGCTTCCTGCCAGCTCTGCTGGCAACATCCTCAGTCCCAGAAGTGCAGGAGCCGAGAGGGATGGTGACAGAGTTTCCAATGCAATTGGTTTCTCATTACCTGAGAAGAAGAGATTGTTTCCTATAAATATTCTGATATAATGCTTATTTCTTTCCGAAATTTATCTGATCTCTCACAGCCAGCTTTGGAAAGCAGCTCTATTTGGGTTTGTTTTGGAAAGGTGTCTTATGTAATATTTTATACTAAAATATTCTTTAAATAATAAATACATCATTGAAAATGAACAGAGAGGGAAATCACTCCATCCATAACCATCTCAGCAGCTTGAGTGGCTTAACATAACAGTACAGCAACGTCCATCCATTATACTAAACAGAATCATAAAGCTAAGCATTTCCCATAAAACAATATAAAACTCAGACACAGGAAAATTTATGACAAACTACAAAACTTGCAGTGTGCTCCATGAATTTCTTCCCTGCTAATTGAGATTGCTTTCCCTAGTGACTTGCAGTCTTCTGTTAAATTGTCATGACTATTGATGTGCTTAAGTGGTAGGTACAAGCAAGACTGATCCTGTATTCAGGATGAAAAATTCTCAGTTGGTATTTATGGCTAATTAAGTGTAAGATGAGGGCTGTAGTTATTTTCTATAAAAAGATGATCTCACAAAGTTACAGTTGATTTTCCCATGGAAATATAAACTGGGGATCAAGCTGTAAATTGTTAATGCTATTAAAATCCAGACACCCATGTTTCTAATGGTGTCTCCTCTTAGTAAGATTGGTTTTGCTATAGAGCTTGTCCACTTTGGAATAGTCATTCATAAGATAGGAGTAATAGATAAATGAAGACTGGGTCTTTCCACTCTCAGAAGTGCTAAAACCTGAAGCACCTGCAGGGATCAGCATTTCTGCAAACTGTGCTTTTTATTCCCCAGCTCTGATAGTAGATGCATTACTGGTCCCATCTGAGTGGCATTACAGTCCAGCTCCTTGAGAAGTTATATTTGTACACAATGTATTAAAACCAGTTGTTTACCTTCTTGTTTAATTAAAACTTTACTCTGTGAAGCCTGTATCTCCCCAGTCTGCCTTCCCATGGATAGTGTTTCTCCATGGAAAGATAAGGGAATACTTCTCTTCTTACATCCAGAACTTTTATGACTGCATTGAGTGGTGATTAATTTTGTATGCCTAGAGAACATCCCTCTGCTGATCCTTTCTGAAGGAAACCCGTGGAGTAATGCGTGGGTTTATCTTGTTTGCTATTATTTCTGCTGATATTTGTCTAGAACAACAGATCAAAACCCATCAGCGTCTTTTCTCTGTATACCCAGGTGGTGTTTAAAGGAGCCTGGGGAGCAGGTTGCCATTTTCCCCCAAAACAGTAATGTCAATAGCTTCTGTCAGCAAATAAAACCAGATTCCTTGGCTGTCTCCCGGCGGCTGATACCATCCATCCTCCTAGCATCAATCACCCTGTCTGAAGCAGTAATCATCCCCTGCCACTCTGTTCTATGTGCTGGAAGCACCAGGACTAGAATTAAACATGTGGAAGCTCCTGTTCCTTGTGGAGGTATAAATCAGGAGCTGACTCCTCAGAGGTTGCATCTCTCCTGGTTTACACCAAAGGAAATAAGCTTGGGGTCAGGAGCCCAGCACTGGCCCTTTTGCAGAGCTTAAGAAGTCAAGCTTGAATTCTTAAGCTTTGCATAAGGAATAATTTGAGCCCCTGCATGGCCTGCAGAGCTTAATGATGGCTGGAGAACAGCGCTCAAGGATCAGAGGCTGGAGCTGGACTGGCAGCAGTCTTGATCCAGCAAGAGCCCAATGCCACTCTCAGCAGCTCGTGTCCTCTCTGGTGTGTCCCCTTGTGACCCTGAAGAGCAGAGCTTAGTTCATTGCTGTGCTTCTTCAGTGCCACCTCTTCTCTGCTGACAGAGGGGCCCTGTTACTCTTAATTTGTCAGTGCTCCTGAAACCAGCATCATTAACTGGGCTGAGAGCCACTGGAGTTGTTCCACATGTGATGAGAAGGCATTAACTGGCCTGGGCTATTACCTGGGGCTGCTCTTGAGCTGGTGACCCAGAAGCAAAGGCCTTTAGGCCAGTCTCAGCTCACTGAATCAGACATTATAATGCACAAGGTGGGTGTCCTTAATGATGTGAAATCATGCATTTGCTCATTAGGTGCATATTATACAGGCTGCTCACACTTAATAACCAGCATGGATGAGGCCAATTCCCTTTAACTCCTCTGGCCAGTGTGGGCTGTGGAGAAAACCTCAGGAGGAATGCCCATCATCTGTGGAGAAATCCTGTGGACTCACCCTTACAGTTCCTCTCTTCTTTGCGTGTTTTTCAGCTTTTCAAAGGCAAGTTTTTTATCTGCCAGGGGGAGGACACCAGAAACATCACAAATAAATCGGATTGTACAGAAGCAAGCTACAAATGGGTCCGGCACAAGTATAATTTTGATAATCTCGGCCAGGTATTAATAGAATGGTAATCTGCTTCTTTGCTCCTTTACCTCCTTGACTTAAAACCTGTGCATTATTATCCCATGGGATTTTCTTACAGGGCACTACTAGTTACAGTAAATATTCAGTTCACACACATAGCGTTCTGTCTCTGTAAATCCCCAAGGTAATGTTTCCAAGCAGGCATACACTTCTTTTTGGAACAGAACAAGCACATGTGGCTGTGTGGAGTACTTAATTGCTTCACTGCTACACAACAACCCAAATATATCTTGCAGAAGGTGTTGTCTAATAGAACTGGACACTCTCAACCATCTCTGCAACACAACCTTATTTTAGCAGCATGGTAAGGACTAATTATTTGAGAGCAGTAGAGACCTGAAGGGTGGAAATGAAGCTGCTTTTGTCTTTGGCTTCATGGTTTCCAAATTAGTGCTCATTGCTGAACCTGGTGCTGACACTGATAGGTTTTTGCTACCAGGAGAAACCTTGAGCATCAAAGTGTCCCATTATCAGACAGGTAATGATAATCTCCAGACAGGAAAAGGCAAAGACAATAAAAGTGTTACAAGTAAAAGAGCTTTAGTGTGACTATATCTAACTTTCCCCCTCTGTATTTCTAGGCCCTGATGTCTCTCTTTGTTCTGGCCTCCAAGGATGGGTGGGTGGATATCATGTATGATGGCTTAGATGCTGTGGGAGTGGACCAGCAGGTAAGTGCTCTAGCAGAGCTGTAAAAAATGAGTTGTCAGAGGTCACACATTTTGTCCCTTGTTTTGCAAAGCGCTGTTGGCTTCCACAGTCAGATGGGGCTGTGGGGTTGGGATTGGGAGAGGCATTTGATCCAAGTCCTGGAGCGTGAGAAGCAGTCAAGTGAAAAGTCTGGCTTTGGACCTAACCTTTTTCCTACAGATATTGAAACACGGTGTAAGTAACACAGTGAGAACCATACCTGTTAAAGAAGGGTTTGACTTCAAAGCAATTCAGACATTACAGGAGGAAAGAAGCACTTTGTGTAGTTACCAGTTTTCAGTGAAGGACTTGCAATAGCTTCATAAGATGCTACTGTCCTGCTATTGGTAGAACATGTCCCCAGGGACCTTTTTGTTTAGGAAGCATTCCCCTCACAGGGCTCTCATTTTCCAGAAGAGCAGAGCACACTGAGCTGCTGCAGATGGCCACCCACAGGTTTGTGGATGGGACAGCTCTATCCATTTGCTCTCCTTGTTTTTTGAGGTTCAGTTGACATTTGCCTTCCTCCACTTTGCAGCCAGTCATGAACTACAACCCTTGGATGCTCCTCTACTTCATCTCCTTCCTGCTGATTGTGGCCTTCTTCGTCCTCAACATGTTTGTGGGGGTGGTAGTGGAGAATTTCCACAAGTGTCGGCAGCACCAAGAGGAGGAAGAAGCCAAGAGGCGGGAGGAGAAGAGGCTTCGCCGGCTGGAGAAAAAGAGAAGGAGTAAGGAGAAACAGATGGCTGGTCGGTAGTCTTTCCACATCTTTCTGAGTCCTGCTTGACCTTCCACAAAATCCCCTCATTCCCCCCCCTGCCTCGCGTCTGGTGATCATTCTCCTCCCCAAAGCATGTCCAGCTATAAAATTTGCATGAAGGAAATAGCATCCTTTTAGGCTGAGCAAGGAGCCATAGAAGCCTTTTTAATGGCTGCATGATTTGCAATGACCTTTCCATTGGAGGTTATTTCAATTAAAATATAATAATAATCAGATCTGGAGCTTCTTGGATAGCAGTGCTCAGTGTTACACAAATAGTGACAACTGCAAAGATCAGCAGTGCCTGATGGCACCATAAATCTTCTGAGTCATGAGCACTGTTGCTGATAACTGGATTCACAATTTGGTTTATTACAGCCTTGTAATGCCACAGTGATGTTACCTGTCCCATTTATCAAGCAGGTTTATTTATTGGCACAGTAGCACCACTGCTATTCAAGAGTGTAATAAAATAATGGAGCCATCTCATTCTAGTAATGCTTAAAAACTCCTTAGAGAACCATATCAATACGTTTGCTTGAGAAATACAGATTAGGAGGGGGGAAAAAAAAAAAAAAAAGCAGTTGAGGTGAGTAACTAACTAGACAAACTAGCACTGATGCAAACTGAATCCACACTGGATGTGGAAGCTGTCAACCCTGTCTAGAGAAGGCTTTGTAGGTGGAAGGAGGCTGGACCTCCACTCTGCCAAAAGTCTCCCACCTGACATTTGCCTTTTTGGTTTTGTAAGTAAGAAATAAGTTTGGTTTTATAAGTAAGAAATAAGTCAGCCAGAGGCCACAGGTTGGAGGTACTCTTCTCACATGCTCTCTCTTCTGACTCAACTTTCTGACTGAACGTTGCCCTCCGTGCCCATGGCCTCACGCTTTCCCTCCCTGGTCAGTCTGCCTGCTGCTCTCTCCATGTCCCTTCCACAGCTCTGCTGTAACTTTGACAAGACTTCAGTAGTGTTTAAGAGGCTGTCTGATCAAACACTTGTTCCAAAACCTGGTAATATTAAGTCTGGTTTTATTTTTTTAATAGCCTAAGAGGTGTTTAATAGCTGTGACAGGCTTATTGTGCAACCAGATGCTACAGTGGTGTCTCAGCCTCTCTCAGTTCAGCACTTGGCCATCACTTTTGTTTGGTCACATCTTTAAGTCCCAAAACCTTCATTGGTTTTGTAACCAATTGGATGTATCACACCAGACTCTGGAAATCAAACTTTGGTTTATACCAAGAGGCTGGCTTCCCCAGTGATCAGGGGAGAGATGAAGGCTTCTTTCAAGACCAATGGAGGACACATTAGACTGTTCTTAGTTAAGCAGGATACAGATGGAAAGATTTGTTGCTGTTTTTCACATCAAGGAAATGCCTAGAAAGCTCTTTTGGTCAGTCCAAGTTCCCAACCACACCTTCAGACTGATGAGTTAGAAAACATTTTGAAGGCTGAATAGAAGGATCCCTATTTAAGTTGCAGTTTTGGAAAGCAGACATTTCTGTAGCAGAAAAAGAAATGCTTAGTTATTATTAATGACCTTATTTATAATGCTAGAGGAACTAGATGAAGAAAAGATGTAAGTCTGGGCAATTTCCCAGCAGGAAAGAATCACAAACCATCCTTGGAGATGAGTTATTCATTGAGTCCTATGAAATGCCTAATTAAAGAGGCAATAAACAGCTATTTTAGTGAGGATCGAATATTGCTGAGTATTCAGTTACCATAAAAATCTTTCAAGAGCAAAGTATGAAGCCCTCCGAATGGCTTCAGAATAGTTTTTCCAGTTCACATTCAGAGTAATGTTGGTTTTAATTGACTGTCTCCAGCTTTGCCTTCAAAGGCAACAGATGTCATTGCTTGGCTTCATTCTGTCTGGTGGGAACTTGCAGATGATACCAGGGCTTTGGTTATGCCAGCAACTGCATGGGGGTTCCTTCCAGCTGGGCTTCCTGAGTGTCCCTGGATGTCCCAACCAACCTGTGGATGTCAGACATAGATGTAGACATCTAACTGCTTGCACAGTCATTTTTGATTGCAGACTCTTCAAATGCTTGTACCCAATCTGCAAACCAGAAAAGCAGGTGAGATCCCAGCTCAAGGGTGAGATCCCAGCCTGGTGAGGTGTAGCCAGACACAGGAATGGTCTCTGTAAGGTGTGATGGCCCAGCAGGATATGTACAAAGTCCTTCAGAAGTGTCATTTTCATCATCATCATCAAATGAGGGGGTTCTCTGGGACCTCTTGGGCTTGTGTACTTGGGAGAAGCACAAGGGCCTGTCCTTTGTCACGATGACCCCCCCCTCCATGAAGCACAAGGAGAGGATCCCCCAAGGAAACATTCCTGTTAGAGGCAATGGAGAACCTGAGAACAGTAGGGAGCTGTGAAGGGGAAGGGAAGTCTTGCCACGTGTCTGCCGGGTGATTAATGCCGTTTCGTTCTTTTAGATCTAATGCTGGATGATGTATTAATGGAGAGCTCAGCCAGTGCAGTGCAAGGTACTGGGAAGTTGGCACGTCTCGTCCCATTGAATGGCCGTGCTGTGTCACTAACACTGCCCCACTGCTGCTGTGAGGCATCCCACTAAACCTCTGTGTGGTGCAAAGCTCGATTGCTTCCTTCATGGCACATGCGAATCGTTCTGAAGCCCAGGTCTGCAGACCTGCCTCAGGACTGACACTTGCAAACCCTTAATTTACTCTTTGATCATGTTACGTTCTTCAGTATTTTATTTTTTAATTCTGGTTTTCATTAAGACACTGTCAGACTTCTCATGTTTTGTTTTGTTTTTTTTTTCTCTCCTTTTCATTTTTTGTGTTTTGTTTTTACTTAGATGGCTGAGCTTTTCTTTTAATGGCTGAACTGTGAAATGGGTCCCTTATTGTTTACACTAGCTTTCCAACCACCAACTCTGGAGTCTCTGAATAATTTGCAAGAGTGTCTCTGGAAGGCAGGCAGTCTCTCTTAGGGATGTTATTTCATTATTTCTCCAGCCCTTGCTCGTTGCTCCAGGGAGGTGCAGTATTTTTTCAGCAGAGTGAAATTCCATGTAATGCAGAGCCTCAGAGCTTTAATGGAGAGATCAATCCCACACCATCCCTCAGCACAGACACCAGGTTTAGCCATTGCCCTGTCCAGCTTGTGAAATCTTTATATTGATTGAGAGTTGCTTGATCCATGAGGCAATTTGTGAATGAGAAGAAATAAAGATGCTATCTCAAAGCCTTTCCAGGTCCTGGTGGGGATGGATCATCTGGACTGACCTGGTCACCCCAACCAGGACTTGCTCGTGTCTCCCTTTCCTGTTTCCTCTCACCAGAACAGTGCTCAGGGCTGCAAATCTGTCCCTTGCTCTTTTTATTTTTAGGAGAAACTTTGATCTGGCAAATATTTTGTTTAATTCATAACTTAAGAATATTAGCCTGAATAATTAAAGAGGCACCAACATAGAAACAAATATAGTTGTAATTTTCATCAAAAATAATAAGCCAGCAAAATTGTGCCATTAAAACTCTCACCTGTGAACAAGCTCCCACAGCATGAGATGGGAGCAGGGCTCCATCCATCTCTCACATACTGCAAGGAGTTTGATTAAATGAAAAATTGCAAGGTGAGCTCTACTTCACTGCAGAGGATAAATCAGGGAGACTGAGGTTCCCACCTAAGGTCTTGTTGGAAGTTATGACAACATGCTTTGATAAATCCTGAATCTCCTTCCCATTGCCTTTCCTGGTATTTTTATGTCTTTGCCTTCATTCTTGCTCTTCTTTATGGGGCTCCTGTCCCCTGCTGCGAAACGGGGGCAACACAAGGAGGGTGTTGTCACTGGGCTGGGGGGGGTTGGTTTAATTTTTCTTCTTTTGATTTGATTGTAACTCCTTTCCTGGTCCTGCAGAGCTACATCAAGGCTGTCTTACTGTATTTTATTTTTAAGGCACTGAACTAATTCCAGACCCCTCCGTTAACCCACGCAGGCTCAGAAAGCCTCTTAGAGTTTGCTTTTCAAACGTGTGCGATTGTCAGGTCTGTGCTTTGTGTTCCCTTTTGTCATCTTTTCTTTGGATCCAGTGGCAGTGAATGTGCCATGCTGCTCTTCAGGCACCGGTGTGAGGGAATAGAAAGGTTTTATTTCTGAACCTGACTCTTGGGGATATTAGGGAATCAGTCCCATGTGCTGTGGATGAACCTCCTGTGTGGTTCAATGAGAAATCTGGGGTTGTGACCCCAAAGCCTCCTCATTTCAGAGGGTTTCTTTTCCCTTTCTGTGAAGATAAGAAGGAGTATTGTGTGTGTGTGTGTTGCTGCCTGGTGCTTAGTGAGATATTATAATTTTATTTCTCTTTTTTATTTTGAAGTCTACATTCTATCACAACTGGAATCTTCTCAGTGGAAATGATTTATCATTTTCCATTTTACTTTTTTTTTTTTTTTTTTTTTTTAATAAATCCACTCAGTACAATAAAAGCCACGTAAAATGCTGTGTTTAAATAAAAAAGTTCCTTCAGTGCAAACTACTTTTTAACCTAATAACATTCTTGATACAGCTTGTAAATCCAGCTGCTTCACAGGCTCATTGCTCACTGGTTTGCTGCTGTCCTTCAGATATACTCAGTCCTGCAAAGTAGTTAATTCCCTTATTATAGGAGAAGGAAGAAGCTGAAGGAGACAGTAATGGAATTGTCCCCCTCTCCTGAATTCCAATTTCCCATGCCCACGCACCTCCGGCTCGAAAGCCACCTTGGGAAAAGTGGCAATTTCTCTCTTGACTGGACTATATTCGGAGCCAGCAACTATTCAGAGCAACTATTCACATGTCCAACCTGATTCCCCCCCAAGAAAATGCAGTTTGAAGAAAGGGGTCCCAGCCCCATGGCACCAACAGAGACCAGCCGAGCTCTGGGACCCTCGAGGAGGTGGCAGATGAACAGGGCATGATGTTTAATGCCCCTAACCTGAGCTGTGATTCTGTGTATTTCTCCAAAGGGAGAAGCTGGAGCAGGTTTAGGAATGGGAAATTTTATCATGTAAGAGTGATGGCTTCTGCCCTTCCAGACAGGAAGGAGAGGATGGCAATGAGCTTGGCTACTCCAGGACAGGGGTTGGAGCTGCATGGGCCTGCCCTGCCTCTGAGCCCTTGCCAAGGGGATCAATTATAATCCCAGAGGATGATGTCAAGAGAAGTACAGATAATCTGCTTGGGAAACAACTTGAGCTGAGAACCCATAAAAATGATAAAGCTGAATGCCCCCCTGCTAGGCACCTCCTCCCCTTGCCAGCACAGTCGCTTTGGAGCATAGGATGTGTGGGTAGGTGGGACACTCCAAGCTCTCATCAGTGCAAAATCTTCTTCCTGCCTGGGTTAGGAGGAGATTAGTCAGAATCCACTGTCTGAGCTGATTTTCTCCAGTGTCACAATATCTAAATTTGAGGCACTTCTCCCTCTCCCCAGCTCCTGCCCTCCAAGCATGGTGAAGCAGCTTGATTTACACCCTGTTTACCAGCCTGATGTCTCGTACTGGGCTTTTGCTGTATTCTCCCATCTTTTCTCCTTCTGCCAATTCTTCTTTTGTTCATTTCCTCTCCTCCCCTTTTCTTTAACACCATGTGTGCCAGGAAGCCAAGTTAACCTTTCCAGTAACAATCAAGACTAACCCAGAGCTCTTGTTGTTCTTGACACAGTGTATTGTAACAGTACAGTAATGTCGTGTTGTGTTAGTTGTGAAGTTCACCACCTGGAATTTAACAGATGTCTGTATTTCCCAAGATGTTGGTATTGTTTAGATCTTTATTGCACTAACTAGAAATGAGGCTGTGTGATAGGGGGCAGGGGCTTTGCACCTGGATAAATTGTACCTGTGCAACACCTGACTTCTCTGCAGACCTACACGTCTGGTTGAAGAAATGGTTTTTACACCATGGCAAAGAAATGGTTTATCTGTTCTGAAAGTTCCCTGCCCACCTAGACACAGTAGCCCTTTATCTCTAGTCCTTGGGCAGCATGCTACCTTGAGTGTGGCTTGGCTCACAATTATTGCACTAATAATCTGCATGGCCAGCACGTGGTGAGCGGCGGGGTGAGCGGTGGCACGATCCATAAACAGGGTTGGCAAATCCTCTCCTCACAAAGGTAACAGGGAAGGATGAACCACTTCCAAATGGTAATTTTCTAAAGCTGCAAATGCATCTGTGAGAGATGCTTGGGCTGTGGAAACCTGAGGGGCATGTGCTGGGAGAGGTGAATAGGACCTTTGGGGATAGGGAAGGGGGGATGCAGAGAGCCCTGGAAGATATATGAACAATTACCAACCCTGCTTAGGAGGTCGTGTGCTGGCTAATCCAGGTGCAGCAGCCCTGCACAGGAGACATTTTGCAACCTCTGTCTAAATCCTTTCTCTGTTCTAATGGCGTCGTGGCTATTCTGTAGGATTTGGAATTACCTGTCAGTCAAAGCTAAGAAAAATTTGAATTCCAGTGTAATTATTCATAAGTAAATCCAGTGCGAGAAAAGGCAGAAACATTGACACTTTTCTTTTTGAATGTGAATTATACATAAATGTAGAAGTAAGTGATACAATTACAATAGTGTTTCTTTCTGAGATGATAAGTTGGGTAATAAAAAATAGGTCCTATTCCTAACCTAATTGTATTCAAACATTTTAGTTAATTTGCTACTCATAATTTAGCATAATGTGATCGAGATATCTCAACTTTATGGAGATTTATGCAGATTCTGAGATATCTGACAAAGTCTTGTGGGTGAGTCAGCAGCTACCAGTCTGCTTTTTTGTAAGGGCTCAATAGATTCAGCATGGAAATTCATATTATAGAGCTTTCAATCAATATCGTGCCTTAGCACTCAGGTATAGATCACCTAAAGCACACCACAGATTAGAAAGTGAATATGAATATTGCCTTTCATTTGATGACATTGAAGCCGAATTTTAGGCATTCCAAACCCCTACAGAATAAAACTGCTGAGTGATTTGTCTCTCTGGTCCCCGGGCTGTAAGGGAAAGGTCTGTCTCTGTGGAGAAAACAAAACTTCTCTGATTGTTCAGGATCCTGCTATGAAGCAGAGGGAACATGAAACTGTTAAATCTATGGGTCTGATTGCAATGTCATTGACTATTGACAAAGTGAATTCTATTTCCAGGCAAAATTTAATCTTCTAAAATTAGTTTTCCTTGAGGGCAGCTCAAACCTGTGCTTTGTGGTTTCGTTCTGCCCAACTTTTTTTTTTTTCTTGATGTAACATATCAAACTATAGATTTGCTCAGCAGCACTAAATATCAAGCCATGTAATTCTTACAGCTCAGTAGTTTTCATAACCAGTTGATCATCTAATTACGAGAGTAATATCACATTCTGACATATTCAAGACAGTCCTTTCCACTTCAATCTGCATTATAATGCTGCCTTGAAAAATTGTACTGAATTATATACTCAGCCTTGGCATTTCCTCATAAGAGATTAGGTGAGTAAATGAGTTTATCTCTAGGAACATTTAGGGTCTAAAGAGCATGTGTCATCCCCGAGGCAGCGGAACACAGGAATGAGTTGAACAGTGAAATCTGTACTTTGATAATCTTGTCTTAATGGAGGATCATTAGTTTCTAATCGCTAGGGCTGACTGATCAGTTTTCCTTGGTATTTTTATGGACCATTTTTTCAGAGTTTTGACAGCCAAAGTGTTGAATTTTGTTCTCTCTACATTTTCTTGCAAATAACATCACAGACCTGCATCATTTCTCTGTCAAAGACCACTGCCAACTCAGTGGCCTGTATTTTTAAGCCATTGTTCATAAAATCTGTTCCCAGTATCTGACCTCTAATTAGGCTTTGAGATGGATATTTGGAGACTTTGAAGATCAGCAGAAACAAAAATTGTTGTTTTAATTTAAATTTAATTTAAATTTCCCTACAGGGAAAAACATTCTTTAGCAGCACAACAGTCTCAGCTCACCTCATCCCTGATGCCATAAGGCTGAGTATAGTGCATGTCCCACTGAAGATATTTAATGGATGTTAGATGGCGGGAGCCCTGCTGGGTGTTAAAAATGGTAACGTGCCAGCAAGAAAAAAAGAAAAACAAAAAGAAAAGAAGGCAGCATGTTGCTGTAATTGGTCTAGAATTTATTGGGTTTGGAGGTGGAAAGTGAGGCTGCATGTGCTTCAGCAAGATGCAGAGAAATGACTTGATGTGCCTCTCCGCTCTCCTCCTCCCCGCTGCAGAAGCACAGTGTAAACCCTACTACTCGGATTACTCCCGCTTCCGCCTCCTCATCCACCAGATGTGCACCAGCCACTACCTGGATTTGTTCATCACCGGGGTGATTGGCCTCAACGTGATCACCATGGCCATGGAGCACTACCAGCAGCCAAAGGTACAACAACAGAGAGGGGGGAAAGGCAGCAGGGGGATGTGCTCAGCCGTGGTGGGATGTGCTGGTGGGCAGAATAAAGGCCAGTCCTGTTCTGGTTTTAGATCTGGGGGTCCCCTTTTACCATGCCCCACTTGTCCTTTTGCTCTGTGGAGCATGTGCACATCCTTCAGATAGCTTCTCCCAGAACCCTGGTAGTATTTAAGGCCAGGGGTGGTGTCCCTGCCCATAGGAGAGTGTTGGAACAAGATGATTTTTAAGGTCCCTTTCAATCCAAACCAGTCTGGGATTCTATGATTTCAGCTCAAACCATGGCTTTTTGTTACATGGCTCCTGCTGCACCTCTCCCTTCTAGTTTAATGCAAACCATCTGCTTTGAAGAAGAGGATGGGAGCAGGTTTGTTGGATTTACTAGATGACATCACTGTTGAAATCTTCAATTTGATGTAGGTTTTCCATCAAAAAAAAAAAAAGTAGTATTGTTAAAATACTTATTTTTCCAATGTGTCTTCTATATCCCCAGTGCCCCACAAGACCCAGTTTTCACAAGCATTGGATTCCATGCTGGCATTAAAAATATATTTTAATATATTAGTGCACTAAGTTCCTGGGTCTTTGTCATACTCTGAAAATAAAAACAGCCTGTCCTGGGATGTTAAGTCTCTTGTGCGTAAGAATGAAATGGAAATAGCTGCCTTTGCCATGTTACTTTTACTTATTTTTATTAGCCAGTTTGAGAATGAATAAATATAACACACAATAGGAGGAAATATTCTTTAAGACTAGACAGGACTTGAATGCAAAAAAATCCAAACAGCTGAGACATGCAAGCAAGGGGAAAAATACCCTCCAGCCTGTCATAAAGAAGCCAAAAAGTGAAAAGGCACAAGCCCAATTTGTTTTGGGTTTTTTTGGTTTTTGTTTTTTCTTCTCCTGTTCATGTCACCTTTAAATACCCTGGAAGACTCATTGCATGATTCAGTCCTTTGGTGATGAAAAAGGTTGTTGGCTAAGGAGCCTGGGCTGGAATCACTCTAGGGCGTGTGTCTTACCGCAGTCGTTTTGCAGATACATTTTCTCTTGTGTTATAAAAATCTTGGGCAGGCTTTTGTTTCCAGTTTTCTTTAGAAAAAGAAAATTTTGTCTCTAAGCCTCTGGGATGCAGCATCTGGGTAATAACTCCAAGCCTGGGCTGTGCCAAGATGATGGCACCACTAGGGTTGCCCATGTGTTTGACAGTCTTGCTGATTCAGGGCCCTGTGTTGCTCTGGTCTGGGTGACTGATAGCTGGGAGCTGCAGATATTTGAAAGGCCAAATGTGCCAGAGAGCTTTGTATCCAAACTACTGATTGCTTGGCATCTTGACACTGAAAGGGTTTGGTGGTGGGATACCCTGGGGTGCCCTGTGGATGGATGAGGTCTCAGTGGAGATGCTGAGACTCCCATAGAGAGGAGGGGCTGCCGTGCTCACAGAGATGGTTCAAGCAAAGAGCTATTGGGCAAAATCTGCTTTTGCCAAATCAGTCTGAGCATTTGTTGGCAGAGCCCAGGTCCCCTGCAGTATGACAGGGAAGCTCATTCAGATCCACCACTTCCTGTGGTGTCTGGGCTTGTACTTCTTGGACAGATGAGGTGGTTTTAATCCATGGATGCTTGAAGCTTAACTGTAGCATAAAGGCAGAACACGGGGCTTAAATTCCCTCTACTACAATTTCTCCCACTCAGGGATCAGCAAGTCATATTTTTGGTCTGAGAGCACTCTGCTGACATCTCCCATGCTCCCAAACAGGGCTCTGGACACAGTTACTACCATCCCATTTGATGGACATTACTTCAGAGGCCATGCAGGATGCTGCTTCCACAGCACTCCTTCACATGCAGGGCTTTTGGGATGAAATTCTTTCTGATGTGGCTTAATGCCTGACTATGCAGGAATTGTCCCAGCCAGGAGGCACCTGTAGTTAATGGTCAGGTTGTGACACCTGCAGAGGGAAGAGTGGGCAGAGGAAAACCTGAAGCTCTTGCTTCTGCTGGCTTGCTGTCCCTCTCTCCTACTCCTTGCCAAAAGCTCAAGGTGAGGAGTAGATGCCAGGCTGTCACAAAGGAGCCATTTGGCCAGTGCTTGCACTGTCCCAGCCAGCCCACAGCTCTTGCAGCAGTGTAAAATGAGCAAGTGGGATGAAATTCAGCTTTCTGCTGAGAACATGAAGGTGTTGTGCTGCTGAGACCTGCAAATGCAGCAGCTTTTACCTGAGCAGTCTCAGCTGGGGCCACATTCCTGCTGTGGGCTTTGAGATGTGCCCAAGGTTTGTGTCAGCCCCTTTCTGTGCCTTACATCAGCTGGGATGGGGCCAGGCAGAAACACAGTCTGAGCAATCCATGGAGCACTGGGGCTTTTTCCTGGGACATTTGTCATCAGAGAGAGCCCACGGTTGGAGCCTTTTCTCTGTACTTTGGAAAGGAGTAACTGGTGACAGAAGAAGAGAGGGCAGGTTTGCAGCCCTACAGCTGAGCTGGCATCTAAACTCAATCCTGTGTCCCCATCTCAGGTTCTTGATGAAGCCCTGAAGATTTGCAACTACATCTTTACTGTTATCTTTGTCCTGGAATCTGTTTTCAAGCTCATTGCCTTTGGGTTTCGTCGCTTCTTCCAAGACAGGTAACAAAAGTTCCATCTTGACTACGGGGGCAGCAGCAGATTTCTGGAGACAGCTGTCCAGATTCCATGTCCTCGACCCCGGTGCTCTGCCCAGTGATGTCACTCTGACATGTGCAAATATTTTTTGGTGTGACTGGGTATGTGGTGGTTTGGCATTTGAGTTGGAGAAAGGATCATGCATGCCAAGGAGTGTGATTGCACCACTCTTCCCCTTGGGAGTGGTGAAAATAAGAGAGAGTCTCACACCAAGCAGCTGGTTCCCTTCTGACACCAGCTGTGTCAGAAGGTCCTCCCAGGGGACCTGAGAAAGTGACAAAATTTATGCCAAGATAGAGAATCTGGTCCTGAGTGGAAATTAAAGAAACAAGGGACCTCTTTCTAAGCAGATGTGGAGCGGCAGGTGAAATTATTTCTTTTTGTAGATTTTTCACTCTCTTACCTCACAAATACAGATTTTGTGTTCTTGGCAAATCTTTCTCCTCCCATTTTTTGCCTCCCTCAATGCTAATACCAAGAGGGCTGGCACTGACATGTTACCTTCAGCAGCTGGGGGATGGTTACACCTCTCTCCCCACCTTTTGGGTGTCCATACTGGGGCTATGTCCCTCTCCAGTCTGGCATTCATCCATGGGGTCTTTCCTTCACCCAGTGTGATTTTGGTTGCAAGGGCTGGACACAGGGTCCAGTTCCTTCTAGGGAAGGTCCTGTCCTCAGGGCCACAAGTGTCATTTCTCAAAGTGGTTGGAGAGAGAAAGCAGCATCTCCCCTGAGGTCTGCAGCCTCTGGGTAGAAAACTGCCCAGCTTTTGTTTCTCATTCCTCTCAGTCCAGAATATCTTTGAAATTGGCTGATTGTCTAATGAGATGCATTAGTTATAATGATTTCATAACATAACTGCTTTTATATAATACCCTCAGAAAAATGCTGTAGATCCATGAGTGCTAGAACCATTGAAATGAGTGGAATTCATGTGAAAGAAGCTGCCTCCCCTTGCCAGCTTCTTAGTAGATGTTAAACTTCATTTTGTGTTGTCTCCAGATGGAACCAGTTAGATCTGGCAATTGTGCTGCTGTCTATCATGGGCATTACATTGGAAGAGATCGAGGTGAACGCTTCACTACCAATTAACCCCACTATTATCCGAATCATGAGGGTTCTCAGGATTGCTCGAGGTGAGACAAATAAAGCAGAACTGACTCGTGTTTGAGGTGCAAGGTCCCCTCCAGGAGAGAATAAAGCCTTGGAAAACAGTTCTGGGGCACATCTCCATCGTGATGTGCATAGTTCTGGCATCAACAGGCTGTAAACAAATAAAAGAACAATGGGGGAAAATGCTTGCAAGGAGCCAAAAAGCTGAGCCAAGTGACCATGTGTTTCTATCTCAAGAGGGCTTGAAGGCTGAGAGCTCAGAAATAAAGGGGAAATAGCTGTGGCTGTTACTTCCAAAGATATACCTGGAAAAAAAACACCACTCAAATCAAGTCATCTCTAATGGGGATTTGAGGGCACAAGCTTGAGTATGTTGGCTTTAAGAGACAAGCATCTAATAAATTTAATTTCTCATGAGACTTTACATCTCACCATTTGGTGACAAAGCATGCCTCGTCACTCTGCATCCATCTGTCCCCTCAGACTTGTAACAACACGTACCCAAGTTGGAAAGCCAACTTCTTCAGGGCCTGATATTTCAGAACAGGGAGGTCTCAGGGCCAAGCGATGAAGATATAAAATGTGAATGCTCAGGCTCTTAATAAAGTACTCCCAGGCCCTCTTGAAGGGCAGTGTTGTGCTCCAAGGCATAATTGCTCTGACTGCAGCCTCATCTAATCAAAGAAGTGAAATGCTTCTGTGTCTCAAAGGAGGGATGGGGGAAATTCCTTTTCCTGTGCATTGGATCCCTTTCAGAATTAAAAATATATGTGGTTTCCAATTGGAAATGCAACCTTCTGGAAGAGATGTGTAAATCAATTCCTTGGTGAATCATGTATGAAAGCGGGTAGCCTCTGGAAGTAGGAAAGTAGCCCCAGGGCTGTGAAAGTAACTGCTCACACTAATCAGGGGAAGAAGGAGATGAGTCCAAGGCAGGTAAAGTGGGGACAGGAAAAGCCAGGCAGAACAGTGATGCTTTTTCCAAGCCCGGGATAGGTGATGCTGTTATTATGGGATTTTAACAGCATCTAAGCTGTAAAAATGCAATGTAAAAAGGACGATAGCATAATGGAGAACACTTGATGTGATCCCATGTTACTTTTCCTATAATCTATGGCTCCTGGGAGAGGGACTGAGTTTATGCCTCTGTGCTAACACTGCCATTACCATGTTACAAACGTGTTTTCTGCAGTGCTGAAGCTGCTGAAGATGGCTGTGGGGATGAGAGCCCTGCTGGACACCGTGATGCAGGCACTGCCGCAGGTAACACTCTGCCATATCAAACCTGATCTCCTCTGGCCCAGAGCTAATTTCCTATCACAGAGGAATGCTAATCATTTTATCTTTACTGTCATTAGAGAATCCCATTTCCCTTCCGAAGCACAGTCTGAGATACAGTCCTCACATTGAGGTCAATTTTCCCCTCGAAGCAATTTAAGTTTTGGATTAAAGAATACAACAAGAAACAGGTCTGGAACAACAACAACAAAAAAAAAAAACAATAAATAAAATAAAATAAATGAATGTTCTTTTTTTGTGTTTTTTTTCCCCCATTTCTTTTTCTCTTTCCAGGTGGGGAATCTGGGTCTTCTCTTCATGTTGTTGTTTTTCATATTTGCAGCTCTTGGAGTGGAGCTGTTTGGAGACCTTGGTGAGTGTTGGTGTGCCCGTGGAAGGGGTGGGAGAGGTGTGTGAGGGGGGGTCTCATGGCTGTCCTTGGTCCCACAGAGTGTGACGACACGCACCCCTGCGAGGGGCTGGGCCGCCATGCCACCTTCAGAAACTTTGGGATGGCCTTTCTGACCCTCTTCCGAGTATCCACGGGAGACAACTGGAATGGGATAATGAAGGTAAGAGATCCATGGAAAATAAGCATTACCTATAATTGCTTCATTAGGATCTGTCCAGGCTGGTAATGAGGCTCAGCCAGGACATTCCTTGTCCTGCAGTGAGTGCGCTGTACAAAGCCTCTGAAGCTTCTGTTCCCTCCTCCCAGCAGGGCAATGCTTGTGGTTGCAAGCTCCTGCCATGCTCCATATATTCTGGTTTTTACCCTGAGAGAGCTACTTAAAAAGAAGTGGAAAAACCAGTGGGTCTCATCTCTCAAGTAGCACAAGTTCAGCTCAGTAATTTTACTCTTTTCCTTAAGATTCCTGTTCCTTGTGCTATTGTTGTTGGTATCACTTTGTTGGTGGTTTTCTTCTTTTCTGGGAAAATCCAGGTTTTGAAGGAGACTCACTCTTAGGGGACAGTCCTAGATAGAGCCATGGTGTTGTGAGGAAAACTCGTCTATGAGCACACAGGGTGTTTGCTAGTCTGAAGAAATCACTTCTCTGTCCCTTTGCAGCAGAGAATAAATGTAAGGAGACCAAAATCTTAGTGACAGGGTGTGAACTGGAGGAACAGCTCTCTGAAAGCCCAGTTGCTGTGGGATAGCTGATGGTTTGTAGCTGCACCCTGCTTTGTCACACTCTTGTGTATTTGGTCTCACCTGGTAAAATTGCCTTTCCCCTGGGAGCAGCAGGGTATCAGTGTCTGCTGTCACACAGCCCAGGGGTGATTTCCTCTGAGTTTGCTTGTGACTAACACAAAAAATGTAAGGTCTCGCTGTCAAGTATTTTGCCATTTTAGCATGAAATTTGCCCAATCTTCTGATGTTTCTTTACCTATCACAGCCAGCTGACTAGCCAGCAGTCCCTGCCAGAGCCTCTTCACACCTCTCCATTGTTTCCCCCCTGTTTCCAGGACACACTGCGGGACTGTGACCAGGAGTCCACCTGTTACAACACCGTCATTTCACCCATCTACTTCGTCTCCTTCGTGCTGACAGCCCAGTTTGTCCTGGTGAATGTGGTGATCGCTGTGCTCATGAAGCACTTGGAGGAGAGCAACAAGGAGGCTAAAGAGGAGGCAGAGCTTGAGGCAGAACTGGAGATGGAAATGAAGACCATCACCCCTGGGCAACACAGCCCCTCGGACATCTTTGCGTGGACCGGCGGTGGAGAGAGACCCGAGAGCCCCCGGGGATGTACCAACCCCATGCAGATCAAGGTGGATTCTCAGCTCTCATTAGTTTACCCTATGGTGAGAATCTCAGGTGGAGGGTGAAGAGGGCTTGACCTGTGTATTTGCTGGGGGAAGACGTGCACGAGTTGGTAATGAGGGAGTGGGGGTACTGGGTGTCCAGGGCTTGTATTCCTCGCTGTCTGCTGACTGACTGCTGCCTGGTGTGGGACCAGTGCTCCAAGGAAGAGACCCAGGGCAGGTCTCCAGACCACCCTGATGCATCTGTTCAGAGGTGGAGAGCCTGGCATTTTGTTCTGGAGATGTGTCCAAGCCACCCAGTTCAGAACTAGCTCTAAATTTGCTCTTATCCAGGATTAGGGCTAGGTCTTTTGTGATAGCAGAATCAGGAGCATAATGTGTTTGCTTCTCTCAGGCAGGCCATTAACCACAACATAAAAGAGGAATAAAACTTGGTTAATCTTTGCTTAAGTATTAAAGTTGATTTATATAACTTCAGTTTCAAATCCATTCCCACAATCGAGCTTGTAAGAGAAGATTATTTTAACAATGGAATAATCCAGAGTGGTCTCAAACCTGAGCTCACCAGAACTGGTGGCAAAACTCCTGGCAGCAGAAGCAGGGCTGGAATGTTGTAGCTGCTATGAGGTACAACAAGTCTCCCTAAAGCACAGTTTCTGGATGAAGTTTCAGTCTGAGGAATGATAGAGGTGAGGTCAAGACCCAGACAGGTCCTTTGAGAGTGAACAGAGCTGGAATTATACAAGAATAACAGTCCAGTCTTTTTTTAGTCTTAGCTGATTGCAGATTGGGTTAAACCCTACACAGACCTCATTAACTTTTATTACATCATGATTTCACAACAGCATATCTTGGCCTCTGCCTGGGGTGGACTAATAATGAGTATTCTAATGCATGAAAAACTCATTTATCATCTTCAGTCCAAGAGTGAAAAAGAGTAAATCCCTACTTAAGCTTTGTTTTAGTTCCTAAGCTACTGGAAACTTCTGGTGCCATTAGGAGTCACTGGTGTCTGAGATGGAGTCCAAGGCTGCACTTTGGCATAGGAAAAAGGAGTTTAGGGCAATATGGGGAAATCCAGACTCATTACGTCCTCTAGGAAGAAACATGTCCCAGCTGTTATACATGTTAAGCAGTGTACTAGCAAACTGCCCTCAGAGCCATTGTCCTGCATCAGTCGTCATACTGGGAAAAACCAAAAAACAACCCAAGAACAAAACAAAATTGTAAGACGTACCAGTGAGGAGACCCTCAGATCTTCATTCTCTTAAACCTGAGCTCTCTGAAGGTGGCTTTGGAAAGGGTTTATTCAAGTTATAATCTCCAGAGTGTCTCTTGCTCTTTCATTCAAACAGAAGCATCAAAAAACCCTGGGGGATTTTCTTCTGACTATTTATTCTCCCAGCCAAAATTTTCTGGACAAATCTGATGCTTGAGCACGACAGCAGAGAAATACAATTCCCAGGACAGGACCATGCAAGGACATGTGGTCAGCATGCTCTTTTGCTCGCCTGTTCCCCAGGATTTTTTGCACTGTGTGCTGTTTGACTGTAACAGCAGTCCTCATTCCATTGTATGTAGTAGGCATTCCCCATGTGAAAGGAGCAACCCTAAAATTCCTCCTGTGCTGCCTGCAGAAGCCAACCCCTGCTCTCTATAACCTCCTGGTGGCTGTGCTGTGGCCAGGACAACTGAGGCACCTCAACCCATGTCCAGCACATGAATTAATGACCTAACGTGTGGCCATCCATGCAGCTCTCATGGACAGGATGCTCAGCCTCTCTTCAAGTCAGGTTATTTGTATTTCTGTGCCCCTTGGATATGGATTTAGGTGTCAAGTGTCAGGTCCTTGCGCTTAAAAATGCGGACAATGGGTATAGAAGCCTTACAGCAGGAGAAGTTCACAGCACCAAGGATCAAGATGCTGCTGTCTTACACAGCTCAGATCCCAGGAGCAACCAAGCACTCGTGTTTGCTGAGAGGGAGAATTGTCCCCGAGGAGGGTCCTGAGCAGGGCACCCAGTCCTGTCTATAGTGATGTCTGAGAAAGCTGTCACTGCTCACTGTGATATTACTACCCTGTTCTCTCTCCTCTCCTGCCTCACCTCTCCTGTTCCGTTGTTACTGCTCTTCTCCTCAAATGTTTCCATCTTTCCTCTCCCTCCCTTCTATCCCGTTTTGGATTTTTTTTCCCTTTTGTTGTTTGGGTTTTATACACTGTCCTTTTTTCTCTCTGTCTCCGTCCCTCACTTTTTTTTCTCTCTCTTTTTGGCTTGCTGTGTCTTTCTGCATGCTACACACCACCCCTCCTAGGAAAGGCACTTGTTTGATACCATATCACTGCTGATCCAGGAATCTCTGGAAGGAGAGCTGAAGCTGATGGACAACCTGTCAGGCTCTGTGTGCCATCATTATGCCCTCCCAGCTCCCGAATATTACAACTCTGAGAACCAGGTTAATATTCCTAATTTCCTGCCAAGTCTCCATCTAAACTCCATTTGACTGAGACCTTTAATAGAGAGTTCAAGTTCTTTACTTTATGTCATATAGTCACAGGGATTTTGAAGCATAAGTCATTTGGGCTTTTTCTGTGGGAGTTGAGATGATATCTTGGCTTATGATGTATATCAATGCAAGAGGAAAAGTACAGGCTCTGAGCTTCCCCCTTCAACACAGTGAGGAGTTTTTCATTGAAATATACTGTTTGTGAGTTTTAGGGAAAAATGTACAAAATCCCATCTTCATCCTTCAGTGGGGTTCTTGCTCCTAACCAGGGCCACACAGTGATGTCAGGACACGTCTGCAGAGCCTGGGGTGAGGTTTCCCCAGTGCAGCCCCTGAGCTGGTAGGGATCATAAAATAATCTCTATTTTTTGTGCCTACTTACACTGCATGAAAATCCAGTTTTGAACGATTTTCCTAAAGAGGCTCCTTGGAAGTGGGTCATTGTAAACTAGATCCTCATCTCAGATCTAAACTGAATGTAGAAGGTAAGGCAGCCCTTAATGATGTACTTAAGGAATCGTGTGCTCCAATGCTTCCTCAAACAAGGGCTGTAATACTTTTTTTATAATAAGATCATTTACTCCTTAGAATAAAATGCCTACTTTCTCCAGCATGTTGCTCTTTAGAGCAAATATTTTCCCTAAATTACAGCAGTGACCATAATAATAATTCAAGCATACCTATTTTTTTCCTGCAGTTGGAATTGAGCAAATTCCATATTTCTTGATCTATTTTTTTTCCCCATTTTCTGACCAAAAATAGCAGAAATTTTCTTGTTAAATCAGTGTGCTTGTTTATGAGCTCACTGACACTCTAAATTAGCCAACTCAGTGGTTCATTAGAGGAAAGGAACAAGCTTAGGTAAAATGAAATCCTACTGCACATCTTTATATAGCAGGATAACATGTCTGCTGCTGATTGCTGCTGCGTATTGCTTTCCAGATTGAGGTCTATTAAGGCATAGGAAGTGGTTGCCTCTAAGAATTACCAGAGGAATGGAGACAGTAGCTTTGGCAGGGAAGACAGCAGAGGGTCAGTACTGAAACTCAGCAAGAGCTGGTTGGAAATTTTTTGTCACAACATTTTTCACCCGAAAGTGCTGTTGCAGGGGAAAAAAGGAAAAAAGAAAAAAAAAAGGTTTTGACATTTTTGTAATGAAAAAATATAACATTCTGCTTTGCTATGGCTTTTTCTGTTAAATTTCAAGCTATTTTATTCTTTCCCTCCTGTAGTTAAAACCTGTACAAATCAGTTGAATTTATCCAGCAAAATGTTTTGACAGCTTCAAACTCAATTCTGGGAGAGGGGATGCTGAAGAGGGGGTGATGTTTTGTTTACATTTTGGCTTTTCTGTTCACACCATTTGTCATGTTCTCTGGCAAGTCAGGAATTTTGAGCAGCACTGGAACTTGCTGAAAGGAACCTGATTAATTGCAGCTCCCAAGGAGCAGCTCAACCAGGCAGGAGCTGCTGATGCCCACCAGGCTCCAGCACAACCTTTCCCTGGTGGATTCCCAGTTAGGGGTAGGCATCCTTGTGATGTGGTGATGCTTTTTTGGGGAGCCTCCTCTGAAATCAGAAGCTCCTTCAGAGTCTCTCTCATCCATTGCCAGTGGATGGCTGTGTTAGAGGAGATATCAAACACAAGGTTAGATGAGAGGAGCCCGACCCTGTCATTTATCTCAGCTGAAGTTTTGAGCCTCTCAAGCTTCACTCATCACTGGGTTTATTTCACCCCACTGATGGCATTTGTAAGAGTGAGAAAATCCAGCCCTTTGACAACTTAAAAGCAACAGATCTGGGGCTCTGTGGTTTCTCTTGGAAGATGTATTGCTGTTGAAAGACTTTTCAAGCATGGAGGGTAGGGAGGAAAAAATGCACAGTGATAAATTAAAAGGAAGTGCCTGGGACTTCTCCAGAGCAGAAGGCTCCTGCCAACGTGTGCCAGATCCATAGGTTACCTGATGAAAAGCTGTCCCCAGTGCAGGGGCACCACCCTCTGGCACATACCAGGGGGGGACAGGATCTGGGGAGGGCTGAGCCTGCTCTTCAGAACAAATAATCCCTCCTCGGGGTGCCTGGCAGGAAGGATGCTTCTCCAGGAGAGATGCTGAAGTTCTTTTCTTCCAAAACCTGGTATTTTGTGGCTCTTATAAAAAGAGCTTTGTGTCTAGGAAAAGATCTTCATTGATATTTTGGTAAAGATTTTCATTAATCACTTCCATGCCTTTGACAGGGGTGTGTTCATGGGACAGACATTGGTAGAGGGTTGGTGTGGCAGTGCAGCACCTATTCCCAGCTCAGGTTTGCTCTGAGCTGCCGGAGGCTGTTGGGTGACAGGGCTGGGGGGACATTTAGGGGCTGAAAGACACAGGCAGTTCCTTTAGTAGGACAGATATTGGTGCTTATCCAGAGACTGGAGGCTCTTTAGCAGCCCCAAACCCACTGAAGTCACCAGCAAGGCACTCACTGAACTTTCCAGACTTTGAATCAAGACTTAAGATTCTCCTTGTCCCTCTTTAGCCATTAGGAAGTCAATTAAAGTCCCACCTCCCTCTCAGGGTGGGGGGGAAGTCCCTGTACCCTCTCTGGAGTGCAAAGAAAGTCCCACTCCATAGCCCACCTCCAAAATTACTTTGGTGTTGGGGAGTCTACTAGATTGGTTTAGAGGCCAAGAAAATAGCATGGTTATTGGGCAGGAACAACTTCAGGGGTGTCACATCTTGAAACCTCTTGTATTTGATCATAGCCAAGAGGAAAAATATCTTTAGTATGAAAGTAATGTTACTTTTGCTTCTTGATCTAGACAGGAGAACAGCAGAATATGATGATAGCATTTGTGTGTGGTTTTAAACTTCCTTCCAGCTCACTGATAAGCATTTAAGTATGAATGTTCAGCTCTTTTATTTATTTTGTGTGTGTGTGTGTTGTGATTTCTTTGTTATATTTTATTTCTTTAATGTTCTGTCCCTGGTAACAATGTGCATGATGTAGCACCTCCCACTTTAGGGTTATTGCTTTAGTGTCTAGAAGCATTTAGATTATGATATTTTTTTTTTCTTTTCCTGAAGATTCGTGTCCTGGTTTCTTATGTTTAATCATCTCTCCCTTTAGATCCCTCTAGCTGAGATGGAGGCTCTGTCTCTGACGTCAGATATTCTCTCTGAAAAGTCCTGGTCCTTAGCTCTGACGGATGACTCTTTTCCTGATGACATTAACACATACTTACTTAATGCTCTGGAAAGCAATGTACATACACTGGTCGCTGTATAGTCTGATGTTTACAGGGTTCAAAATACTGTTTCCACCTCTCTACACCTGCCTAATGGCATTTCCAGTTGAATTTCCAAATTTCCATTTCCAAGTAGCACCAACCTTTCCCCTGAACAGGACGTTGTCCTTAATGCCATTAGGTCCTGGGTTGTTCTCTCCCTTGTTCATGAACTTGGCTCCTTGTGAGGAACAAGCATTTATTTCTATTTTTCCTTTGGTGTCTATGTAAAAACAATGTATTTTCTACAAGTAAAATAAATAGTAAAAATATGCTTTGGAAAGTGTCAAGGTTGAAATTTCCTCTCCATCTGCAATAAATCAGTGATGTTGCCTTGAAGAGACACCCATGAGCTAATGACTCATGTGTCCTCTGCAGAGGGGTCATCTGCAACCCTTTGGATTGTAATGGATTTTTGTCTTTATGAATACAGGCACCAAAAGGCTTTTTGCATGATTGGTGCCAGACTGTTTATTTTACAAATATCAGATGGGGATCTCTCCGAGATGCTGCTTGTTTTGTGAACGCTTAACCAGCAGTTGCCTCTCTGGGGGGAAGGAAAAAAAAAAAAAAGAAAAAAGAAAAAAAGAAAAAAAATTGGACTACTTTGTCTTTTTTGAATGAAATAACCAGTATTTTGAACCCTGCCTTAACCATCTCCTCTTTGAAACATTAGACATTTTTAGCTGTGTAGCAGTTAAGTGCTTTTTTTTTCTGCTGTACAACAGACATAATTCCTCTTCCAACATTTTTGGATCATTCTTGTTTTTTTGTTGTTGTTGTTCATGTACCTGGATGTTTGTGTTGTTGATAAATTTCCTGCCATCCTAGTCGATTGCCATCCTAATTAGCAATTATCTGGGAAACACCTCTTAAACCGTGACAATATTTCCCATCATGCTTCATGGCATCACGTGAAAAAGATTTAACATTTTGTATGGGACATTTTGGTTCAAATTTAGTTAGACTGGAGAGCTGGACTGAGGAGAGAGCCCACCCAGGTTTGATTCAGATCAGACAAACCCATTAGACAGGATAGCAAAGTCTCAATGGTAAGGACAAGAGAGATGGGGTTTCTCCCTCAAAAAAAAAAAAAAAAGGAACCAACCCTAAACCAGAAGGAACAATGTGTTTTGTGAATGTGTCTGAAAACCAACAAAGTGTTTTGGGTCAAAATAGCTTCCCAAACTCCTGAAAAACTGTGAGTTTTCATTGAAATGTTTTCTAGATGCTGTATTTTTATACTTTATTTACACGCAGCTTTAGTTGAAAAATACCTCAGAATGTTTTGTTTGACTCAAAATAGATTTGGGTTAGGATTTTTTTAATTATTATTATTTTTTGGTTCATGGAAAACTCCGATTTGATTTTCAGTCAAGCCATAACAACATGTTTTTCAGAACTACCAGTGAACCAAAAAGTCATGTGCTCCTGCTGCTCTGCCTGTGAGCTGGACTTGGAAGATCATTTTGCAGCCATTTAAAATGGTTTTCATGAAGTTCACTCAAGAGATTTCCCCTGAGATGATCCGAAAGTGGCAAGGAGCCCACTGTGGTGTTGGATCCTGTCAGTGAACCTAAAGGTTCATTAAAGGTTGGGTTTGGATAGGATCTTGAATCCAGATTCTCGTGTTCGGATCCAAATGGTTTTAAGTTTGGAATCTCAGGTTTCAGGCCATCTTTTTTCCTTTAAGCTAAATAATATGAAAGCTAAATAGCATAAACATACTTCTTGGAAGGGAAAGGCAGGGAGGAGAACAGAGAGGATCCCAAACCCCAAAGTTTTAGATTTCCCACCACAGGTTTTGCTCTCCTTCCCTGAGCTATATCAGGAGGCTGCAGACTCTGATATCCAGGCTGTATCCAGGTTATACCCAATCAGTCAGGTTCCTGTGGGCTGAAACTAATGCTGCATGACAGTGCAGATCCCTTTCCTTCATTAAATTTACAACAGTGGTCTTCCTTCTTTTTTTCTTTTTTTCTTTTCTGCTTTTTTTTTTTTCCTTTTAACCTCATAATGTTTCTTGTGCAAATGAAATACCATGGTGGAATTTTGGAATTTTATGTCTGAAGTATAAAATTGGGAAAAAACCCTCAGTGTTGATTTCAGAAAACCTGTAAGGCACTGAGTTAAGAGAATATTTTTTGAGAAGTAAGATTTTAAGTTTTCCAAAAAGGATCAGCAATACACTCTGGACTACAGTGTCACATCTTATTTCTGTTTTCCAATGGGCACTTTTTAAAGATGAAGTAATTATTTCATAAGAAGTATCCTGGGAAGTTGACTTTGCTTCCATTTGTGCTAATGCTGTCCAATGCAATAACACCCAAAACCATTTCTGGAATGGAGATATTTCCTTATGAAATCAGACCTGAATCCACCTCAATTCAATCTTGCCTTTGGTGCTGCCCATTCCAAGACTCTGGCTGCAAAAACTCCACAGTCAACATATATACAATAACCCTCTCTCTCTCCTTAGATCCCTTCTAATTAGTGAATAGCATTAACCTTGAAGCAGCAGGTCTGCATATCCCTTTCAATAAAATGGGTTTAGTTATTCATTATGTGAGAAGAAAAACCAATAAAACTGTGCTGGGAGCCAGAATAGGGAATATTTTCTGTAAACTAGTTACTGTATTTGCTTGGGGTTTTTCTGTTGTTAGGAGAGGAAACCACTCACCATGGCAAAAGTCTGAGCTGCTGATGAGGGCACAGAGAGAAAGCTTTACTCGTACTGCAGAGCATCAAAGTTATGCAAAGCATGTGACCTTTGCTGGCCTTGAGGCATGATGCCTTCTTTGCACATCCCTGAAATAGTCATGGTTTATTCCTCCAGTGTTGCTTCCTCTGTTTCTGTGGCCCATTCTGTGTGACAACCTCTTGACAATACCAAACGAAGGGTAGAGCTTCCTGGTAGATCCATTCGTGCGCGTTGTGCGTCCTGACGATGTGCATGCCCATCCTGCCATCCTGATTGCAATGGCTGTCGCTAGAGTTTCTGGGCAAATTCTCCTCTTTTCCTCCCTCCTGTCAGCTCTTCCTTCCTCACTCTCTTTCTCCCTGTAGGCTGATCTCCGCTCCAGAGAGGACGCACTGACCCTGTCTCCCAGCAAGGACTTGCTGAGCGTGAGGAAACCTTCGGTGGGGCGCACCCACTCCTTGCCAAATGACAGCTACATGTTCCAGCCACCCTACTCCAGCCCCTGCCCTCCTGCCCTGGGTGAGAGGAATCCAGCACATCACAAGTCCCAGTCAGGTACACATCCGTCTGGGACAAAAACAGGATTATCCAGTATGGGCCTCTGTAACAGCCTCTTGGTTCAGGAAGGAGATTGAAGTGCTGGAGCAGAGCAAGAGCAAGGAGGCTGTGAAGGGATCCAGCATAAGTCCTGTGAAAAAGGGCTGAGGGTGCTGGGGGTGTTCAGTGTGAAGAAAAGGAGGTTCAGGGGAGACCTCATCACTCTCTACAACTCCCTGAAAGGAGGTTGGAGCCAGGTGAGGCTCGGTCTCTTCTCCCAAGTAGCTACCAGTGACACAAGAAGCCATGGGCTTAAGCTCTGCCAGGGGAGGTTTAGGTTGGATATTAGGAAAAAATTTTTATGGAGAGAGTGATCAGTCATTGGAATGAGCTGCCCAGGGAGGGGGTGGATTCTCCATCCCTGGGGGTTTTAAGAAGAGCCTGAATATGGCACTCGGTGCCATGGTCTTGGAACCACAGTGGCAGTGGATTAAGGGTTGGACTTGATGATCTCAGAGGTCCTTCCCAATCTGGATCGTTGTGATTCTGTAATATGGCAATAGATGAGATTTTCCAAACTCATCAGTAAGAGAAAGCAAGATTGCCATGGGTTTCCAGTGAGGGGCTGATGTCCAGACCTGTGGAATGGCTTTGCAAAGCCCAAGCTGGTAAAGGTAACTCCTTTCCTCTGAGCTGTTTGGCAGTGTGACAGTGAGCAGTTGACCTGGCTCAGTGCTGATCGTCCCCCTGCCTGGTTCCTCAAGGGTTACAGTCCATGCAGCTGGGGCTCCATCTGTCTCACCTGAGCTAGCTGTGGCCCCAGAGCAAAAATCCCAGCAGAAAAATAGTTCCTCATGTCTGCTTTTTTGCAGCAGTACCTATTCTAGCAAGTTTTGGAAATTCTACGTGGGAACATCTGTGGAAGAAGGGAAAATGGGGTCTCAAAATGCCTGTAAAATGAACATAAATGTGATGAATTGAGAGAGATCTCCATGTGAGATGAATGGAAAAGGGAGGGAGTGTAGAACTGTCCTTCCTGGTGTGCGTGGTTGGGATCTACGCCTTTGAGCTAAATTCAGAGATATTCTTAGATACAGCCTCTTGCAGATACCGAGGGCTCTCTCTGTCTGCACCTTTGTTCCCTTACTTGCTGCTGCCTCCTGGTTGCTTATCAATGTGCTTTCATTTACTCAGCCTGCTAGGGGTTACCTTCTGCTGGTAAGTGAACGTAGCTGTCTTTAATTCTTCTGCACCTGCCATCATTTTAGACATTTGTCACAGATAAGACAGAGAAGTTCTTACAAGCATTGTCATTTGAAAGCCTCTAAGTAGAACATAATTTCAGCACTGTTCAGAGTGGGAGGAGATTGGAACAGATTAGAAGTAAGATGTTGAAATTTGCATAGTAATAAGAATTTGAATGAATAGTGACTGTTGAACGGCAGGGAAAAAAATGGGGGCACAGCAGAAGATGAATTTGAAGTCGTAAGAAATCACTGCCATAATTTGAAAGTGTCAAGGTCAACAGTTGCCTTTGAAGAACATGTTTGCACATAATGCAAAAGGTGCAGCTAAAATCCTGTTCAAATCCCACTGAAGTCAATAGCAAAGCTCCCATTCCCTCAGTGAAGACAGAATTTATGGCTCTGTAACACTCAAGACATTACTTGGAGTTATAATCCCTCATCATACAACTGGGTTCTGTTTGCTAAGGAGGGACCTTTCAGTGCTTAATTTTTCACCCTTAATTCGGGTGCATTTGTCCTGTTTTAACAAAAACAAAGCCAACTTGAACAAAAAGGGGATAATTTCTCAGTTCCTTCTTTCTTCAAGACTACAACTCAGTTCCCAGCTTGGAGAACTGAACGGCTCCATCTGACAGTGTGGGTTTGGGCAGTGGCAGGCATATCACCCTTGTAAATCCACAGGAGAAACTGTTCTACTGAGATCTAGGAGAAATATTTTGGAAAGGTAAAGCTGATGTCTTTTTCATAACCACATTAAGCAATTAAACCTTTTGTGTTTTTCTCCCGCTGGTGAAATTCCAACCGGCTTAGGCAGGCCAGAGTGCTCAGAGGTGGGTAAGGTGCCCAAATTCTGGTGTGTGCATCATTGTCCTGGTCCACCTACAATGTCACTGCTTTTCAGGGTGGGGGAAGTCCCCCCCACCTGTTTACAGTTTGTAATATTGTAAAGTGCTGTGAAGATGGTGAAAGGTGCCAGACGCCTCTAATAAATCACTGCAGCTAATCCTTAATATTTCAAGCTGAGAAAGGTTTTGTTGTCAGAAACACTGGCACTTACAGGAGGTATTTGTTTGAATACTCCTTCATAATGGGGCTGTTGTTCTGGGAAAGATTCCAGGACAAATGAGATTCTCTGGGATGCAGTCCAGGTTAAATGAATTGTTTTGAAAAATGTTGAGGCTGTTGAGGGGAGAGAGAAGGGGGCAGGAGCATGCAGAGTTTCAAACCTTTTAGAAGTAGCCAGCAACCACGAAGGGTCAGAAAAAGGCTGGAGAGTATGTATTTCCTTCTCCTGGGATGCTTTGTAAAACTAGGCTTGAAAACTGCCAGGGGCCATTCCCGTTCACTTCGTTTCCAGTGAGCATGGATTTGAGATCCCAGCAGTCAGTCAGTCTCTGCATCCTCTCAGGTATGGAGACATCCTTCTCCAGAGCCTTTTTCAAAGGCAGCTCCTTGCAATGCTAAGATGCATGGTTGCCTGCAAAGTTATTGGCCCTAAAACAGGGACATAAATTGCCAGTCCTAATGAACTTCTAGTTCATTGTCTTCTGCTCTTAACAGGAGTTAGTCCCAGTTGGATCAGGGGAAAATGCCAAGAAAAATGAAATCATAGACAATTTTGGAATTATTTATTAGTAGGTGGGAATTGTTTCCCCAGTCATGGAGAGCCAGTTGCTGAACTCAGTGGTTTTGCCATGCCTGTCTGGTCCAAAGTACAATGAGGAAGTTTTCTCTGAAAGGTCATTGAAACAGAGCTGTCATCCCCAGATGAATATATCCCATTTCTGTCTCTTCTCCCTCTTGCAAGGTTCAAAGGCATCGGTGCAGTCACAGCCAGCAGACACCAGCTCACTCCTGCAAATTCCAAAAGACCATTTTCACCATGTCAGAGCTCATGACCATTTGGTGATGGAGAGCAAGCCCCGGGTTTCCCAGCAGGCACACTCTCCTTCTGCTGACAGGCTGCTCCGCAGGCAGGTAAGCAGATTTATGGTCCTGAACTGGCTGGACTGTGTGTTGTCCTATTTCCAGGTTGACCATACTTTAAATGAAAGGAGAGATTCACAGAGGAACCTCTGGAGAACTGTAATTCTCCTGCAGAAATAACAAGGTTATAAGGTTGATGGATTTTTGATCTGAAAGCCAACCGGGAGTCTCCAAAGAATGTGTGTGATGAGTATCATCTCCTTTGGCAACATGCCTAAATGTTCTCCATGTTGTTAGCACTTTATTTTTTTTTCAGTCCTCTTCATGTATGCAGCCAAATGCTCCCCAAGGGCTCATTGGGGTTAAGGAACTAATTTTTAACCGCTGTGATTTTCTCAGTGCTTGAAAGGACACAGTAACACAGACTCCATCCCAGGCCACCTTTCCTCTGGCTCCTCTGGTTTCTTGGAAGAGGAAAACCATTTTAAAGAAAGCTGGATATCTTGTATGCAAAACCATCATGGAACGCATACTGCTTTCACAGTGAGAGCTGAAAATTAAGATATTTTTTGAATCTTCCGCATGATTTTGAAAAGTTTGAGTTTATGGAAAACAGAACACTTATTTTGGAACTGGTTTTATCTCTGGGGTTTTTTTGTCTTTCTTTTTTTGTCTGGCATTGATTTAAATCCTGGTTCAACCAGAGATCTAAGAGATCTAATCAAAGACTCCGGTCTGGTTGATTGGAAGCATAAGTTTAAATTAAGCTTTTTTAGTAAAATGCTTCAACTTGTGTTTCACTCTTGCATTTTTAAGCATACTTCATTGTGCAGCTGGACCAGGACCAGAAGCATGTCTGATCCTAAACTCTGCTTTCTTCAGTAGTTTCATGCTTGCTATGCACAAAATAGATGAGGGGTTTTTTTTCAAAGGCAATTTCTTTCCTGCATGAAAATATTCCCATTTCTTCCCTCTTTTAATCAACATTGACAAATTAGACAATTGATTCATAAAGTTCTAAAAATGAATGTGAAGTACCAAGGTTAATTACATTAGTCTGTGATCCTGAATTGACATAAGAAATTCCTAGCATGGATTCGTTTGCACAGGGCCAGCCAGCTGCCCCAATCACCACTAATGGGGAAACTAATTGATGTCATGATTCCAGTTCATAACCATTCTCTCTTGCTTTCTAATGAATAGCAGACCCATCCTTTTGAACTGATCTGTCTAGAATAAATTACCATGTTAGCCATCTCCTCAGCCTAATTTTCTTCATATCTTTGAAGGCTTCTTTCTCTGAGCCTTTTCATATGTTTAAGTTAGTTTATTCCCCTCCCTCCTCTCTCTGCTCATGCAGTGACATGAGCATGTTCTTGGAGTGGCACTTCAGAAAGAAAAAAGCTTTGGCACAAGGAGGATATATGGTCCATGGGCCAGAGAGGTCCCTCTGAAGGTTAGTGAGGTGTTGCCTTGGGCATGCTCCCGAGGAGCAAGGAGATCCCAATGTGGTTACCAGCAGGAGCAGTAAGGTTGTTCCTGGCACCAGGACAGTATTTCTCTTACTGTTCATTGCAATCTAGCTGGCCAGACTCTGTAAAACTTAGTCCTTAAAGAGGCAAAATTCCCTTTACATCACCTGCTTGCTCAAGTACTCCTGCTCTGATTTGCTTCTTTTATTGCCACCACTAATTTGTTAGTACACATTGCAAGAGCTCAAACTAGCAAAGCATTTTGGTTTGCACTACCTTTTTTTTTTCTTATTGTTACATATATTGCATGTAATTCTGATTTGTTTTCTTTCTTTTCTCTCTTTCCTTTCCCTTCATCCCTTCTCCTATCCTAAACTTGTGCATAGATAAATCTCATCCCCCACATATCTGGTCCATGTACTCTCCTCCATCACTAAAACCCATGTGTTTAACTTCCCTTTCCCTCCAGAGTCCTGGAGAGTGGACCCACAGTCCTCACAGTAACCTGCAGTTTAGTCTCCAGAAAGTCTTACAATTAGAGATGCACTCACAGATGAAGATGAATGGATCAGATGCTTTAAAAGAACATTCCCTGCTGAGAAATACGCTCCTTGGCAGGGCATTGCACAAAACCTTTTCTCCAGGGTATTCTACCTGAACTCAAAGCTATATTGATTTTTTGGTTCCAGGACTCTGTATCCAAGGTGTAGCCCATACCAAGCTGTGGCTACTACATCCCAATGGGATGGTAGAGGGTCAGTTTGATTTTGAAACAAACCAGTAAAGCATTTTTACTAACAGTTACTACTAACAACTACCAAAGATGCCTGTATCATAGGGAAAGAACGAGCTGGTGGTGGCTCACACTGTCATTGTCTGCAGCACAGGTTTGTGTGCAAGCAAAAGTAATCACAAGAATTACTTTTTGCTTCTGTATTCTACATTTTTGTGGTCTGTGTTTCTTTTGAACATGATTTCTCCTCACAAACACTCACTAAAACTATTGGCATTGAGGAGACTAGAATTACCTCTGCTCTGGACTGTGGTTAGTTGTTGGGATTATGGTGTAAAATTTTAACTAGGAAGGATTCATCAGCATTGGAAAAAGTCATTTGCCATATTAAATATTCTCTCAACTCTCACAGATGACAAAGGGAGCCCAATGTGCAGATGTAGCAAGACTCTTGTGTTTCTGCACGCACATGTGTGCATACTGCAGCTGATGAGAGCTTTGCATTAATGGAGATCGTTTGGCTCAAACGATCCTTATGGGACAATTTTTATATAAATTGTAAGATCATTCTGGTGCAATTCATCACAAAAGCATTCATGAGGAATTTCATCTCCTTACACTGCTCTAAAGGCTGAGACCAGCTGTACACATTTCCTCCAAATTCCTCTGTGAAGTTTTTAATCTTTAAGATCATTTAAGAATCTGCTCAAACTGCAGCTCTTTCTTTAAGGGCCAGTTATGTGGCTGATTTATAAACCCTTTTGACAAGAGATGCAGTGCACTGAAAGACAAAGCCTTCAAAACATGCCATAGATTCTATCTGCCAGCAGGTGCTGATGCTGCATGCAGCTCAAGACAGCCAAGGCAAAATATGCCTCAGGAGGCCTGAGCTTGAGCATCAGAATAAGTTGAAATCATTACAGATGATGATGATGATTATTATTATTAGTCCAGCTTTGGACTCCAGCTTTTCCAGCTCCACTGCTGTAAGACAGTGCAGAGCCATGGCTTCAGCCTTGGGACCAAAGCCAGGGACAGGCTATTACCCTGATGCTGGTGCAGGACATGGTTGCTTTGGTGTCTTTGGCTCTGGGGATGCTGCTCCATGCCCTCAGCATCACCTGAGCTAGAGAAGGGATTTCACAGGCTCACTTTCACATCTTCCTTCTTCCACTCATCCTAGGCTGTAAAAATTATATAGAAGCTTGCTGTAGACCCTCATCCTTTGCATAACAGGAATATGTCTACTTTTGGATGGGGGAACTCTGGTTTTGCAGCCCTCCATTCTTAGAGGAGAAAGCTAGTGATCAACTTTTTCTGAAGAACAAAGCCAAATTCTGTTGTCACGTGCACAGGGACAAATCCACAGATCATGGGAATTGCTAGAACCCATGGTGCAGGTGGAGTAGGTCTAGGAGTCAGTAGGTCTGTGCTGAGGTGCTTCAGCAGAGTTGAGAGCCCTGCAAAGGTTGTGCTTTGCTTGTTCTGAGCTTTCTTTGGCCTGTCTCCCTCATCTGACAACTCTCCTCTTCCCTGATCCCTTTGTGCTTTGACACAGATGGCTATAAGGAACGACTCTTTGGATAGCAAGGAGAATCTCCAGACTGAGGTGAGTGAACTCTCTGACCCAAATGTCCCCACTGTGGCCACGGAGGAGTCATCAGTAGCCCTGACACCCTCGGAAGTGCAAGACTTGGCTGCATGGAGCCGGGCGAGCGTTCACACGCAGCAGCATTCCCACGACCAGTACAATATCTCAAAGCAGGCACCAGCATCCTGTGCTTGTGTGGACTCGTGTCAGGAGACACCTGGAAACTCAATGGACCAAGAAGTATCCGAGATAAACAGCTCCCTGGAGCCTTTCACTTCAGAAACTTGTACAGCCTCGAGTGCCTGTTCAGAGGCCCAGCCTCTCACTCCTAAGAGGAACATCGGCAATACCGGCAACGTGACACTGAAAGACCTGAAGAAATACCACAGTGTAGACACCCAGGGTCTTCTAAAAAAACCACCCTCTTGGTTGGATGATCAAAGGAGACATTCCATAGAGATTTGTTCAATGGAAAACAGCCCTCAGCACCATTCCACCTCTAGCTCTTCTGGCTTCATAAGTCAGGTGGTAAGTGAAATGGAAGGCTTGCAAGGAACACGGCAGAAGAAAAAACTGAGCCCTCCCTGTATATCCATAGATCCACCCGATGGACAGAGTTTGCTGCCCAGAGGACCTCACAGCATCTCACCTGCCAGTGGAGATGTTTGTTTGAGACGGCGTGCTCCATCTTGTGAGTCCAAGGATTCCATGGATACAGGGGATTCGTTGCTTCCAGACACTATGTCAACATCTCCTACCCCAAAGAAAGACTTGTTGACACTTCCTAGCTTTTCCTTTGATCAAACGGAAATGGACCCCTGAGTTATTTTTCTGTTGGTGCCAAATGTTTTCTTCCTTTCATGTAATAGAAAAAAAATAATTAAAAAAAAAACCAAACACCTCTGTATTCCAAAATGGCACTGGGTAAAAAATTTCCAAAGAAAGATTGAAGAACCAGCTGGTTAAAAGAGTGGTTAACCTATATCACGCTTACTTAAGCATATGTTCTGCTTAGGTAAAAGCAATACAATGTGCAGAATCTATATGTATATTATATTTTATTAAATTAATTGAATCTAGTATTGTGGGATGTAGTACATTTTGTGACTAAAGACTCGTTTAATTTTCTTCTATTTTATGTATCTCAGAATATTTCTGAGATAAAGTTGGTTTTTATGAATATTTTAACCTAAAAAATATATATTTAATCCCTTCTCTTTTTTTGTTTTGTTTTGTTTGGGTTTCATTTTGTTTTTCAAAGCACAAAATGTAGCCAATTAGTGCATTACAGAGGAAATGTATCCCAGAGTCAGCAGTAAATCAGAATTATTTAATGTAACTTATTTTTCCCCTTGACTTCAGTGATATTCTGGGAGAAAAAAAAAAAGATGGTTTGGGTAGTATAGAAATGCAGGGGCAGTTTTTTCAACAAGATAATATTCCTATCTTGCATAAAATCAACCTCCAGAGTGAAAGCAGGTCCAACACAAGCCCAGGAAGGTCCAAGATGCTGAGGATGGTGACCGTGAAGCCATTGAACTGTCCACAATACAGAATTATGAAAGGATGTGATAGATCATCCACTGGTGACTTGCAAAACCATGTCAGCTGCTAATTTTCCTCTGTGCCTAGGGAACTGTGGCAAGAAAAGCCTGTGGTCACTTCGGAGATGTTTTTCCAGCATTTCAAAGACAGAGTGTTTCTTTTGCTGAGTTTTACAGCTCTGGGAGGCCAGGGTGTGTACTGGAGCTTCTCCACTCTGCACCCACATGGAAAGGGGAACAAGGCCACGGGTAAGATCTGCAGTAGGTGAATTCAGTGCAGACACAACACAGCAGTCGGCTTAAGCAGATGGTTGAAGTTCAGCTCTTGCTTAAACTGCCTTGAGGTTGATGGTATTTAAGAAATTACTGGAAATCCAAATTGCATGCTTATGTGTTTGACAGAATCACAGCCTGCTGCTGGTTATTTACAGAATGGAAGTGAGGCTGTAGGTACTGACATGGTTGTTGATTTTCAGTTCAGAAAGTCAGGTTTTTTGCTACCACTGCTGGAGTTAATTTACGTGGCCCCGTCCATAATTTTATTTCCAATATATCAAAAGCCTTAAGCAGCAACATCGTGATAGAAAGTAGATAAAAACAGAATCCATGTCCTTACTTCATAGCATGCCCTTAATGTTGGTCATCTCAGAAATGAACTGTGAAACTGGACAGCACAGCCTGAAATCACCAGAAGCTGGTCCAGTTCAACACCTCCTGCTCTTCAGGAGACTGATGGAAAGCAGACATTGACTTCCCTCCACCTCCATGAAATCACATTAGGATGTAGGCTAAGACAGACTCTGCAGGCATGGTTTGAAGTGTGTGAATAGTCCCAGGTTTAAAACTGCAAAGATGGAAAAGGCTTTGCTGGATTGAGTCTTTAAACCAGAGCATGCAGGAGGAGGATTTGTGCTAATTCTGTCAGTCGGGAGTTTGTAACTTTGTGAGAACTACTGATCTTTTCAAATCACTACAACATGTTGATGTTCAGCCTTTTATCCATTCAGAGATTAGGCTGTTTCAACTACATGTATTTGCATTAGCTTCCAGCATACATCCAAGAAGATGCTGTTTATACCTAACATCCCATGTGAGATCTTAAGCTCCTTTATTTTCACTTGAGAATGTTTACTCCATAAACAATCCCTTATTGATTTACATGTCCTGTAGAAATGTAAGGGCTTTCAGCAGGAAGTCGGGCAATCAGTGTATTTGAAGTAGGAGGATTAACATTCTGTATTATTTACTGCAGTTAGATTAATTCTTGGCTGGGACATTTTTCTCCTCTTCAACACAAGCCCATACGGAGACCGCTCTTTTTGAAATGCCAGTTCAAATCCAGAGTTAAGCCAGTTTAAAGCAATGATTTCAAACAAACCTTTCATCAGGCCTTCCCCCAGATCATATTTAAGGAAATAATAAAATTACAGTGTATTAAGCCCAAGAAATATTCTTAATCCCCTTTTGGTTTTACACTCATAATGAGCCCTAGCTTCTGCTTTCACATGTACTAAATAATTTGGGAAAATAGCTAAAATTGCCAGCCCTGGTTCCTTGGTGATTAGGAGTGTGTTTGTATAGCTGGAATGATACTACTTGTACAGTTCCTTCCTTACAAAAAGAAAAAAAGCAACCCATGGAACATTTTCCCTTGAATCATGGCACAAAAGGGTGATGTGATGTGATGTTAATCCAACACTCATCTCTAAAGGTAACAGAAAGCCTGTACTCCCAGTACTTGGAGGTTTACACACTGACAAGGTTTGTGGAAGTAACAAAGAGTTTACCTTGTAAGTGAATATTCAGTAAAGACTTGCCAATTAAAATAAATACTGTCTGATGATGCATTCAGGAAAATAAATCCATGTAAAATAGCTTGTTTTCTAAACTGGATGAGTTTTTTTCTAGATGCCCTTTTGAAAGACATACAAATGTACTGCAGTGTGTGCAATAATCTTAAGAGAATTTTAAATACCTTTGGGGGGGTTTTATAGAATTTGACTTTTTTTAAACAAAATGTACAAAATCCACAGGAATTCTGTAGAATGGTTATGTTGATAGAATTTTTTATATTTTTGTAGAAATCTATAGAGACGTTGTTAAAAGTCTGCATAGCGTCCTGAGAAGAGAAGCAGCTCTTACCTACAAGTTTCCTTTCATAAACCTGGAGCCAGACCTGCTGTATTACACCCTGTATAGTCTAGTTTCAGAGCCTGCAGCCAGGTTGCATTTCCAGTAAGCTCAAACTATATGATATTCCAGTGCTATTACTGTTCAAGAGCTGTACCCCTATAAAATGTCTACCCCCAAAACTCAGCCCCTGCAATGGTAAAGTAGTTGCATGGCTATCCAGTTCATTCAAGCACACCAGCACTTTACTACTATGGATTTACTGTATACCAGTGGGAGAAGGATATTCTGCTTTTGCCAGCCTGACACATGGAGGAAAAGAGATTGCATAGATGTCTGGAGAAATGTAAATTCCATTCTTGCAGCCCCTTGCACATAGAACTGATTTTTCATAGCTTGGTTGCAGGCCATTTATACTGTAGGTATTTTGGAGAAGGGCAAAGAAAGCACTGTTTTTGACTTATGTGGATTGCACTCAGCACAAGGTGTGTTCAAGGTGAAAAAAAAAAAAGAAAAAAAGAAAAGAAAAGAAAATCATCACCATTGTAAGTTAGGCTATGCCCCAGTCTCCCCTTTTCTGCCCCTTTGGCTATAATAACCCATGTACACTATTACACAAGGTGACTAGAGTAGGCACAGTACCATTGCAATGTCCGTAACAATCTAGTATATATTATAGAACTTTGTATTTAATAGTTAATATATTGTTATACTGTATCAGGTATATAGGCCAAAAAGAGGTCTTTTGGTCAGGGCAACAAAAGGTGGTATCCATGGGGAAAATCGGGTTCAAATGTTCCTTTTTAAAAAAAGAGAAAAAAAGACAAAAAACGAGTGTAAATCTTTACAAATGACAAAAACAAATGTGTCCTATTAAAAGCTTTTGAAAAGAAAACAACCGTGCACTTCCCTTTTTTGTTGCTGCTGCTGCTGATCTGTATCACTCCGAGCGGTCAGATCCTTGGTCATGTTTTAATTGCCAACAGTTGGAGGAGGCATTATATAGCAACAGGGATGGGAACTTGAAAGAAAGATTGTGAAATGTCGGCCCTTTGTGAAGCAATTTGGGTTGACACCGCAAGCAAATCTGGCCCAGCACAGTGCCCAGGGTGTGCTGTCTGACCAGAGACCATCAGCTCTGCTTCTGCAGTTGCTCTGTGTTGGCAAAGGGCAGCTGGAAAGCTGCTTAATGATGCAAAGGATGCCAGGACTGCAATGGAGAGAGCTGCAGCCAAAGGGGAGAAAGGAGGAAAGAGAAGAGGCAGGTTTGATCTGTCCATGAAAACGTGTTGCTGTGAAGAGGAAGGTGCTGGGCTTTTTTCACCCATCAGCAACTTCAGAATCTCCATCCTGAAGTGCAGCTTCTCCATCCCTTCTGCATTTAGCTAAGTGCACAGGAGGTGTTGGAGGTGATGGCACTGCCCCAGGAGCTGCAGACTGCAGGGGCTCAAGCCCCAGGTGCTGCTTAGGTACCACCAAAACCATTTGAACCTAAACCCTTCAGGTCTCATTAGTGAATGAGTTACTTAGCTTCTAAAGTGAAAGCCACTAGAGGCAGGAACCAGGCACCTGGGGACCATGTAGCCGTAACTCTCATTGTGGCTGGAATGACTGGATGGCTCTGCAGCAGGAGGGATGCTAAGCTGAATGGTTATGTTGTCAGAGGATGTTCTGACAAAGGTCCACTCATAATCATCTCTGAGTGGAAAACAGCAGGAAGGATGTTAGCCTTTAAACAGAAAATGTGGATCCCTGCAAAATCCCATGCAAATCCATGCAGAGCAGGACCCCAGAGGTGAGCTCTGTAATGTGTCTGCATTGTCCAGGCTGCAGGACCAGCCCTACCAGGCTGGGACCACTGAAGCTGCTTCCCACCCCCGGGGCTGGAGAATCCACATGGCATTAAGTGGGGCTGAGCCAAGAAAGCAGAGCAGTTCCCAGGCTCAAGCACTTCACCTCTCTGCACACAGGTGAGATTAATCTGGTGGCAATTCCTTATAGGGGCTGCAAAGCTCTCTGTGGCCAGCGGTGGGCTTCAGGGAAGCCTGGGGGGAGGATTGCCTTTCTGTTCTGTGAGTGTTCCCGTGTAAAGCTCTTTTGCTGTGTTTTACTTGTGGTTTGTAGGAGGCTCCCACCCAGGCTGGCTCCGTGCTCACAGCTATGCAGAGCTGGGCAGTGGCACTTTGTTAGTCTCTTTGGTGAGTAACTTGGATGCCACAGAAACCCAGATTGTTTCTTTTGTAATGGTAGCTGCACCTACGGGAGTAGCACTTCAAATTTAATTTGTTTCTGGCTTAGTTAAGACAGTTAGGTGAATTCAGCTAACTGCCCTGCTTTCTGGAGAGCAGTGGCCTATTGGAAGAGCTGTGAGCACAGCACATCTCCCTCATATGGCTCTGGAAAGCCCTACAAGTAGCTGCATGAGAAACAGGAGTCGTTTGTGCTTTCTGTGTTTCAGGTGTTCCAGAGATACGGAGACACACCAACAAGTCTTAGATGTGACTTCTATTCCCCGAAACATAAGGTAGGAGAAAGCAATTTAAAGAAACACGCCTGGCTTTAGTGCCGCCGTTCGAAGAGGCAGCTGCGATCAGCTCCCGGGGCGGGAGGATCCGGCAGATGAAAGGGTTAATGCCGGTAAAATTTTGGAGGGGCAGGGATCTGAATCGAGCTACCCAGAGCTGGGCAAGGGTCACCCACCCATCAGCCGGGACCGGCGGTGCCGGGTCCTGCCGGTGCGCAGCGGTTTGCTACCATCTAGTGGGCTTGGGGGAAGGATTGCGCAGGGGCCGGCTGGCCCCGGGCTACCGGGAGCGTGACACTGGGGCTACGAGGAAATGTGTAGGAAGAACCCACACAGGTTCAGTTCTGCCCGCCCGTGAAGCGCTTTGCTCCTTAGCTCGGTGCTGTAGAAACAGCGCAGTAGTGGGGGGGGGGGGTGATTTCTACTTCTGCGGGTGTTTTCAGCTTCTGAATTTAGAAAAATCCCTACGGTAGGAGGAGCAGAAAGGTTCCTTACAGGCTCAGGAGAACCGTGGCAGCCAGTGGAGCCCCATGGCAACGGAGCATTGCTGGGTGCTGCTTGAAGCTGGGCTGCTGCGCACACCTCAGCATCTCCTCTCCCTGGCTGCTTGGCCTCGTGTAAAGCCCTGAGAGACCCATCCAGGGCTGTCTCGCACCTCGGGAGGTTGTGGCAGAACTTGAGAGGCTTCTTTGCCTCCCCAGCACACCATCCTCCTTGGTGTGTGCCAACCCGGGCCAGCCCCATACGGGCTGTGCTCCCACCCACAGCATCCCTAACCTGTGAGCTCAGGTGGGGAGCTTAACCTCCTCTTGGCTCCGTGTGGGAGGAGGATAATCCATCAGGCCTTGTGCCATCTCCCAGGCTTAGTACCCAGGTGTTCAAGAGGTTTAGTGGGGCCAGGGCACAGATTGGGTGCCTGTCAGTAGATGGCAATGCCAGGAAGGGGTTTAGCTGGGATATTTGTGTGCATTAGCTCAGGCTGCACCTGAGGTCCCTGTTTCTGCTCTGTTTGGTTTGGTGTGGTCGTCAGTGTCATCACTAAAAGCCATTGCCTCACTTGAATTTTTGCATTTGAGAGTGATTGAACTTTAAGGTGGCAACATCCTTTGGCATTTTCTATTATTGCTTGAGTGCTGGATGCTGTTAAGTGGCAAGCTTTTGAAGGTCCTGAATGGATTATCTCTCTATATCTATTTAATACTTTAAATAATGCAACCAAAGACCCCTGCAGCTCCAGCTGGGAAACGAAAAGGGTGGTTAAACCACTTAATTACTTGCTGTGCTAACAGTTATTTTATGGAAACCGACAGCAGATTCTGGCTGCTCTGGGGGAAATCAGGAAGAAGTTAATATTGCTGACACCTGCGAAGGCAGCACAGAACCACGCTGCCAAGTGTCACCAGCTCAGTGTGGCCAAGGACTGGTGGCAGCTCCCCACTCAGAAAAAAAAAAATTAAAGAGAAAAATAAAAGAGAGAGAAAAAGAGAGAGGAAAAAAAATAAAAGAGAGAAAAGAAATAGAGAAAAAAAAGAGGGGGGGGGGAAGAGCGAGAGAGGAAAAGAAAAAAAGCAGGAGCCAGTGTTTTGTAGCAAGATTCCTGCAAACATTGTGAATTCTTTGTGCCCATTTTGTGGTGAAACCCTGAACAGCTCCAGACCATTGGAACTGGGAGGAACTTCTGGGGTGGCCAAGTCAGCAGAGGAGAGAATTACCTGTGGCAATTGTAGGATGGTTTGTGTCTTTGCTCCAAAAAGCCCAAGTGCCATGTGCTGCTTGTCTGTGGCTGTTTGTTCATCACTCTAAGCTCTTTCTGCAGCTAAACCACCCACGAGCTGGGTGTGTTACAACTGGCATGAGTTCCATCAACCTCTGTAAGCACTTGGGAGCACCTTTGTGAAATTATCTAGGAGGTGAGAGAGAGGCACCCAATGCTTTCAGAGTTTGGCTGCTCACTGCTGGAGCAGTTCCAGGATCAGTTTGGGGTAGGTTTTTAGCATGTTTAGATTCTCCTTGCTCTCAGTCTGAAACAGAGGAGCACTCCTGTAACATGGGAAGATCGTATTTCACACAGCATCCTGGAGGAGTCATACACACACCATTTTCTCATTTTACAAAGCTTTGATGTGCTGGGCAGAGCCCATCTCACCCCTTAGTGACTTTACAGTGCTCTCAACCTCCCTGCCCTAGTTTCTCAGGGAACTCCTGCCTCTGTTCTTCCAGCCAGGGAAATCTTGCCTTCTCTTCCTTGCCTACAAAGCCTCATGGTTGATGCATACCCAAAAGCAGTGCTGTGAGTAAAAACTGGAGCTTCAAATTCCCAGCCCACTGCTTCATCTGTTTTATCATAGGGCTTCTAAAGTGCTCATTGCACTTTCCAGAAATGAGGAAATTACAGTTAATCCATCTCTGCAAGGAGAGGTGTACACTGTATGTAACTCCATTCACTGAGAAGAAACTCAAAGTCAGCTGCTACTCATGCAGTGTTGACTTAAAGTAGAGATTGTTACAAGTTCACATCTTGCATGTGTTAAAACAAGGTGTCGTTCCCTTTCTTACCAAGTAAATGTATGTATATTGCTGCAAGCTCTACTCTGACAGCCTCTTTTTCTTGCCATCTGTAAAATGTGACATCTCTGCGGGTCTCAGAAAGGAAGCAGAGAAAAGAGATGGTATTCTCTGTTCCAAGCAGAGAAGAGAGATGGTATTTATAGTCAACTAACCATAAAACTCTGACTTCCAGAGCTGCACATGCTCAAGCCCTCCCTACCTCTAAACTCCTCATGTCCTTTATGCGGATCCCTTCAGGAATCGGTCACACTTCATTTTGCTTTTAGTGCTTTGCAAATCAGCTGGAGGTGTGGTACAGAATGAAACTGCCTCATACCTGGCACTGTGCTTACACAAACAGCTTCTCCCTCACGTTACCTCCTGTCCTGCCCCAGCCAATCACTCCAGTTTGATATCTGCACCGCCTTGGGTGTGCCTTGTAGGTGCTTTGTGATTGCACTGACCTGACCTGCTCTGTGTGTTAGGAGGTGAAAAGTCCTCTTCTATGCAGCTGGAATGGAAAAGGGGATGCAAATACATTATTGAGTGAATCCAGATCAGATCTTGCCACTCCCTGGAATAAATGTCCGCTGAGAAAAGGTGAGTTTGTGACCTTTCTGACAGTCACACCAAAGGTGCCATCCCATTTTCCTGCACAGCCAGCCTGCATGTGGGGGAACATCACAGGAGTAATAACATGTTATAGGTGCATCCTTCTTCCCTTCCATCATCAAAAGGAAACAGGACTGAGCTGAGCAGCCTGAGATTGTGCTTCAGGCTTTGCTTTGCACCAGGTTCAGCAGAAAACCTCCTTCACAGGAGCTTTTAAACACCCCCTCCTACCTTGTCTGTCTGACAGTTTAATATTTCCTTAATTCCTGCCTTTGATTTTTCCTCTCTGCTAGTCTGTTTTGCCAGACAGCACCTGGAAGTCAGTAATTACACAGCAAACCCAGCAGGGTCTGCTCTGAGGTTTGGGCTGGCTGCCTGGTGGCTCTCCTCAAGCTTTGCACCCCAGTTGGCACCATCTCACCAGTACCATCTCTGTTCAATAGCATGAATGTTGCTGAAGGCAGAAGCTGCTCACCATGAATTAGGAATGTGAAGCAAGAAGCAAAATCATTTAGGGACTCCTACTTTAGGATCCTGTGAGACCCAAAGGAATTCCCTAACACAGGATCTTCCTCCACAGATATGGTGGAGCAATTCCACTGAAGTCGGTAATTTAATCAGAGGTTAATCCACATTGTGCACTTCAGTGGGACTGATAAAACAAACCTCTCCCCTCTTGTACACACACCCTGTGGTAGGTTTTGCTGAGGTGCCTTTGTACCTGCAACATCTTATAATGTCAGAGTTAGTGTTAATTTGGGACACGTTCTCAAACTGCACCAAGTTCTGCTCCTTGGTGCAAGAAACACAGATGCATGTTTGTGTGTCAGGAGACATTAAATTCTCAGCACTGCTCTTGGAGGAACTGCTCTCACAGGTGTTGCAGGAGAGGAGGTTTAAAGAGCCATAAAAGAGTAACTCCCCCTTATTACTGGCTTTTCATGAAGCTTTTATAGTGGTGCAATTCCACTGAACAAAATGTCAGTGTAATACTTGCAAAGACAATTCATGATGCCCTTAGAAGTTCTCGTTCACCCATTGGGCTTGGGCTCCTCTGAGAGGGTTGTAATATGGTTGTGCTGATTAGCTTGGATCAACCTGAGGTTTCAAATCTTATAGAGCCTTATCTTAGACAAGATCCTATCATTCTACACTAACAAATGTGTCCCCTTAGCCAGATCATAGCAAATGTCTAAACCAAATTCTCAACACTGTTCCTGGCAATGAAGCACATGGCTCCCTCTGACAGGACTCTGAATGGTTATCACCCTTTGTGTCTTTAATGGTCTTCACAGAAGATCAGCAGTATATATTTTTTTTCTTTGGGTAAGACATACTTTTGGGGCACAGAATATTGTGCTTCTCACCTTTCTTTCTGTTCTGGTAAGCATTTTTGACCACACCCTTCAGCCTGACGGTTTCTCACCTTCCAGTGAAGAAGGAAACAAACTCGTAAAATACCTGGGTAGATTTGTGGCAGCAGGATGCTTTGTGTGAGGTGATGTCACTGAAACAGGTGCTATAGCGAGTGGGTGGACAAACAGCAGGTGCTGGAAGGACAATAGCACTGTGGAAATTCTGCCCAAGAGGAAAGCAAGCAGTGCTTCTCCATCATGAGGTGAAATCCCAATTGTGTCCAAGGTACTACACTACCAAACCTATTAGTTACACATATGTGTAAAATTTATTGACTGAAAGCTTTTGAAAACAAATCCACACTGCTGGTTTAACCACCCATCTACAGCAGAAGTCAGCATGAAGGAAGAGGCCGCAGAAGGATGGTTAAAAGATGTGATGCTCATTTAGGTCCAGCTGAGGCAACTGCACTCTACACCTCTCCAAAGGGGAGAGGAGAAGCATCTCCAAGATGTTAACGTTTGCCTGAGTGGTCTGGGAGGATGCGGGCAGACCCAAACCCAGCAGGTGCCCCGGCTGTGTGCCACCACCCCGGGTGACTGACCCTCTGCTTGCCCTTCGCTTGCCACATGGGGACCATCCATGTCTGGTTGTCCCAGCAGGCTGCACTGACATGGGGAATTGTTTTTCCCGGGGGCTTCGTCCTTCCATACGGAGGTCACTCCTGAAAAGCAAGAAGCCACATCTCTGTGGCTTCAGGAGCCCGAGGAGTTCTGCGCCAGCCCCTCTGGCTCCCTGGGACACCAGCCAGGGGTGCCGGGGCTGCCACAGCCGTCACCATAGCCCTGCCCGAGCCTGAGGGGAGCCCTCGCACTTCCCAGCGGGTCCCTCCCCGCCAGCACAACCCTCGCCGAGGCGATCCTACCCCGGCCAGAGCCTCCGGGCCTGAGCGGAGGAGCGGAGGGAGCGGCGTCCCTGGCACCTCCCGCTGCCGGCGGGGAGGGCGGGACGGGGTGCGCCGGGCCCGCCCAGGAGGGAAGGAACGGGCTTCTCCCCCCATCCCCGTCCGGTGCCCGGCGTCGGCCTGGAGGAGGCAGCGTGGTCCCGCCGCGGCCATGGAGGTTTTCTGCGGGTCCCGCTTCTGGGTAAGCAGCGCGGCCGGCGGTGCCGCTTCCCTGCCCCGCGGGCTTCCTCCGGCTAAGTAGAAAGTTGGACGGGGGAGGGGGAGCGGGAGCGGGGACCGAGCCTCTCGGAACCGCCTGCCGGGTTCGTCCCGGCCCGGAGGAGGAAGCGCTGAGCCCTGCAGAGGGTCTGAGAGGCCGGGGCGGGTGGGGAAGGGTCGGTCCCGCGGCTCCGGGGGGCTGAGCTGCTTCGGTGCCGGCCGGGGCTGTGGCTCCTCCCGCAGCCGGGTGAGGAGCGGGACCGGGAAGGGGGCTGGTGGCACCTCTCTCCTTCGCGATTCAGCATCTTTAAACCAGTGTCAGGACCTCCCCTGGCCCCAAGACCCCGGGCAGTGCCACAGCTCCCGCCTCCCTCCAGGAGGTGCCGTGTTCTCTGCAGTTCTCCTAACAGCTGTAGTTGGACTTTCTAGCGATGAACAACTGCCTTCTTCGGAAGGGTTTTTGTGTTGCTGCTGCTTTTTCAGGACACCGCATGCGTGCGGGAAGGTGCTCCCTTGTTGAGAGCTTTTTCACTGCTAAAGAGGGATGCGTTCGTGGCAGCCGAGGGTGGGCTCAAGCCTCGGAGGATTGCAGTGACTTCTGATGGTGTTTGGAGCCGTCAGCCTTTTGGAAAGGCTGCTTGTAGCAGGATAGTTTGGAAGTCGCTGCCATGTTGTGCTCTGATGGTGAAGTGTGTAAGTGCTGCTCAGTACCGTCCCCAGGGTGCTGCTTCCCTCTCTGAGCTGTGCAGGCACACCCTGGGCAGGGACCCCGGGAAGCCGGGGGTATCTGGGCAGGGATGGTGAATCCAGAACTGCCCTCATCACAATTTTTGACTGTGCCATTCTGCTCAAGGGAGAATTTCTCAAAGATAAGCAGCAATGAAAAGGAGTATCTGAAGGTAAATCACTGCTAGAAGGCTGTTGAAAGACAACACAAGATTGACTATGAGGACTTAATGCTGGGCTCCATCTGCAGATAACTAATCATCTTTCAAAACCTGTCTCAACATTACTTTTTAACAGAGGACTTAGGCTGCTAAACCCCTAGGTTACATTTCTTTGTTCAGTCACAGATTTCATTTCCAAGTGCTCTGCAGGCTCTCTGCTCCAACAGTTGGCAGATAAGCTTGCTCAAACAAGTATTTTCACCTCTTATTTCTACTAGAAATGCTTAAAGAACAAGCACAAACTCCTCAGCACAGCTCCCTAGTTTATAGACTGCCTTGAGATGTGTGTCTTAGCTTCTCAAGGGAGACCTGTAGTGGAACCACTCTGTGGCCAAAACTTTTGATGGGTTTAAGTATGAAGTACTTCCTGCAGTACTGGTACACTCAAGCATGGAATCCTTTGTGGTGCTATGTGTGGTGTATGCTATGCTCAGGCAGTGTATCCTGGTTTTTATATTTCCATGACTTTTCAAAACTAAGTTTGCAGGAAGTAATATGAAGGTAATCCAGGGAATCCAGAGATTTTTAATCACTAGACATTTATTTACAGCATAAATGATGAGATCTAAATAAGAATTAAAAATAAGCTTTTTCAGCCTTGCTTGAGGTAGCAGCTCGAATGAGATTAATTGCAGTTGATCTGAAACATGGTAGTTTGTATTGGAGGAGGGGTGTTTTCTACCCAAGTCTGTGAAGGAAGGTGTCAGTTGTGTTACAAGGTTCCCCAGACACTTTTTGTGTAATTATTGCATCCTCGTGCCTCGACATAAAATATTGCTAAAGAATAAAAAGAGACTGATTGAAAAGAGAAGAGCAATCTTCCTTAAGCATATGGGCAAACTACTTAATAAATGTAGACCTGATCTGTTCTTCTGAACGATCCAGAGTTGTTTATAGTCAAAGCAACCTTCCATCCCCACAATGGTTTTAAAATTGTACTTAATAACTGTGTGAAACAGAACATGTGACCTGGTGGCCAGCAGACTCTGGGCAGACAGGCAGTGACCAAGAGTCTCACACCCTATTTTTTGGTAGCCAGTGGTGTTTTCTCTTATAACAGGAGTGTGTGCAGTGAACTGATTTTATAAGAGAGGTTTGAAGTGATTACCATGCAGATGACAATCACCTCAGAATTATTTGCTGTGCAAATATGCTGTTCCTTAAGAAAATGCAGGTGGAGGCTTCTTCTTGAAATATGTCTTCAATGCTGGGGTTTCCTAAGATGCTGTGCTCTTGAAGAAGGAAGAACAAGGTGAAAGGCAGCTACTGGCCCATGCATGCATACTGATGGTGTTCAGATCAAGAGCTTGATAACACATGAAACCAGCATTAATGTTCAGTTTTCCATGGCTTATGAACTTAGACTCTTCCCTCAGATTATGTCAAAGAAATTCTAGATATTTTTGGAAGCTGAATGGCATACTGGTGTCAGAGTTAAAAGTGTTTCATGTGAAAGGAAACATGCTGCTCATGCTGCTCCAGTTTGAACAGTTCTTTGTTATGGAGTTTAAACCAACTACAGAACTTTTCTGTTAAAAGGAGGTCAGAATCAAAACAAAACCATTCAGAATTATCTCATGAAAACATTTGCATTGAAATCTACCAACCTTAACAGGTGACTGATTTAGCTTGGGGTTTTTTGGCTTATCAAAAGTATTAAGGTTTCAATTCTTCACCCTGATGCAGGGTGGGGAATTTTACTGGAAATGTCAGTGGTTTGGGGGTTTTTGTGTTTGTGCAGACACAAGTAATTTCCTCTTGAACTCATTTTAGAAATAAGAAATGAAAGGAAATACTGTGGATCACATTAGAAATCTATAAAGCCTCCTGGCTTCCAGCTACTGCTTTAGTTGTTGAACATGTAATCAGCAAATTGCTACTACAGATATAGGGTAATTTATATATAAAGAAGGAGCAGCAGGAACATTATTTTTTTTAAATGTAGTATAAGCAGCCTCATAATCTGAACTCTGTCTAATTCAGTTGAGACTTCAAAATTAATTGTTAATATCTCCTAGCAATGTTCCCATGCTAAATGCCTCTTGGGAAGGAGGTGAATGTGATAGTGCATACCCACACAAGGCAGTCCTTAGGTGTGTTATTTACTATTGCCCATAATTACCTCCTGTTTATTGTGTGATAGTAAAGGTGCTAGATGGGTGTGCAATTAATGTGACCCACAATCTCTGTCCCTGAGAAGTTGATACTGGTGAATTATCACTAATTTGTTGCTTGTGTCCTCCACTGTAGTGAAACCTGAGCAGTTCCTCTGAGAGAAAAAGAAAGTGATCTCCTAGGGAGAGTTTGCTGCAAAAGTGTTTTGGCCTAGGACTAAACACCTTGAGCTTAGAAACCCAAATTCTGTTCCAATGTAAAGTTGCTCAGACTCTCTGGGTAGGTTATAGCACTGAGGCTGCTGTAAGGATAAAGCATTAGGAGCTTTGCAGTACTTGGTGCTGCTGGGATGATGGATCATAGAAGCTCCTTAACCTACAGACACATCAGCTGGACTTAAGCAGCAGTTTGTGTTTTTGGTGTTGGTTTCTTTCAACAGCATAACTAGGAAATGGGAGGACAAGTGATAGAGCACTTTGAAGTAGAGACCGCAAGTTTTAGTCTGTTATGATGAGGTCCAAGCTTGTTCCTTTTGATCTTGCTTAGCCCACAGAGCTGTCTCCTTGCCTACCTCTCTCTTAGTGTCCTAAGAGATGGCTTTTTTTTTTTTTTCCCCATCCCACGTGGAATGCTGGCTCCTAGTTCATTCAGAGGCTCTTGAGTAATTCCACAGGAAGTTGCAGCAACTCTTAACAGCAAACAATACCTCAGTCTTGTCTATGAGACAATCTCCTACAATAACCCCTTTAACCTTTAGGTTTGTGGATGTTCCTTTGCTTTGAGTCATTCTGTGAAATTTTGGTAGATTTGGATTAAAAGTCATGCTGCTCTCTGGAAATTTAACTTCCTGCTTTGTTGGCTCCAAGTGCATCCCCACTGTATAACTTCCCCTTTTGCTTTGTCATGTCTCATGCTTAAGTTTTTTGTAGTTCAAGGTGACTTAAGATAGATGAAGTATGGAAGAAATCTTTCTTTCGAGGAAGGTGACAAACATTGTAGTTTTTATAACACATGTACAAGTTTAAGAACCCTACAACTGATGTGATCTGGCCCTAAATTAATAATACCAAATTTCAATTATTCTATTATATTTTCAATTAACTGGTTCCAGCAGAGGAAGAGTGAAGCAAAAGGTGGTAGCAGGTCATTGCAAAAGAGGGATTCTGTAGTAGGATGGGATGGTCCAGACTGGATATTGTACATGTTAGCTTCCCCTTCTGCCACACTGTGATAAACACAGAATGTTCAGTTTTTATAGATACTTAAACATAATGCAGATTTCCATCTGTATCTTGGCTAAGTGCAGCCAACTTCAGGTAACTGCATCCCACTTCTGTAAATCTCTTCACAAATGATCATGTCAGGTCTCTGTTCTTACTCCTGTTAGGCAGATCAAACCAGGTAACTTTAATGATCTCTTCAGACATCAGCTCTATGAAGTTATGTCCTCTCAAAGGGCCACTGCTGGTAATGTCCTGAACTTAAAAGCAATTAAGTAGTCAAGCTCAAATCCTCCAAGATTTTAAGATTCTTTAATTGAGTTGAATGGAAGCTATTGCTGAAGGATCTGGGTCTCGGTTTCTCAGTGTCAAGAGCAGTATAAATATTTAACAGTAGATTTAGAGTATTATCAAGAACCAATTATCATTTATCTGTGTGTAAATGGCTGTGTTTGAATTTGTCTGGGAGAGACAAAGTCTGCATTTAAGGGTTTTGAGCAAACCTTAATACCAGTGAGAGCTGCCAATATGGATTTCATAAAGGATTTATGGAGTCCTCCAGTGACAGTGTCCATTAATGAAGCTCATGAAAATGACATTCATTTCAGTGGGATATGTCAATGTGATAATAATTTTTAAGGAAAGCAGTCATTTCCATTTCCTTCAAACCAGCACACTTGACTGGTCAGGAGAATGATACCACCAGCATCTGACCAGCATGGTTAAATCTAGTCTGGAATTCCCATTTGCAGTTCTGGAACTGGAGGAACCAAGATTTAAAAAAAAAATGCCCAAGGGACAAGCATTTTTTTTTTTTTTTTTTTTTCTTTTTGCACTGTGGCTTTATGGGAGATCTGGAGGCTTCTGAGTGCTTGTCCTTCCCTTGGGTGCTTCCCTGGGGTGGGATACTAAAAGTTGAGGATGCTATGAGATGGGGCAGATGGTAGAGAGGCAAGGTCCCCCTTGCTTTAACAAAGGATTAAAGCCCCAGGAAGACTTGTAGCAAAATTCAAGGTTCTACATATTCATCTTTGAATGCAACTGTTCCTTCTGGTCACAGGACCATTTTAGCTTAGGTGACTAGTTGGTAGGTGTACTGTTCTATAAATTTGCCTTTTGAAAAGAAATAATATCTGAAACAAAATCTAAGTTGCATGAGGAACTCCTTTAAAATGGAGCTTATTTAATTGCTGCAGTTAATCATATAAAGCATTTGAGATGAACCTTACCTACCTGGTAGGCAAATTGCTGTGCTACTGGAGTTATAATCCTTTCCTTTCTATATGTGTAAATTTGTAATGCATTAAAATGAAGAGACTATTCCTGTTTAAATTTAATTTAAAAAAAATTCCCTTTGAGTAGCCTATTAAATGGGATCTTAGATTTTTCCAGTAAGCTAATGCTTCATTTGTCTCCTGATACTGATGTGAATCTGATGGGCCATTATCCAGTCACACATTATTTGGCTGAGCTGGAGGGGAGCAGAGTGAGGAGCAGCCAGAGACCTTCCAGGTTTTTGTTCAGCCAACAGCTTTGTCCCTGTGCTGGGGCTGTGTGAGTTGGCACCTTGTCCCTCTGCTAATCTCACAGCAGCACGAGAGGTGAAGTCAATGTAATAAAAGATCATTTACAGTAATGTCACGTGCTGGTCTCATAAAGCTTTTAATTAGAACAGGATGAGAAATGAAGGGGGAGGAGAAGAAAAACTATTTCAGAGGAGTTGTTTCAAATGTCAAAGTAATTTAGTTTCAGGAGTAATAATTTATTTTTTTTCTTTTCTTTCCCTAAACTTTCAGAGAGGACAGAATTACATTTGATTAAAAGAAAAGAATACTTTTTATTTCTTCCTTTGGCATCTCTCCACTCTAGTTGAATGACTTGTAATGTAGACTTTCTCTTCTGTTAGGCATGCAATTCTTTTCATTTCCCTTTGTTACTATGTAGATTTGGAAACATGAAAAGTAAAAGGGAAAACCCCTCCCTGTTCTGGGTATCACCTTTTTATTACATTAAGGGAAGATGTGAGCAGGCAAAGTAAAACAAAAAAGCATTAAAAGCTTTATGCTTTTTTTTTTTCCTCATTATCTCCTGGATGTAAAAAATCAAGTCTTGAGCTTTATTTTTCATGTTCATATCACTTAGCTGATATTGGAGAGAAGCTGTTCATACAACTGTTTTGGGGTAGAACAATGTACCAGGACAGTTCTTCCTTTGCTTTGATTTCTCTGATGAACATGCTCCTTTCCCATACCTACCTAATCCTGTATTTTCTTCATCTCTGATTTTTTTGCTTCGCCAAAACTGAAACTCCACCTTCACTTTAAGAAGCTGGGAAGAGAAAATAGCTGAGAGGATGGGGGGGAGGCATAGGAGCAAATGTTTCCCACTGATGCTACCTGTATGGGTGCTTTCTAAGCTCTTTTGGCTTCTACTGCCATGGTTTAGGTAGTGTATTTCACTCTTTTTCTGAATAAAAATGACTGAAATGATTAGGTCTGTAAATTGAGAGGAGTATGGTTTGTGCAAATGGAATCCAAGACCATGGGTGAAGTGTAATGCTCATCTGTGTTAGGTGAGTTTAGGTCAGTTCTGTCAGTGATAAACCAGGTTAATTCTTGGCATTAAAGCTCATTAGCACCCAGAGTCTGTCCTTGCTCTCTAGGCTGCTGCTGCTGCTGCATTTGACTTCTTGCTGCTCCCCTAATGAGTGTCCCTGCAGCTGAAGTGGGACCAACCTTGGGTACATGGGATGGATGGTGAGGTCCCTTTGTGTCCTGCCCCACCAAACTCCCACACTGCTGTCATGGTAAAGAACCTTGAGCAGACACTAAAATCTCATTATTGCTGCAGTCAGTTTGTCAGTTCCAGCTCCCATTTGGCTGGCAGTGTCAGAGCAGCACTGATGACATGTTTATGGTTTTTTACAATCTCTTTTTTTATTATTGTTCATCAGCTCAAGTGGATGGGCCAGCTTAAAATGAAGGAATCAGGGTGGGAAGGGAAGAAAATAAAGCAGAGACTGTCTCATTTGCAGATGTTTCAGGTGTTCCTACCTCTTCTTAATGGAGTGACATTCATTATTGTCCTTGAATTAACTCAATTCCTTTCATCTGAAAGGAGATGGGATGCCTCAAATTAAGGGTATTCCCCCCATACCCATCACAGCTTTGGTGTGAAGCTCAGCAGCCCAGTCCTTTATTTGCACTTGCACACAGCTATGGGAAGGTCCTTTGATGATGCAATTAACAGAATGTTTTCTCTCCAACAGTGTATAGCTTAGATCAATTTAAAAAGACAGCTGGGGACTTCATTCTGCTGATCCTATTTCATTTTTCTCTCAGTCCTGAGTTTGATTCATGGGCTTTTATACCCCTATGGTTGCATTGTGCCTTCCCCTCTGCAAGTCAGGGATTGTCCCTCTGTCCAAGCAACAAGGATCATAGCTACTGAAACAGTTGAAGTAGAGGGATTTTATTTTTCTTTAGATGTATGCTGTCTTAGAGATATTGCCTGTGATCAACTTTACTGTCTCTTAAGCTGAGGATGCTTTTTGGGAAGCTCTGTTTCCCTGGGTTACTTGACTCTGCTAGAATCTGAACCAGCTGTTTTTGCATTCTGCCTCCTTTTTGCTCATGATGTTAGAGAAGCTCTGAACTTCTAGTCCTGAAACTCAAAAAAAATGAAAGGAAAAGAAACTTACTGTTGTGTTTAACACCTGTCACTAAGCCAGTACATTGATTTTTGGATGTCTGATCTGCACCTCTCAGGTGCTATGGTTCCTACCATTTGCATGATGAAACCTCAAATTCAAGCAGAAACCTGTGAGTAGTTATTCCATCACCATTAACGAGCTCATACAGGCTATGAATTTGTGCCAGGTCTATTTAATCCATTAATAAGCCACTAAAGATCATTTTACTACTGGAAAAGAAAGTTCATTGTCCTACATGGTGCCCTTCAGTAATGCAGATAGCTGTTGCAGTGTGCTTTGTAAACAGAAAAATCCTATTTCGGGTTATTAACTGGGTGGTTCATGCAGTACAATAAATATATACCTCCTCTCAACCTTTTTTTCCAAGCAATATTGAAGTGGTGTTGCAGTGAAGAATGGCATTGTCCTCTTCCCTGCCTTAAGAGAGTGGTGGTGGTGAATAAAAAAATGTTGTTTGTGTAATGGTGTGAAGGAAATGAGTTGTGCAGCAGTCACTGTGGATTAATGAAGCATCTTACTCCTTCTGTGCATAAAGGTGAAATTGTTCCTTTGGAAACATAAGCAAATGATCTTGCTCTGAAAAGTCCATCTGAAACTGGCAGTATTCCAAAGGCTTGGAGCTTCTTTGCATTTGGGCTGTGAGATGCTGACTGGGGTTTGCCACAAAGTTTTGCCCACAAGGACTGAGAAGAAGGGAAGGAGAACAGGTGGAGGTGGGGCATGGAGAGGAGGAGGTGATGAAACCTCTGCTGTAGCTGAGACTGAGCCTTGACAGTGTTTTGGTGTTGTGGTTGCAGAGCTCTCCTCATTCCTGAGAGGAGACAGTGTGGTAGGGCTATGAGAAAACCATCTCTTTTCTTTTCTTTTCTTTTCTTTTCTTTTCTTTTCTTTTTCTTTTCTTTTCTTTTCTTTTTTCTTTTCTTTTCTTTTCTTTTCTTTTCTTTTCTTTTCTTTTCTTTTCTTTTCTTTTCTTTTCTTTTCTTTCTTTCTTTTCTTTTCTTTTTTCTTTTTTCTCTTTTTTCTTTTTTTTCTCTTTCCTCTTTTTTTCTGTTTTCTCTTTTCTTTTTTTTCCTTTTTTCTCTTTTTCTTTTTTCTCTTTTTCTTTTTTCTCTTTTCTTTTTTCTCTTTTTCTTTTTTCTCTTTTTCTTTTTTCTCTTTTTCTTTTTCCTTTTTTCTCTTTTCTTTTTTTTCTTTTTCCTTTCTTCTTTTTTTCCTTTTTTTTTTCTTTCTTTTTTCTTCTTTTTTCTTTTTTTTCTTCTTTTTTTTCTTCTTTTTTTTTTTTTTCCTGGCAGGCTGTACAAGTGCAACTCAGTGGCGGAATATCTACCAGATTTATGGGCAAAGCAGTGTAGGATGATTTGCCTCCACATTTAAGTTCTCACTATTTCTTCTCCCAGAGATGCCATTTCCATGTTTATTTACTGCAGGGAAGCCTTGTCACTATCAGTTACTTCCCTCTCTTTTACTCTCCCTGTGCACCTTCCCAGTCAGCTTTCCAATTTAATTTTTAATCATAAATAACATAGCAACCAGTGCTAAGTGCCAGAGTCAGTGATGTGGCATGTGTTAACCTTGGGCAGAGTGTGAATGATGTCAGCACGATGGCCTTCACCTTCCCAGCAGATAAAGAATGGATTTGTGTCTCCCGTGCTTTTCCGGATTCTCTTTGCACTATACAAACACGTAGTAATTTATCCATTTAATGAAGATAACTGCTGGAGACCTCAAAAGAGATTGTTAGTCTTTTCTTAGGGTTTGGAAGCTTTCTGTTGCTGGCTGTTGGAGGAGCATCACTGCAGCATCAGCTGTGTGTTGGGTAAAGCCAGGCTGAGGCACTTGGGTTTTAAACATCTGTAGTGGAGTGGGGTTGGACTTAAACCCAAGACCAGAAACCCAATGGGTCTCTCTCAGCAGCCTCACTCAACATCATCCTTGGGGCTTGGGAAAGGGATAGCCAGGAGGTTCCCTGTTCCTGTTTATCAGCCTCACTGTATGCTTTCTATTTATTCCCCTTTTTCTTTGAAATCTGTGAGGGATGATATGCAGGAAACCCAGGATATGTTACATGAACTTTTGTTTCCTTAAACTGCATGGCCAGTAGCAGTGTTCTTTTCAGGAGGGGAAAGTACTAAGTATTAGAGCTGATTTGAAGTTGCTCAGAGCTTCCCTTGTTGAATACCTTGCTTTAAAGGAAGATCATGGTTTAAAAACTGCTTACCTAAATGTAAGTCTTGCTGAACAGGTGGCTCTTACTACAAGGCTTGTTTTTACCCAAGGACTGTGACTGGAGTGATGGGTTTGTTGGAAAGCTGCTGCAGTGGGCAATGTCACAAATAGCCTTAATTGATCAACAGAAAACCCCACTAATTTGGAATTTTTAGACTCCAGGGGACCCTTTGTCTGCTGTGAAGCTGTAACAAGCATCTCTAATCTCTTTTTCCATGGATGCTCACATTGCATTTCAGTATTATTAGAGGATTAAGTACATTGTTTGTCTAGGGGGTTGGTACAGCAGGTTGGTGTTTCTGCAGAGCTGTATCTCACCAGCAGAGCCTCCAACCTGACCACTGATCCTGCATCCAAGGCAATGCTGTTGCTTACAGAGCTGTCACAGAGCTCTTGGCAATCTGGAGCAGCCGTGGAGCAGAGTGGGAGGTTGGATTAGGAAGAGCTCAGAAGTTACTGACAGGAAGATTTGAGTCTGTCTCAGTGAGTGTCAGGTGCCTGTAACAAAGTCCCTGGGATGAATTTCTTACAGAAAATGGTGTTGCCCAACACGTGCTGCTCAGTGTTTCCCCTTGTGAGATGCCTCCTGATGGGTCACCCTGGCTCTGGGTCATGGAATTGCCTGCAGAGTGTTTACAGTGGGGTTTTTGTTGGAAGGGACCCTGAGACAGGGCTGTGATGCACAGAGGAAGGTGAGCAGCCCTCAGGACAGCAGAGAGATGGGAGCCAAAGAATATCTGCATGTTAAACCTCTGCCAAAGGCCAAAGAAAACCCTCAAACCCAGGCATCCCAAGGTGGGTGTTTGCATCCAGAGTCAGAATGGAATCCAAGAAGCATTTACACTTGCTCTGCTTACCAGGACAGGGTTTGGAATATAAAAAGGCAAAACCAGGTTGAAGCAGGAGCCTTAAAGGAGGAGTCAGAGAGCTGATGTGTCCCTCCAGCCGTTGCTTCTTGTGTTTGCTCTCAAGGGTGGAGTTCCACTGAATTGAAGGGTATTTAGCATTATTTAACAGTCTTGGCTTGGCCAGGATAGATTGTATTGGGACTTTGTGTCATCTTGTGACTCAAAACGAGTTGTTTAGGGTTGGAGCGGATGTTGGGTTAAATGCTGTCAGTGTAGGGATTTTTGAAGCCATGAAGTGGAACTTCCAACTCCCTGAACAGCTCCAGCTTCATAAGAAGTGCAACTTTCAGATTCCCAGATTTAAAAGTCATAATGCACAGCAGAATCCCTGCACATGGCACAGCAGTGTTAGTCCACAGTGTTGGCCCAGTCTTCATGGAATTACACTACTTGAATGTTTTAGGTACTGTGTCTTCCAACAGGAACCCCTCTCATTGTATTCAAGGATGGAAAACTCTCAGAAAACACCAAATTGTTGTAAGGGAAACTTTTTACAGACACAGATATTTCCAGGAAAGCTTGTTTATCTGGTCAAGGATGGAATTGGACCTGGGAAAACATGAGCTAGTTGCCTGATCTGTCATCTTGCATATCGGCTTCTTCTTCAGCCCACATCCCCATTTTCTATGTGCTGTGGAAGTAGTAGGCTCCTGGTCATCCTGTGGGTGCTGCTTGTACTTTCACATAATTTTGGAAAGGTTCCACTTTTATTCTTGGGAATAATTCAACTGAATCTCCAAATCTTACATGTTTTTTTAGGACAGCATTTTTGTTTTCTGGCCAGCTGTATTTATATGCTCAGAAACACAAGTCCTTTGCCTTGTTTAAATAAGAGTTAATGAAAACCTTTAAATGGCTTGGCAGCCATACAGTCTGTGTCTTGGATACAATAGTCAGCTTGTGTTCAGTCCAAAGTTAATGGACATCTGGGGCAGTTTCTAGGTTTCTGTTAGACAGAAAGTAATTTCTGGACATTCTGGTTTTATAGGAAGGGTTTAAATTAAGAGTGGTTTCCCCCCCCTCAGTAACTTTTCCCCTAAAGACAATCTTTGTTTTATTCTCTGTCTTGTTATTGCTGTTCTTCCCCAGCTTGCCTTTTCCAGGATCTTTTCCAGCAAGCATAAGGAACACAATTGCAAACATGCTCAAGACATTGCTAAATCATACGTAATTTAAAGAGGAAATCAGTATTTTGTTGAATAAATGATAGTAGATAAGCTCTTGCTTTGAGACTAAAGGGCATTTCAGCTCCAAACTTCAAGAGGGCATCTCCTGCCCCAGGCAGGGCACCTTCCAGGAGAGTTTCCCTTGTTAGAGATGCTGGAATGTTTTGATGTTGAGCCAAAAATGGGTGCTCTTTAAACATCAGCTTCCTTTCTGGTGCCAGAGACCTGCTCACTGGAGGAAAATACAGAAATAATTTGAATGTGAGGATGGAGTTTTGTTTGCTTTTGATCCTACGTTTTAATTGCAGTGTAATTGCCCCTGTGTTGTTGATTTGTGGCTGAGGTTTCCCATGGGTCTGGACAAACCTGCTTAGGTAAATGGAATGTTTTTATTCTCCTGGCCCATGCTGGTGCTTTTGTGCCTCCTAAAGAGCCACTTCTCAGCTGGAGAGGCACTAACTGGGCGGCATGAAAGATGCACTGCAAATGGATTTGTGCCACCCGTCCCCACTGCCAGGGGTTTCATTTGTGCCCCAGCTGATTGACAAATGTGGCACAGTTTCAGCCAAGCCACCCTGCAGCCTGCCAAGGCTTTGTAGTTTCAGTAGACTTAGGAGCTCTTTCATGTGGAGGTGGAATGATGCTGTCATGTTCCTTCTGACAGATCATCACCAGGATGGAAAGATTGTCAGAGGACTGTGGCTCTTCAGTTCTCTTAAAATCAGCTGTTGCTTTCAGCATTCCATCTCTTTTGTTGGTAAACAAAAGCAGGGCTGGAAATACTTTGGAAGAGTTCCTACTCAGACTGGTCAGTCACTCATTTCCAAGAGGTGGGAAGAAGTGGCTCGCCTTAGCTGAAACATGCTTCTCCTGAGAGCTCGTATCCAAAAATAATTAGGTACAAGTAAATTGTTCTAGTGCAGAGATAAGGCATATCTGAGCCACAGTTATCTCAGTTTTATCATCTGCTTGTTAATGATAATACAACAAAGTAATTTTCCATTTCCTGTAAAGAAGTATTTATCTACCACATTTAAGATGACACATCAGATGGTGAAATGCAAGTTGTGAATTTCTAGGAGGTTTGATTAAAACCAAGTTCCTCTTAACTGTATTGAAATGTCTATTTTAGTTTGAACTCGTGTAACTGTGTGTATGCACGTGGCACTTTCAAATCCTTAGGTACAAGTTGCTTATCTGAATTGTTGTGTCCAAGGTCACAGATGGAAAGCATTGCTTGCCATGTTTGCAAGAAAATCTATATTCCTACCTGAATGTACAATGCATTCCTTTCACTTTTGTTTCAAATAGGGAAGTAATTATAGTCCAAGGCATATGAGCAAGAGGAATAAAATTTTAGTCATAAATGGAGGGGGTTTTCCAAGGTCAGAATACAATTGATCTGAATCTCCAGTGCTGGACATTCTTGCTGGATGAGTTCTTAAGTCAAGGATTTTGCCTTAAGAGGTTTGTTTAGCAGTTACACTGCAGGCTGGGAATGCCTGAGAAATACCATGGTATCAGCACCTGTAACTGAACACAGCAACACAGGGGGTTTGCTTGCAGCAAAATACATTTCCAGCTCTGAGATACAGGAGAGCAGAAGTCTGTCTGTCTTTCTAGATTTTTCCCAGGATTTAGAACTATGCTTAGCCCTTTTACTATAGCAGCTGAACCACAGGTAGCCGAGATAGATATTTTTAGAGAGCTTTTACTAAGGCCATTTGCTAACTCCAGCAGAATTTGGATACTGACTTCTTCAAGCAGATGTTCCAGTTGGCAGAACTTCTGCCTCCATTAATAAATGTGTCTTTTTTTTTTTTTTTTTTTTTTTCTTTCAGGATTCAAATCTTTCAATCCATACGGATAATCCAGACCTGACACCATGTTTCCAGAATACCATACTGGCATGGATCCCTGGCATTTATTTGTGGAGTGCATTACCTTTTTATCTCCTCTACCTCAAGCACAACAAAAGAGGGTACATTGTGCTCTCTGTGTTGAGCAGGTTCAAGACGGTAAGAGCTCTGCAATTTTGAGTTTGGTAGCATTACTTCAGTATCTTAAGAAAGTACTGCAATAGAGTTTAAACCAAATTCCCTCTGATTAGAGAATTAGCTTGTAGGAAATATTGTACATACAGATTTCTGAAGGATATCAAAGGACAGCTCATCTGTAAGGACATCCATCCTCTGAGCCCAATGTTCTGGGTAGAGAGAGGAGCTGGTGCTCTGCATAAGAGAGCTCACACCTTTATTGAGCCAAAACTGTGCTGCTTCACCCTTACTTAAGCTTTAGATGATTGAAAGCTACAAAACAAAGACCTCAAGGTAGGTCTAGTGAGAATTCCACCTCACTGTGAAAGGGAGCACAAGAAGGTGTTTTTTCAAGCCAGTCTACCCACCCAAAAGCTATGTGCTCAAGGAATGGCTGGTGTCAAGAGCACCTCTGGTTTATAAATTTCTAGGTCCAAGGAAAGCAAGAAAAGCACCTTCCCTACACCATGAGTGAACTGGGATCACTCCTGGAGAAAAATTCCAGACTTCTGCTTCGGGGCATGTCTGCCTTTAATGTGGATGCTGCCTCTGTTTCCAATCACAACTGAATAGTATAGGGAAGAGGTGACTACCTTGGTCTTTCTAATTTGCAGATGTCTCACAAAACAGTTAAGCCCAGGTCCTTGGTTTGAGTGCAGGGGGACAGCTCTGGTAGCCTGCCTGCAGATGATCATGTTGTGCTGTTTACACAGCTCAGTCTTGCTGGGAATCTGTGAATCATGATGGTTTTGCTAACCCTTTGACTGCCCCTGGAGAGGAGTTGACCCAATGCTGTTTCTGTTTGTCTGCTTGCAGCTGTTGGGTGCCCTGCTGTGGTGTGTGAGCTGGGCAGATCTCTTCTACTCTTTCCACGAGCTCCTGCAGGACCGAACACCTCCACCCGTCTATTTTGTAACTCCTCTGGTGGTTGGCATCACTGTGGTTTGTGGCTCTTTTTGTTTATTGTGACCAGATCAAGGAGGGAAAGTGTTCCTTTGCATGTTTTTTTTTGTCTCACCCTATATTCTTCACAGAATTATTGGTTTCTTGTAGTACTGAAGCCAGTTTTGCTTACTGAAAAGGCTGCAGTTACAGATCTCTCTCATGGAGATTCAGCTATTTAAATTAAAATCTTTATGATGGAGAGATTGTTCTGCCTCCAACCTTACTCTCATCTATTTTTCCAGGCTTGTGATGCAGGTGTGGAGAGAATTTGGATATGACATTGCCTGAACAGGGAGATATGACAGATATGATGGGCATTGTTCAGTACTAACTGCAAAGCTGTCTTTTATTTGATGGTTGTTCCTTAGTTATACATAAGCCAAATTTGCTTTGCTGAGGATGACAAGCAGGCTTGGGGCTGTTGTATGAAAAATGGAGTAAAATTTGCCCCTTAAGTTTTTAATTCCTTTGGACAGGTTTTTTTTAGACCTTGTTTTCTAGATAAGTCATGATTGGCCATCTGGACTGGAGAAATGACAGCTTACATTTGTTTAAAATGTTTGCAGCTAATATTTAATTATGCCTAGCCTAAGGTACAAAGTCTGGGTGAAAAATTTAATTTTGGAGCTAAGTCTCTGAGAACAGAAAAACCCCCAAAGTATTTCATAAAGTTATTTTCTGCTTTCCTTAGATAGAGGAGGTTTTGCCACTGGTTTTTGTGAAGTTCTGATGGGGCCTGATTTCAAAGAGGTCCTGTTGTCAATGATGACTGTAAAAAAAAAAGTGAGTGGGAATAAGGGGAGCAGGGGGATGGGATTGTGCTTATGTGTGTTTACTTTTACAGCTGTTGGCTACACTGCTTATCCAGTACGAAAGGCTGAGAGGAGTTCAGTCCTCTGGAGTGCTCATTATCTTCTGGTTTTTGTCTGTGCTCTGTGCCGTGGGGCCTTTCCGGTCTAAGATCATGACTACAACAGCACAGGTAACATGCCATCCTTGTTCCCACTTGGGGAGCAGGAAATATAGCATTAATATTTTGGTGAAGGGAATGAGTCACCCAATTTGGAGGCAGATCTGAGCCTGGCTTCTGCCAGAAAGAAAGAGAAGTTTGGCTCTGTTGCCTTGACTCAGACTTGTGTAACTTGAATGGAACTGGGGTTTCTCATGCAATGTCAAAAAGCAGATTTTGCTTAGCCCAAGGCAGAACTGGAAACCTCACAGACATGTCAGGGCTGTACCAACCCTGTACATACATTTGTGCAGACTTTTTTTTCCTTCCTGTTCTCCTTTTGCAGCCCCTTCCCCTGCCACGCTTAAACAGGGATGGGTGGTAATCAGAGATGACACATTTTAATATGTGATGTTCTTTTTGCTTAGGCATCTTGGTCACATTATACAGCTCCATAGGCTTGCTTTTGACAGTACTTGGTTTACTGGGGACATCATTTTGTCTCCAGCTGTGGCTGTAAATAGAGAACAGAAAGTTTGAAGGGAGAGGAAAGAAACCTGGGCTTTTATGGTTCTTGTTTGAAAGCATAGCAGGTTCTCCCACAGTAAGAAAGTTGTTCTGGTTTTCACAGGAACAAAAATCACTAAGTAGGGCAAAGGAGATTGCTTCAGTGATTAGATCATCAAAGGCTAGGTAGTGAAAGTATTTGAAAACCATTAAGGTGATTGCTTCTCAGTGAAGTCTGTTTGGTGGTTTTCTTTTTTGTACTTACTTTTTTGTAACAATTAGCAGCATTGTATTATCCTTTTAGCAAGGATTTTGCTATGTTAACCAGGCTGTTGTTAGTAGTCCAGCAGAGATTGAATCAAACCTTAAATGACAATTTATGCACAACTTCATCAAAAATAGCTGCAGTCCTGGTGAGACCCTTTCATACACCACTTAAAGTCAATTTTCAAACTATATTAATGGTGAATAAGTGCAAATATTGGAATATCAATGTTTGACCTGAATCAATTTAAAATTATGGGTACAGAGCCTTAGAACAGGGATGGGTGGTATTTCTCCTATTGCTGCAGCTGCAGAGGACCAAATATTCTTTCTCTTGCACTTAAGTTTTAAGCATTTTTAAGGAAAAGTGAGGGCATTCACAGCTACATTAGGGTATGAAAGAGCTGTGTAAGGGACATACCCTCACAGCAAGAAGTGTGAAGTCAACTGGAGATTCATATGAGGAAGAAAGGAAATATCTCCAGAGCAGATGGAACTGTTATTATGCAATACAGTGGGGGGTTTTTGCAGCTTCTTCTAAAAGTATTTAACTCTGACTGCTTGACAGTGACAAGGTACTAAAGTAAATGGATGTTCTCTGATCTGGGTTGACAATTCCAATGCTTAAGATTTGCAAGAACCCCTGGAGGTGATTTAAAAGGATGTCATGTAGCTCTGATTCCAGAGGGTGTCTGCATGCAGTGAAGATATATAAGCACTTTGAACTTGACATAATTTAATGAAAAGCTTGGAGATAAGCATGTTTCTTAGGCACTTTACAAAGTGTGTGTCTAATTCCTGCTAGCAACTACTTTGCAGCATTCAGCTGTAGAGGAAGAAAGGAATTGCCAAAATAAGCTGTGAAGAAGTGAGTGAGGGCACGTGTTTGTGTGTTGAGGGGCTGGGAAGTACAATGAAAACAATCATTTACTCTCTTTCTCTTTCCCTCTAGGGCCATGTAAATGAAAGGTTCAGGTTTACCACATTTTACATCTACTTTGCTTTAATAATCATTGAGTTGATCCTTTCATGTTTTAAAGAAAAGCCTCCATTTTTTTCCCCTGTTAATACAAATCCTGTAAGTATTTTTACTTTGCTTTATTTGCATTTTACAGACTGTATCATGAGCCCCTTACAAAACATTGGGAATTGAGAGAAGTATTTGGGTTTGAAGCCTTTCTCCATTACATAGGCTATCAGTAAAGACTGGAAGCCATGTAGTGAAAGCAGTTCTCCTGCTTGCTGCTTCACAGCTCTTTAAATTACATTTATGAACACTGAATTGTAGTATTAATCAAGAGTGGGTTTTGTGAAGATGGTGGTCTACTTGCTTAACAATTCATTTCAAGTTAGCTAAAGTCTATAAGCATTGTCTTAATAAATGAGTTCTATATGTGTTGGGAGTAGATATGGAAAAGTATTAATAATAGAAGTTATTAGTGGTGTCACAAGTTGAATTTCTTCTCCAATTCATAAAGTGGTCTCTATAATTTGATTTATGTTTGAATCAAGCTGAAAGAAAATTTGAGTTCATTTCCTAAAATGAACATTTCAGAAACTGTAGAATGACATTTCACTTTATGTAAGTGTGATTTAAAGGCAGTATATCAAGCAGTTTTTAAAGATAAAGAGAGGTCTGCATCACATGGGAAATGAAGGAAATCAATTTAATGACACAGGGACATACATGTAATATACCATATAATACACTAAAGTTGATGAAAATGGAGTGTCTTGTTAAAGGAATGGTAAATGTCTTTCTTTATTTTGGCTTTTTTCCTTCCCTTAATTTTACTATAGAATCCATGCCCAGAGTCAACTTCAGGCTTCCTGTCAAGATTGACATTTTGGTGGTTTACAAGGTTAGTTTCTCTTCTCAAGCTGTTGGACAGCTGACAGCCCCAAAACTTACTTGTGATATGTGTTGTTAGCAATGCAGAGATTTTTTTTTTTCTCTGTAAGTAGCTGACGTTGGATGCTGTTCCATCCACAGTGGTGTCATCACTTTGCCTTCTTAGAAACAGCTTTCAGAGTTCTCATACTGTCCAAACTTCCTCTCTGAAGTGTGGCAACAACTGTGTCATGATTAACAGGGTATATACAGCTTGGTTGTGCTTGCCCTATGCTGGAGTATAACCTAAACCAAGATGTAAGACTTCCACAAGATAATTCTTGGCAACGTTTCACCCAGCTGAGGATGCGTTGTGGGTCCTGTTGAGGTTCATGGGTGAATTCTTTTTTATAAGGATGTGCAAGAGGGAAATGAGTTCATATATACAAATGATTACCACTAACTGAAACTGCTGTCAAAAATCTTATGTATTAAAGATGCAAATTTGATATTAGTGCCATCACTCCATGATAAAGAAGTGAAACAGCTGCCAAAGGCCATGTTAAGACCCATTTTTTCCCCTAGTAGTTGAGGGTGTTGAGATCTTCATGCTTCTGCTGATGTAACATTATTATCCTCACAATAGCCCTGTAAAGTTCTTTTCCATGAAAGAGTGATATCTTATGAGGAATTGCAGTTTTCAGAGAAATCTGATACTCTTTCAACTTAAGCTTCACTTTTGCATTTTTGTCACCTTTATTCCAAGTAGACTTTGTTATCATTACTTCCAAAGCTTCACTGTTTTAACACCCCAGTTTCATTCAAACACTTCTGCTACTTAGTCTTTATTGTTCTTTTTTTTCTCCCTAAAGTGATGATTTCAATGAAATACATGTAATCAAAACCACACAATGTCCTTTCCTTAACTGCAAACATCAATATAAGGACCAAAGGGAGATGGAGGTATAATTATTACTCTTGCTTTGGAGTTGTATCTTCTTGCTTTTGTTAGCTTAATAGTCCCAGAGTTACTGGTAATGCTTTAACTACTATTACCCCAACTGAATTGGACTGTTTTTCTCTGTATGTACAGCCTGGCAATTCTTGGGTACAAAAGGCCCCTTGAAGATAAAGATTTGTGGTCTCTGAATGAAGAGGATACTTCAAAAATTATTGTGCAACAACTAAGTAGAGAGTGGGACAAAGAAAAAGCAGAGTGCAAACAGTAAGTATACAAACAGGCCTGCAAACAGTGATTGATCTGAGTCATTTCAGCTATAATAAGCTGCTCCTCTCTGAAAATCAGCCAACTAAAAATGGCACTTACCTCTTCAGCCTGTTTTTCATTCACATTTACAGTAAAATTTGCTTATTTTAATGAGTCTAGGGAGAGGCAAGCAGGAAATCTCTGGGGTTTATGTACCACCAACACACATTTTAGCAAGCTGCTTGAAATCTTCATGGGCTGGTAGTACCATGTGGAGAACAGCTGAAGATGTGGAAGCAGGAGGGATTGGGTTGCTTAGATTGTAGGAAACGAAGAGCTTTCATCACTGAGCTGGTAGATGTCTAACCCCATAATTACATCCCTTCTAGACATGCTGGAGCATACCTGGTAGGCACAAAAGGAGTTCTAAGTCTTCTAAGCCAAACAGACCTCCTTATCATCCCCCATCAGGAGTTTTTTGCCCTGATGCTATTTTAGCCTTAAGGCTCTTAACAGCTCCTAGCAGTAGAGATAGGAAAATCAAAACGTGAAAAACAGGAGAGGAACAGATATCCCACTCAGTGAACTGAGAGCCTACTTCTGTTGCCTAGAAAGTTCTTGGTCTCTGGTGGAAATGGGATGGGGTCAGAATTTGCATATAGTAACCTCAATTCTAGAGAGGATAACCTTTTTATTGCATGTTCTGCCCTATTCTAATCTTAAGATATTATCTGTTGTGCAGCAGTATTTCCTTCTCCCACTGATTAGTGTCCAAAATATTTCCAAACAAATAGATGTGATAGTTGGGTGTTTCAGTGGGAAAATGGCAGTAAGGAGGAGGCCTGCACTTCCATTTCCTTTCATTGTGGAGATTTCTTCTCTGTGTGAAGACTTTCCTCTGTTCTCTTCTGTGCATATCCTTGCCAAATTGGAAAGACCCCATTATGTGATAATATTAGGAGAGGGTTGTAAGGTTCTTGGCGAGGCTGAAGCAGAGTGTTCCACTTTGCAGCTAAAATTTGAGAGCTTTCCAGCACTAACACCAGCAGCTTGTCCACTAGTGATCCCTGTGCTCATGTGTTGTGGTTTTACTTTGTAGGGTTTTTGTTGGTTTTTTTTGTTTTTTTTTTTTTTAGTGTCTCTATTTTTATGGTCTGCATTGTCTGGGTTCTGGTCTTTTTGCACAGACATAAATCTTAATCCCTCAGGCTTTTATATAGTAAAAGGACAACTGTTGTGCAGAAGTGCCTGGGGTCCAGGAAAACTTTTCCTAGGAAACCAGAAACTGTGCTTGGAGTTTTGTCAGGGGATTCATTCATTGCATTTTGGAAGTTATTCATTCAAACTGGGGCTGGTTGGCAATGACTTTAACATAAATACTGGCTTGTATTTAGCTCAGGTAAAATTTTATGGCAAATAAAGTAATGATTCAAAGGTGGGGAACAGAGCAAAACCAAAACAAATTACTCCAGATTGCTGGATGGCACATAACTCTAAGAGATTTGTGGCTTTGCTTTATTCAGTTAGAAGTAGGTATTCTTAGTAATTATATGTCACATAATGTTAGTGGTAGATGCTTGGGTGCTGTTGCAAATACTCTTTTTTCTTAAACTCATTAAATCTGCTCTGTGCAAACTCCTATGACATGTACAGTTTGACACAACATTTTTCATGTGTTGATTGTATTTGCAGTACACACAAAGTCATTTCTTTAAAAAACCTTTATCAATTGCAACTCTTGCATAGCTAAAGCTTTAAACTTCTTTTTGTCATAATGATTATCACATTTCTCTTGTTCCTAAACCTGCAAAACCTTTTTTTATATCTTGCTTCACAGCTGTTTTGTGACTTGCTGTTAAATAACTGCTAATAATTCAGTTGCAGCTAATGAGTTACAGGAGAGATCAGTGTGGATTTAAGTTGTTCTTATAGATAATAAAGCATGCGAAGACTGTTTTTCCTTTGCTTTTGCTCTCTTTGCATGTGTGGCTGAAGTCTCTACTCAGTCACTTTACTGGTAAGTGCAGTTGCTGCTGAGAAAGTTAGAGCTGTGCTGGATGGAGAACGAGCTGGCTATTTTGCTTACTTTTTAGTTATCTTTTCACTTTATGCTTAATGAAATAAAATTGAAGATTCAGGTCCTTGTCATCATCACTGAGGAAGCTCTGTTTCACCATGAGATAATCAGCATCTAGTGTCTGCCCTGCTATCAATAGCAGAAACCAGGCACATGCTTTTTGCTTTTCTGAAAAACTTGGTGTGGGCAGTCCCATACCCTGCTGAAAACCTGACCTCACCTTGCTATCCATAGCAAACACCAAAATCCCATTTACTTCCTTTGTTTTTGTTTTTTTTTTTTTTTTGCTGTGAGAGAACTATTGCATTGCTGCTAGCTCACTGTAATAAATGTTTTTAATACAAAAAGCCAGGGGCAAGTAGTCTTGTTTTCTCAAATCCTTCAATGAATTTAGCAGCCTGGTTGCCATAAAAATATGGCTTTGCCCATAAACTCTCCAGGTTTGATCTGGAAGGACAAACACAGCATTGTTTGTTCTTGTCTGGGGGGGAAAATACCCAAACAACCATCTCTGTTTTAGGGTCTGCCCCTGCCCTCAAACATAATTGCAAAGAAATTGGGATTTGCAGATGCCTTTGAAAGGATGTGAACAAGTTTCTACTGAGGACTGTTAGCCACAGTGATCATTTTGAATGCTCACAGGCTGTTGGAATTATTTGACTCTGCAGCCAAAAAAATCTGCACACTCTTTATGAAGAACTGTAAATCCAACCTCACTTGGTAGTACTTACACCTTCCTGTAAGTCTTTGCTATTTCTACAGTCTCTCTTCCATCTGTCCCTTCTCATAAGGCTTATGTGCCCCAGACTCATTTCCTTCTCCCTGCTCCACCTGGACTTAACCTTCCTGGCTGACTTTCAGGAAATTGCTCTCTAGGTCCCATAACCCCCAAGAAACAACAGCAAGTCAGTATTTGCTGGCAGAAAACCTGCTAGGCTGCTCTTGGAGAGCAATTCATGGAGGAAGCAATTTCCCACAGCACCCCCTCCTTATTGGTGGGCAGCAGAAGTCAGGCACCTAAACCCCAGAAGGTTTTTCTAGAAAACCCACCCTGGAGAGCAGCATGAACCTGTTGGGTCCATTTTTCATCAGTCAGTCTCAGAGAGCTTTGTAGAAAAGGTTGCTTTCATTGGTTTATTTTATAGCTGGAGAAAAAGAGGCACAAACTAAGAAAGGAATACAACCAAACAGGGTTTAAGTGCTTTAGATTGTCATCTGAGTAAAATGTAGGCACCTAAATCCAAAGTTTCTTTCCTGGAAGATGCCTCGTACAGCTGCAGCCCAGATCTGGGAGATGTCTCAGCTTTGGAGATGCTTTGGGTTGTATTCTTTCAAGTTTCCAAGAATGCAAAATTGTATTTTGGGAGGGCTGTGCCTGCTTCCTCTCCTAGCTTGGCATGACATTCAGTGCCTCTGCCTGGAGGGATTCAGACTACTTCTTTGATCAGATGAGGTGAAGGTTTAGCACAACTACTAATTGAAAAAATCACCCAGACTCAGAAGGAGTAGGTGAGGGTTAGAAGGAGTAGGTGAGGGTTCCTTTTGTGGGGTGTGAGTCGCAACTTCTAGAGGATTCCTTTGCAAGCAATTGGAGATTCTGTCCTCTCCTAAAGGAAGTCAAGCCTTCATCTCCTACTCCTTTGGGCCACACATTCTTATCCCATAGTGACTTATTTTCTGACCTATGGAGTTCACCTCATAATTAGTGCAGAAAAAGAAAAGACTCATTACACAAAAGTGGCCTGTCCCTGAGAGCATCTGGAAAGGAGCAGACTTTTAGGTGCTACTGCAGTGCTGTACACATGGGGCAATGACATTCTTGTCATTTGTCTCCAACTGCTTGTTTCATTCCCTAGGAAAGAAGATGTGACATATATGAAGAAATCTAACTATGTGCTGAATCATGTTGGTGATGGTCCAGAAGAAGCAGAAGTTCTGATCAGAGACAAACAGCACAATAGAAAGCCTTCCTTTCTCAAAGCCATGATAAGGACCTTTGGGCCATATTTCTTAATTGGCTCCTTCTTCAAGCTGATACAAGACCTACTTTCTTTTGTCAACCCTCAGCTCTTAAGGTTGGTTTGATGTGTGAGTAGCTTCTGTAGCTTCTGCTGAGCCTGATCCATGAAGGAATTTGCATGGGCACCACATCTTTTTCTCTGTTAGTATTGTTCTTAAAGTGAGAATTCCACCAGATAATCAATAAGTAAGAAGAAGGAAAAGTGAAAATATTCTGGTGAGAATTTCACCAGATAATCAATGAGGAAGAAGAAAGGAAAAGTGAAAATACCAACATTTCTATCAACCAATTATCTTTTCTTTCCAAATCAGTGGAAAAGCACATAGTCCTCTTGGTGTATGAGAGAGGAATGGAGTTTGGGTGGAGGCCACAAGTGAATGTGGAGAAGGGGAGAAAAAAGGGCCCTGCTTCTAAATCAGTGTCTCTTAAAATAACACCAATGTGGAGCTGTGTTCTGAGATCATGTTGTTCTGGGGGTGGTTTGTGACATACCCAAAAATTTGCTAAAAAGAGAGTCCGACACAGTATGGTGACATTTAATAGCTTGCAGTCTGTCTTCTTCCAGAGTCCCTGGTGAAGTGGAGGCAGCTGGCTTCCTTCTCAGAACACATTAAGTATAATCTATTCTGGGAATTTCTCAGATTTGCATAAATTCCTGGATATGTTGTCAGTGATATCTCAAGGCATGTGATTGGGAATTTCTTCTCAAGTCTAAATTCCTGTAATCTTGGCAAATGCACTGTGAGTGGTAAGAGAAAAAGCCAGGGCTTGTCTGGCAGGTTGCACATAAGGTAGTTTTAGGTCTCTAAAAAGGCTGTTGTATTCCCATGCTGGACTAGAAGGAAGAGTTGTTCCTGAAGCTGTCCCCTTACAGCATGAACAACTGGTGCAGTGCTGAAGGAAGAGCTCTCTGGACTGCAAGAAGAAAGGTGTAGCCACCCCATGCTTCTAACACAAGGTTTTGGGGCATCATTTGTAGTGTGCAGGAGCCTTTCCCCACTGCTGGTTATTTGAGCCATGGAGTCAAATCTCTGTGACAGTTCCAAACTTAGGTCAACAGGCTGAAATATGATTTTTGAGAATGTTGGACGTGGCCATATGTTGTTCTGCTTGTTTGCCCTATAACTGTGCAGGTCTTGCAGGGAGAGCAGCTGTGTGTAGTAAGAAAGGGCTTATTAATCAAAGGTGATAGAGCCAGTTTCATGGTACTATTGTTTTACCAAAAAAGTAGTAAGGAAGAACTCTTTATGCATCTATCCAGGAGGATGTCTTTTAATGTAGCTTCTTTTGTGGGAAAACACCCCAGGCAGAAGTACTCGGGCTGCTTGAAAAGGATTTGGGTAAGAAGCTGGTTTCTCCTGCTTTACCACACTGCCCTACTCTGTCCTGTGGTTCACCTCTTGCCCTGGGGGAGTGTCTAACAGAGCTCAGACACTGAACCATGTGTTTAAATTCTGGATCTCGGGGGAAGCCTAGAGTTTCCTGTCCTATCTCATTTTCTACAGGCTTATTTGCAAATGAACTTTCTCACTGACAAAGCCTGGGGTTTTTTTCTGTTGCGTCTTTGCAATGTTGTTTGACTGACACTATAACTCAGCTTGCATCCTCCAGAGCTGTTTACTTTTTGTGGATGGAGAGAGGCTGTGGCAGGATGCCACAGTTGAGAGCTGTGTTATATCCCATTACACTTGCTACATGATTTTGATTTTTGTTTCTTTTCCCTTTTCCTTCCCCAATCTTCTGAAAAACAGTGTGTTAATCAGCTTCATTAAGAACAAAGATGCCCCAGCCTGGTGGGGATTTCTGATTGCTGCTTTGATGTTTATCTGTGCTGTGCTGCAGACACTCATACTTCACCAGCATTTCCAGTACTGCTTTGTTACTGGGATGAGGCTGAGAACTGGGATCACTGGTGTGATATACCGAAAGGTAAGACTGGAATCATTTTGTGGAACACCAGTGTACAGCCAAACAAATAGTCTCAGTTCTCAAATACTCAGGGAAGAATAACCTCCTAGAGTGTAAAAGAATGTTTATTTGAGTTTTTAGGAGTGCCTCTGATCATACTTTATTTTCTGGCAATCAACATCTTAATGTAAGTCACCAGACATATTACAGGTGAATATTGTTTCACTTTAAATATTTGGAAAAGGGATCCAGGAGAATAGCAAGGTTGGCTTTAAGTGGATTAGATACAAATGCTACATACTGCCTGAGACAGAGGTGCTCACAAGCAAACCATTTCATTGGAGATTAGGAACTGATGTAGGTGTGAATTATTTTATTCTTATTGGAGAAGCACGTTCTTGGGGAGGGTCTTCTTTTGGTAATAATTGAGAATTTCTTTGTTTTTCCATATGTATCAAGATTGTGAATCACCTGACTGCCTCTTATCTCTCAGTCTTTAGTCATCACAAACTCAGCTAAGCGCTCATCTACTGTTGGAGAAATTGTCAACTTGATGTCAGTGGATGCCCAACGTTTCATGGACCTGGTGACATTCCTGAACATGTTGTGGTCTGCACCACTCCAGATATTTCTGGCATTGTATTTCCTCTGGCAGGTACAGCCATTGTCACATTTTTTTCAGCATTTGTCTAGACGATGTGGTCGCTGCTTTTTTTGTTGCTGTTGTTATTAATTTGACCCACCACTGCTTTTTTAGAAACTTGTTGTTCTGCCTTGTAGTTAAATGGTTTGTAATGATGCACACAATCAATTAGTCTCCTAATGATTTTGCTCAGCTGGCAGGTAAGATAAGGCACTTGAAGCAAAAGATAGCCTTTATGTCTCTTCTGTTCCTACCATGCTTTGATAGGATCAATCTTGGACTCACCAAGGTGTTCCCAGTACTTGATACAAATGAGAGCTTGAGGGAAATGGTTTAAAAACCAAACAAAACAAAACAGACCTGAACATAGGAACTGTAAGCCATGTAAAAAGATTATATCAAGCCATGCAAAGAAGTTTTGTGCAAGTCAACATGAAACAAAGCTTGCCTGGAATAATTGTAATTTTTCCTTTGCTTCTTGTCTACTCCAGGTTCAGTTTGAGCACTGGCTTTGATCCTTAAAATGTTTCTATGTAATTAATCTGCATAAAACAGTAGCACCAATATAGCCATATTGATTTAGACCTGAAAGCTATTAAGCTCCATCAGCTTTGAGTTACTGCTCCACTGGTAAGCTGGACTGTGGTAGCTAGCAGTTTGTTTGCTTTTACTAACATTGAAGGTACTGGGTTAATTCATTAATTACAGTTCTCTAGGTCAGAGAGAGGCCAATGGAAAAAGCAATTTTTTGCTCAATAGTTCTCTGTTTGCATTAGTTCCAAGTTACTTTCCCGTCCCACTGAACCACTTACCAGGTAAACACAAAGCACTCTGCTCTCACCAGTGCTAGCACAATAATAATTATGCATAAAATAATAATAATACTCTAATATGTAAGTAGCATAATAAATATAAGGTGGATGCTGGCACATTTTGCTGTCTCCACCTCATAGCTGGTCTGTGGAATCTGAAAACTTCATTGGGAGGACTTTTACTTTCATTTCTGTTTCTCAAACCTACTGCTGGTTTAATGCTCACCATAGGGACCAGCAGCACTTGGGTACAACAACAACAACAACTTAACCTTTTTTCTTTCAATCAAGACTTTAGGGCCTTCTGTGCTGGCAGGAGTTGCTGTGATGGTTTTACTTATCCCATTTAATTCTGCAATAGCAATGAAAACCAGAGCATTCCAGGTAAGATGCTGCAGACAAGCTGACTTTATCTGAATTGGCAGATTTGCATTACAAGAAATGAAGACATCAGTGGTTGTCTTGGTCACTAAAGAACTGCCATTTGCACCAGCTCACTTATGAGTAAGATTTTACTGATAAATTTAGTAACTGTATCCTCTCAGTTAGGTTTTCCATAGGGAATTGAATGTTTTTTAAGAGAAAGGTGTGGCACTGAGTCAGGGGCTCTTCATGGTATTGGAGCAGTTTCTGGGATTAGCAAGAAGTTTCTTTGTCTCCATATCCCTTCACCTGGAGAAGGAGCAAGTAAATGCTGTTCCTAAAGCAGGGAAGCTTGTTTTTTACACTGGTAGTGTGTTGACTTTCACTGCTACTGAGCTGAGCTAATTTGGAATTGTTATCAAAAGTAAAAGGATCCTTTATTCCTTTCTTTGTAGTCTTAGCTGTGTCGAGTCAGAGAAGGCTGAAAAAACCAACATGATAGTGCCCTCTGGCTTGATATTAGAAAAATCTAGTAAGTGGCTTGTGCTGTGGAGCCCATTGGTGATTGTTTGGAAGATTAAAAAAAATCAAGCTGTTGAAGTAAAAAACATAAGAGTTGGAATGAATATAAATTATGACATTTAAGCACAGCCTTAGTAACAGAGGGATATTATTTCGTGCCTGAAGGAGACATCCAGACTTCCCATTAATTCACTTGGATGCTGACATGTTAATATTAACATTCCCTTTCTCCCTTGCCCATTATAAGATGCTCAGAGCTGCATAATTTGGTGTGCATGTGTGTCTGAATGCAGTTTTTCATTTTGTCTCCACAGCTGAGCAGGGATTTGTATATTTTTTTCAGGGTTGGTTTCTGGGGTTTTTTTTTGAGTAACTGAATGAAACACTGTATTCTAATGTATAGAGAAAAAATAAACTCAGAGTAACCACAATTTTCAAGGGATACCGTAATAAATATAACTTTGCATATCAGTAAAAAAACCTGAAGAAATGAAAGGAAGTAGAGTATTTTTGTGGAGGCACTGAATCTTTTTTTAAGGTGGTTTTGAATATATAAAACCCCTAGCAGCAAAAATGAGTGGAAAGCTTCCATGCTCTGCTTTTCAGCCATTTTCTTTGATTTTTGTTTTGTTTTGTGGGGGTATTGACTTGCACAGTGAGCCTACTGATAATTGTCTGGCTTTCTTTAATTATCTTTTGCATCCTCTTTAGAAATAGCTTAAGGAGCATGACAGCTGTGAGACAACATCCTCTCTTCCAGTCATTCTTCTGACACTCTGTCTCCTGTGTTTGGGAATAATTTAGGTGGAACAAATGCGACATAAAGACTCCCGCATTAAATTAATGAATGAGATCCTGGGTGGCATAAAGGTGCTGAAGCTGTATGCTTGGGAACCATCCTTTTCAGAAAAAGTGTTGGAGATCCGAAAGAATGAGCTGCAAGTTTTGAAAAAATCTGCCTATCTGAATTCTTTGTCCAACTTTGCCTGGGTCAGCGCACCATTCCTGGTAAATGGAATTTCTGTGAATTTCTAAGCTGTGCAACTATGTTTTTGAAGGATCAGTGTGAGGCTTTCTGCTTGTTAAACATACCTGGGAATAAAATGGAAATAGTTGAAAAAACCCCACGCTCTATTCACGTGATTTGAAGCAAAGTTCCCCCTTCTCTAGAGCCTTTTTGTTAATCAGCATTAATGTATTTCTTGATAAAGCCTGGCAGGGGAAGTTGAGAACAGCTGTCTCAGGAGAATTAAACCACTTCAAAGTACTTCCCATAACAAATTGAAACTAGAATTTGAAATCTTAGAGACCTTTGTGAATAGCAAAAAAAAAAAAAAAAAAAAAAAAAATTGAGTCATTTAAGACAAAGTCTGTCGTAAGCTCTTATTTCTACCTTTCATGCTATAGTGCTCTGCTTGTTTTAGTGGGAGAGTGATTTGCTATTGTGCATCCTAAAAAAAAAAAAAAAAAAAAAAGATTGATTTAATGAAAATACTAAAGCAAATGATACATTGCCAATTCTGAAATCCTTTTTCCTCAATTTTCTCTTTCCCTTCATTTTCTGCTTCGTTGCACTGTGATCCTTTTGCAGAGTGGGTTTTGCTTCTGGTAAATAAAAATATTCAGAGAAGTGCTTTGTCAAAACTACTTCTACCCAACTGTTCTCAAAACCAAAGGCCCAACCCTGCAGAAATATTCTAAGTGGCCTCCAGATCCTGCCTCTTTCGTGCTTCCTTAAAGTTAAAGCACTTCCTGAAATACACATTCCCATTCCTGCTCACTATGAGTTTCCTGCTTAGGATGGTTCCTCCATGGTGGATGGTCCCTCTCACACAGGGAACCAGCAAATAAAATGGATTTTGCTCCCTTTCCTATTGATCTTTAAGTTTTGTTCACTTAGCCTGCAGTTTACAAGGGGAAAATTTGGTTGGGTGGAGCTGGAAACACAGCCAAACCACAGCCAGATAACCACTTCTTTTATTTACCCGAGTTCTGTAGTTCACCTTTTGGATCTCCCAGTTCAACTAAATGTAGCCATTAGTCATCTGAAAGTTATTTTGTTCTGTGTGCCCTTTTTTGTACTAACTTGTTCACATAACTTGTCATTCTTAAAGCATCCTGAAAAGGTCAGAAACAGAAATATTTCTAAATATTTCTTGCCCAATTTTGTTGTTGATACTTTTATTTCAGAGATGCCTATCAGGCTTGACTGCTTTTTAAAATGCCAAAATATTACTTAGGTTTTGCAGTGGACTCTCTTTCTGGCTTTCAGGTAGCACTGACAACATTTGCTGTATATGTCTCTGTGGATGAGAAGAATATCCTGGATGCAGAAAAGGCTTTTGTCTCCCTCTCCTTGTTTAATATCTTAAAGTTTCCCCTCAGTATGCTTCCACAAGTCATTGGCAACATTGCACAGGTAAGGAGGATCCAGTCCATGTGTTGCTTTTTAACAGCTTGAACAAAAAGAACCCCAGAAGTCCCTGATTTCTGGAATGCAGAGATCCCTTGCATCTCTGCTTTTTATCTGGTTTTCTAATATCTCTCTGTATTGGAAAACCTGACATCTTCTGAGTAACCTTGCCTGTGTGAATTTTGCTTCACTAGGATGAACTCAGCTTGGTCCAAGCTTTTGGCACAGTTAAAAGCTTGAAGTTCAGCATAAGAGTGATTGCAAGGAATGAATGAGTCAGTGGTCAGGAAGTTCATGGAGTGAAAGCTTAAGCCACTCTGTGCTTTCTTTTTCAGCAGTAAGAGCAAGAAGTTAAAAGAATGATAAAATAATGCCACGCTCTTTCCTTAGGCAAGTGTTTCCCTAAAGAGAATCCAGCAGTTCCTGAGTCATGATGAACTTGATCCAAAATGTGTGGAAACAAAAGTGATTGCACCAGGTAAAGACATTGGTATTTTTCTAAATTATGCTCATACAACAAACATGGTGTATTTGCTTAGGACTTAACTGAGTTGTGGTTACTTTCTTTTTGCTTCTTTCGCAATCTTTTTTTTTTTTTTTAAAAGTATTTGCTGTTCAGACCATGTGGAAATTACCGAAGTTTCTGGCTGTATTTTTGACCTTTTGAGTTGAGTTATTTGGCCTGAGTTTGCATCTACAATAGTTAGTGCAGGACACTAACAGCACTGAATAACGAGGTGCAGCCACTGACTAGGGCCAGCAAGACCTGCTTGAACCTTTTCCACTGCACAAATGCTCAGAACATGATAAAACAGTCTTGATTTATTTTTTTTCCTGTTGGAGGCAGTATCCCATAATGAATGAACAAAGTGGGTGGTCTGAAAAAAAAAGTATTTTGTCTTGTAATGCACTTTGGTGATACTGTGGTTTGAAACCTCTTGTGTGTGATGCCAGAGGAGGGATGGCTGTGTGGCTCTCCTGCCATTACTGTCATCCTCCACCCCACCAGGAGGTAAAAAAAGCCTGCAGATCTGTAACTTGTTGGTGTGGCAAGTTGTACAGAGGCAAACAATCTGTTCTATTAAAGTCAACAGCATGCAATGGTCTCCTACCAACTTGAAAGGAGTTTCTTAAGGAAAGTTGTGCTAAGAGTTGCACGGGGATCCTGAGCAGCAAATGTTGAGTCTGCCCTCACCAGGGCAGGGTCAAGCAGGGCAGCTTTTCAGCTCCACAGCTCTGTGTGCTCACAATCTATAACTTAAGCTGTGATCAGTAATTTTCACTCTGAGCAAGACTGTCCTGTGACCCTCAGTCATGAGACTGCCCTTCCTGTGCCTGTAGAAAAGGGAACGGCAGTGTATGTGAAACACCCATAAAGATCCCTCTGTCTGCCAGTCTCTTGGACCTGCTCTTCTGTGTTACACATTTCCTGCCATCCCTGTTGTCTTTTTGTGTCATACAGGCAATGCCATCAGTGTAACAAATGGGACATTCAGCTGGGGAAAGGAGCTTAAGCCATCTTTGAAAGAGTAAGATTTCATTACACAATTGCAATACAACAGCTACCTGGTCTCTGGTTTCCAGGAGGGCTGTTTGGAAGATGTCTGTAATATCTGCAGGCTTGTTTCTGGGAAAGGTTGTTTCCACACACCCCATATGTGCATCTGTTCTGCCTTGAAAGCACTGAGCTAATCCTTGTCCCTCATGGCTTTGCAGAACAGTGCTGTAAGGCTTTAACTCCACAGCAACTTGCTACCTAAGTTTCTTAAATAGACTTTTTTCCAGCTGAAGCCTTGGACAAATGAAATTGATCTGATCAATAATGAGGGCAGTTGAGATGTTTGGGTTTGGACCCGGGTGTGTGGACATTGGTTTCTTCCAAGAATCTTGTGGCTGTTGATGGGCCATTTACAGACTATGGGGGTGCATGTTTTGCTCACTTGCCTAATTGAATACATTTAAAATTTGCCTGGAAGGATAACTTCCTTATGTTATGTTTTGTTGTCAGATGAAAATCACAGAAACTTGGTAAGTATTCTTAGAATTCTCAGTCCTCATGCTGCTGTGGTGAGTTTATTATTCTGTATCCATTATGCATGGATAACCTGCAAGCAAGCAAGAGGTTTAGAGTCAAAAACCAACCACGTTGGTTGAGACAAAGCAGCAGCCAGGTAGACCTCAGTGTTGTGGGGCTTATTTCCAAAAGAATTATGCATCTTTGGCTAAAACTGCTAGCCACCTGGGCCTCAAAATTACACAGTGACTTCCTAAAGCAGCAGTAAGGCAAAGGAACTCAGAAGGTTGCTATTAACCCTGCAGCCAACAAGATGGATTAATGCTGGGTTTCCATTGACTCCTAGAGTTCTGGTTACAATGGGTTGTGTATAAGAAAGGGAGAATACCAGAGACCAAGCTATGCTTACTAAGGCTGAGGTCAGGCTGATGTGTGACTGTGTATTTCAGCCCTGGTTTAAAGACCCACAATGTCTTTAGTAAACTAGTGTTTAATTAATTTCCAGCCTGTTTCCTTCACAGTATAAATCTGTTGGTTCCAAGTGGTGCTTTGGTTGCCATTGTTGGCCATGTTGGCTGTGGGAAGTCCTCTCTGGTGTCTGCTCTCCTGGGTGAAATGGAAAAGCTGGAAGGAGAAGTGGCTGTGAAGGTTGGTATTGTTTATGATGCCATGTAGGGATGGGATGGAAATGTGCTGCTTATGCCTTTCATTGCTTCTCACACACATGGGGCTGCAGAGGGAGTTGTGGTTGCTCCTGTGCCAGCTTGTCTCTGTGTTTATTTGGGTTTTGCCCACACCTGTTCTGTTGTGTTTTATAGGAAATTACTTCCCTGATTCTATCAACTATACATCAGCAATTAACACACACACATATATACATATATGTAAGAGTTTTAATGAAATGCTGTTTGTTACAAGGCAGAGGTTTCCCATCTTGTTCCTTATTCTAGGGCTCTGTTGCATATGTGCCTCAACAAGCCTGGATCCAGAATGCCACACTCAAAGATAACATTTTGTTTGGCCAAGCTTTTAATGATCAAAAGTACCAAAATGTCCTAGAGGCTTGTGCTTTAAAAACAGACCTGGAAGTGCTACCAGGAGGAGATCAGACAGAGATAGGAGAGAAGGTAATTATTTTTTTTTTTCTTTTGAGTCACACCTGCTTGGTGATTCCTATTCTGTCAAGGTAAAAAGAGACTGCTGTAAAGTCAGCTTATGATTGGGTTTGGTGCTTATAATGGCATTGATGCTACAATCAACACTGAAACATGTGGAGTGGTTCTGTGGAAGGCAGTTGGACCTGGAGTTGTTCCGAACTTTAACTGTGTGTTTGTACTGTGATGCATGATTGCACATCTACCCTGGAAGATCAAAGCATCCTCCATTTGTTGTCCAATTTCAAAGGTGAATCTGTCCAGAATAGTTAAAAGTCCTTCCTTTTCCTCTATGGATAAAAAGGGAGGGAACATATGGTGTGCTTCCAGTGAAAATGTTATCTGATCATCCCTTAGCACCTCATTTTAATGAGGAACTTTCACATCTGTGATTACCAACAAAGATTTATATTTTTTTTTTGGCCACTAAATTTGAGATTCACTTAATGAAATGGGGTGGATATGTCAGTTTGTGTATGAGATGAGAGATGTGGGAGGTGTTCTAGGTGCCAGAGCCCTCCTTTGGATGTTTGCATTTTACATCCTGGTTGACAGTCTTCTTTTTTATAGTTGGGTGTTTTAACAGCTCCCTTTAGGCGCTTATTGAGCAAGAGGCTTATTCCATCTCCAGCTTGCTGGGTTAGTAGAAGTTTGGCACTGAACAAACAGATTTAGAGGAGTTTTGTTCCTGTCTCTGGCTTGGAGTGAGTTACTCTCTTTGGCATCTCATGTTTCAGTTTAGCATCCCAGTGTTTTACTGGGTGAGAGCCATGCAAAGCCAGAGCTGTTGTTGGAACTGTGTGATGTGTTTTGTTCTCTCCTCTTTCATTTCAGGGCATCAACCTCTCAGGTGGCCAGAGGCAGCGAGTGAGCCTGGCTCGTGCAGTGTACAGCAGCTCTGACATTTACCTCTTAGATGATCCTCTTTCTGCTGTGGACTCACATGTTGCAAAGCACATCTTTGACAAAGTTATTGGTCCAGAGGGGGCACTTAAAGGAAAAGTAAGCTGGCATTTATATCCTCTTAAAAATGCACACAGACTCTGGTAATAGGCTGGGTAATAGGAAAGCTAATTCACCACTGAGTGCTGAATCATTCCTGAATTCCTGTGTTTAATTGGCAATGTGGACACCTTTTCCTCACAGCACAGACTGCAGTGAACTGCTGTTTAGGCATGCCCAGAAGTGATGTGATCTAGTCAAAACACATAGATGGCAAAACTTGATGTGTCTTAAAATCCCTACTATGTGATCTCCAAAAAGAATACGTTTGCAGAAACTTCTTGTCCCAGTTTGAGCTTTGACATTTGTCAAGGTTGTCAGCTTAGCATTGCTTGTTGTTACTTGGAGGCAGTGCAGTGAGGAATTTGTAACAGCTTCCTGATTTTAGAGGTTGAGTCTTTGGCATTATGCAACCAAACTGCAATCTCTTTGCTTCCCTTTCTTCTGCTGAGTTCTTCTCAGGCTTGCTCAGAGCTCAAGAGGGAAGGGCTGCAAAGAAAATGAGAGCCCAAGGGAAAGGGAGAATGATAATTCAGATATTTTACTTCCTTCTGTGGTTGTATCAGCATGCAGTAGTTCAGGTATCTAATGTCAAGCTGATTTGGCTAACAAGGAGAGTGTATTTCCCCTGGCACTTCACCTTGACATGATCATTCACTCCCTGTCCCAAAAATGTGGTATGTAACTGCTGGATAGTGTTAGTCCTCACTGTGATAACTGAGAGATGTGAGGTTTTCTCTTTTTCCCTATGCAGACCCGAATTCTGGTGACTCATGGCATCAGCTTCCTGCCTCAGGTAGACCATATAGTTGTCCTGGTAGATGGTAAAATCTCTGAAATGGGATCTTACCAAGACCTTCTGAAACAAAACAAGGCCTTTGCCGAATTCCTGCGAAATTATGCACTTGATGAAGACATCGAAGAGGATGAATCAACAAGTACAGTATTTTTTTTTCTTAAAACATGTGGTTTTCTGTCAACCAGAGTGCTGAAATTTTCTCTGTATTAACTGTTCCTTGCTTCTTTAACAACCTGGCATTTGCCTTTCTTCACTACCATAAAAATTATTGTCTGCTGCCAGGTGTGAATTAGGGATAAATATTTTCAGAAATTTCTTTCAAAATATCATGCACTTTGTCCTAGAGAAAAAGCAATTCTTGTGTTAGAAGTTATTTAAGTTAGGAATTTATTTTACTATTAGCAAGGTCAAGTTCATCAAGAAAATGGAGCAGGTAAGAACAAACTGGACTTGCTATCAAGGGTCTACCAGACCTTTGAGTCTGAGAGTCTGGTATTTTTTCTCTGTTTACATGATGTATTTTTCAAATAGCAAAGTTCAAATGACATTTTAATGAATGAAAATTTAGTTAGGGAATGTGATGCATAGAAGGAATGTAAGCAAAACTATGGGCCAGTTGATGCACTATGGCTTTCCTGCTGTGGAAACAGTCGTTTTTCTTTATTCTTTCTTTGTATATTGTGCTTTCTGCTTTATACAGTAGAAAATCTAAGATTATGTTCTTTTCTTGCAGTGCTGGAGGAGGAAGAAGTCCTGCTAGCTGAAGACACTCTCAGCATCCACACTGATCTGGCAGATAATGAACCAGTGACAAATGAGGTCCGCAAGCAATTTCTTAGGTAAACATTAGGTCCTCTTTTTGTCTGTATCTGGGCTGAAATGCATCTGAAAGATATTACCCACATATGCCTCTCAGTCTGGCCTTTAGTTTCCATAGTTTCCTCTTACAAATAAATTAGTTTAATGTCCTTGGGAAAATAAACATGAAAGAACATGCAAAGATGATCAAACATTTGTTCCTGCAATCCTCTTTAATCTGAACCAAACCAATTTCTTAAAGCAACTTTTTCTGGTTCTGTGATAGCAGCACTGTATATATCTATCCACACAACACTAAGCTGCTACAGGTGCATGATAAATAAACCCTTTGCATTGTGCCTTTATGTTGGGAATCTTGGAAATCTTTATAGGCTTTCATAACCTTACCCATAGGTGGTGTCCAGCTACTGCTAATGTGAAAACAGCTCAGGAGTTAGGCTTGGAATGTCTGTCCTGCAGTGAAGCCTCCAATGGCCTTTAACAAAGAGCCCAGGCCCTGCCACAGCCTTTCTTGGGAATTTTATTTCTGGTATTACTGAACATCACTGAACATTCAAAGGGGTGATACAAGCACCCATAGCTGTGAGTGAGGTTGGCATGGGAACTCGGCAGAAGCGCTGGGAATAAGTCCAATCTTCTCCATCCCAGGCTTGCTTTAGTGCTGACACAGTATGTCCTTTTCCTCCTAATGACTCTTTTGTTTTGACTAGGCAACTTAGTGTAATATCTTCTGAGGGAGGGGAATGTCCCAACAAAATGTCAACGAAACGAAGAGTCTGTGAGAAGAAGCCAGCAGAGCCTCCTCTGCCAAGAAAAAATCTTAGTGAGAAACTTATTCAGGCTGAAACCACTGAAACGGGAACGGTATGGTTTGATTTCCCCACATACACACTTTATCTACCTTTTTTTTTCTTTCTTTCTGTTTGAAAAAATGATTTTTAATTTTACATTTCATCCAGTCCTGCTAAATGTGTTGTATAAATCACTACTGCAGGCTTTAGGCATTAATCTCTTGGCTACCGGTTGAATGGATTTGGGGTTTTGGCAGAGGTTTCTACACCTAGCAAAGGGCTATATACTTAGGGAAAAAAGAAAAAGGAAAAAAAAATCCCTTCCAGCTGCTGCCATAGTCACCTGATATGGCACAGCACTGCACTCCATCAGCCCAGATTTTTGCATTGCAGAGCTTTCAGTGCTGTTGCTCTTTAAACTGTTTGGCTGCTGTTGAATCCAGCTGCAGCACTGGGTGTTTGATGAGCTGCAGCACTGGGTTAGACAAGCCAGCTGGCTGCTGTGTGCCAGCAGATCTATACCCACCCCATCTTCTGAGAACATTTTATGCTCATAGGTACAAAAAGAGCAGTATTCTACTCATATTGGGCCAGGGCCTGAAGTGGAAGCAGAGGTAAAGGGAAGGAAAGAAAAAAAAATGGGAATACAAAAATAAAATAAAGGGATAGAAAGGAGCAGAGGATGGAATAGGAGGAGGAGGTTTTGTTAAGAGAGCACCTTCCCTCCACTTCAGAAAGCTCATGTGTCCTCTTTTGTCTGAGGCACATGCTCTGTGGCACAGATGTGTAATTAACTCTTGCTGTGGATTATTTTAGCTTTCCAGGTCCCTAATCAGCAGTACTTGTACTTTCAATTATATTTTCCTGTGCTTTTTAGAGACTTTGAGTTTTGTCCCAAGTCTCTGTCTCTTTTTGCTTCTCTTCCTTTTTGTTCCTATCCTTTGAGATAACATCTTTATTTTTTGCCACAAGCATCATCTGTTTATGTTCCTGTTGGGGCATGCTACCATTTGGTACCTCATTTAAGCAGCTGTAAAGACACCTGAATGGAGGCATACCCAGTACTTTTTGTTAAATAGGCCATTTAAAGTAGTCCTGAGTTCAGTATGCCTGCCAAGTTTCTTCTTTTGCCTAAAAATCTTGGCTTCTGTTCTTGTTGCCTGTCCTCTGCTGCTATTTGATCAGCCTCTTTTTTTCTTTCCCCCTCTGGCATAGTTTTAAAAACTAAGACCTCACAAAAGTAATAAAGTTCAGTCCCTCAAAATGGAGGAAAGGAGTATTTCAGAGAGGTTTCTGACTTGTTTAGAAAGTTTGTTGCCCTGACATGAAGCTCAGGCAGATGAGCAGATGTTCTCTGTGGTATGTCAGTGTTTGAGCAGTTGTAAAATGAGCAGTTTGTCTCACTAATTTTTTCTCTCTTCTTTTGTCTAAACTCTTGATTGTGTGAGTTGTACAAACCAGCTTTGGTGTGTGACTTTGCAGGTGAAGCTATCAGTGTTCTGGCAATACATGAAAGCTGTCAGCCCTGTCTTATCTTTGGTGATATGTTTCCTATATTGCTGTCAAAATGCTGTGGCTATTGGGGCCAATGTGTGGCTCAGTGACTGGACCAACGAGCCAGTGATCAATGGGACTCAGCACAACACAACCATGAGAATCGGAGTCTATGCTGCCTTGGGCCTCTTGCAAGGTGAGACCAGAAAAAAAAAAATCAGCATTTCTCAATGTTCAGTAAAGAGGATTTAGGGGGAGAAAGCCGTGGTACCAGCTTGTGGCACAAAATTGCCTCCCAGATCCTCTCCTAAGCAAGGGAAGTAATGTAACCTGGAGCCACAAAGTCTGAGCTCAGCCCGACACCTCTTGGTTGTGAAGCCCTTGGAGGGAGCAGGTGTCATGGAAACTTGAGAGAAGGAAGGGAGAAAACATGAAAAGTTAGTTGCAGAAGAGACTGAAGGGTTAAAATGAAGTTGTAGCATTATGTGGGAAGCTGTGGGAGGGTGGTTGTGCATCTGCCTGCTGTGCTCAGTGTGGTGAAATCCCACAGGATCCCACAGTGACTGCAGTGCCATGGTGCTAATGTGCGTGTTGAGAGAGGGGGACAGGGAATGGAGTTGAGGAAAAAGAGCTTTTAGCACAAGGGAAACTGCTGAGAGTCAAAGAGCTGTGAATGAAGAACATGATGTTCCCTGGTTAACATGTCTCCTCTGCACTTGTTAGGTCTCATAGTACTCATCTGCTCCTTCACCCTGGCCATGGGAGGCATTAATGCAGCCCGGACACTCCACGCTGCTCTGCTGGAGAACAAATTTCACACCCCACAGTCCTTCTATGACACCACCCCAACAGGCAGAATCATCAACCGCTTTTCCAAGGACATCTATGTGATTGATGAGGTCATCCCACCAACCATCCTGATGTTCCTTGGGACATTCTTCACCTCCTTGTCCACAATGATTGTAATCATAGCAAGTACTCCGCTCTTCACTGTGGTCATAATTCCACTTGCAGTTCTGTACTTCTTTGTTCAGGTAACTGGAAAAATATCTGACTACCATTGCAGTGTCTTATTCTACTGTTCATCTTTTTTTTTTTTAATTTAGGAAAAAAGACAAATTTTGGGGAAAACTGAAATATCTGAAGTAATTACATGTTTATGTAAACAAATTATTATTTACTTCTCTCAAAAAAAAGAAATCTCCTGTGAGATGTGGTGATGAAATAAATAGGCATAGCCTTGTTTTGCTTTTAAGTAATGTCAAATAAGCTTACTGCTAGAGATAGAGTTGCAGTGCACTTTAATATATTAGAAGTGTGCATATATTTGACACACTGACAAGTTCTCAAGGCAGAGAGGCATTAAAAGGTTGAAAATAGCATCAATTTGATTGACTTCTGAACAAAAGTGATGCTTATGTTATAGACTGTAGAGACCTGATAATGGAGGTGCAAATTCATGTTTCATTTTCTTGGAAGATGAGGCTTCTACAAATGGATTAATTTTTTAGACTATATCAGCTAAATTTAAAGGGACATGAATAAATTCAGCTTCCATTCTATAGAAATAACAGTTGCAGAGTGAAGCAAAGAGAACTTCCTTGAAATTCTTACTGTCTGCAGAAAGCACTTTGGAGGGTTGAAGTGCAGCAGTCACAGTTACCTGTAAAGCCTTAACCTAAAAAAATAGTTCTTCATTGTTAAATAAAAGAGAAAGCATTTCATGTACCTTCAATTCTCCCCCCAAAAACGGCAGCGATTCTACGTAGCCACCTCCCGCCAGCTGAAGCGCCTGGAGTCAGTCAGCAGATCTCCCATCTACTCACATTTCTCAGAAACAGTGTCAGGGGCCAGTGTCATCAGAGCCTACAGAAGAGTCAAGTCCTTCGTAGACATCAGTGATACGAAGATAGATGAAAATCTGAAGAGTTATTATCCTGGCATTGTGTCAAACAGGTGAAGAGTCGAGTGACCTCTGCTTTCCCCTGCAGCAGTCCCTGTGTCTGTGTGACTGCAGCCATTTCCCACTCTACTTCTCTCTCTCTCTCCTCTTTCCAGGTGGCTGGGAATTCGAGTTGAGTTTGTGGGGAACTGTATTGTGCTGTTTGCTGCCCTTTTTGCTGTGATTGGTAAAAACAGCCTGAATGCTGGCTTGGTAGGACTCTCAGTATCTTATGCATTACAGGTATGGATTACAGCTTTCTGTTCACTGATGAGTTTCCTTTTTTTGTAGATGGTATTTGATACATTAGCAGTAATTTCAGTGCTTTATAAAGCTGAAGTTAATAAGGGAATAATAAAAGTGAGTTGTGAGACAGCTGAAAAGAGTAGAGGTTTACACTGAAGGCTGACAAACCATCAGCAAACTCATATGCAGTAGGACTTCAGGGAACTTTGGGAGCATTGAGGTTGTGCTGCACTGCAGTATCCCCAGCAGCAGCATGCAGGAAGCTCAGGATGTGTCAGGTACACCCACCAAGACAGGTCATTAGGCCAGCATGGGCTTAACATGTCCTGCATCATGCTGCTATGTTAGCACATCAGTACGTCCAGGTAAATCACAGTCAGATCAGTAGGATTCATAAATAGGTGAGATAAATAGTACTCACCCAAGCTGTGGACAGTTATTAGATTTCATGGTCTCCCTCTTGCCAGAGGTTTTTTATGTACCATGAGTATGTAGGGTTGCTGTTGGCAATTTTCCAGTGAGACCCAAGACTGGGGAAATCATTCCCAGCCAACTTTTTTGAGAGGCATATTGTGTGACAAATGCTTCTTCACATGAGCACCTGATTATCTCTGAGACTTTCTGTCCCTGTCACTGTATTAATGTTAATGCAAAGGTTAATTATTGCATTTGTAATATTAATGTGAATCTGTGTCTTATTAGCTGTGTCAGATTTTGTTGGTGTTAATATTAAATCTGCTCTTATTCTATGGGTGATATTTTGTTCTTTGTCTTCTCCAAGGTGACCATGTCTCTGAATTGGATGGTCCGAATGGCTTCTGAACTTGAAACTAACATTGTGGCTGTTGAAAGAATAAAAGAGTATTCAGAAACTGAAACAGAGGTCAGCTTCCAAACATCAGGCATGCTCACCAGCAAGCGTGGTGAAATTTTAATGCACGCATTTGCATGGTCTTTCTTTACACTCTTGAGAGACAGTTCCTGCTCTGAGAGTGTTATCATTTAACCTGAACAAATGTCACACTCTGAACTGTAATTTATGCTATCACAGCTCCAAATTGTTGCTGCCATCATGCAGTGTGTGCTTAGCATCTCATTTTCTGGCTATAGCACAGCAGAGATGAGTTTCACTATCAGAATATTTTTCCCATTGGGTCTCAAGTGTTTGATGCATAGTTCTGCCTGCATGGCAGAAGCTGTGATCCAGCTAGTGAGCACAGCTGCAGTACAATTATTGGGCTATGCACATGTTTTTCAGTAGTATTTCTGCTCAATCAGCTTAATCAGTCTTTGTCTTCCATGAGTGAAGAACTTCTCTCAGAACACAGCATTACCTAATCCAGGAAAATCATTCACTCATCTACTTTTGTTGCCAAATACTTTTAAAGGTGGCTGGTGGAGCTATGCTGGGAAATCTGCTCTGTGGACACACTGGGTGTAGTTAGTGCTGTGTACATGATGGGAGACTGAAAATTAGGAAATGGATGATCTGAGGAGATCTACAGTGTATGGTTCTGGAGATCAAGTATTTAATTTGGAAGCTCAAAGGAAGCTAGACAGGATCTGGCATGAAACAGGCAGCATTCTGTTAAAGTTAATAGAAAATGGCACTGTGTGCTCAGACATTTTTCCTGTAAACTTCACAACAAGGACCAAAATGAGTGGATACTTAGGTACCCATGTTTTTTCCCCATTGCTACAAATATATTTGATAATGGAGATTTTATTTATCAGATATATTTCTAGTAACCCACAAATGTTAATGTTTGTATCTGGATTTCAGTTATTTTTTTCTTAAACCTATATGAGGCATTTCTGGCTTCTGTTTTCCTTAGGCTCCCTGGATCATTGAGGGCAAGAGTCCCCCAGAAGATTGGCCATCCAAAGGAGAGCTGGAGTTTGTGAATTACTCAGTGAGGTACAGAAAAGGCCTGGATCTAGTGCTGAAGGGTTTAAACCTCCATGTGCACGGGGGAGAAAAGGTAAGGTACCAGCTCTATCTCTTTATTACAACTTTGCTCTGAGCCCTCAGGGACAACCACAGAGTAGAGGACAGGGGCTACGAGTCCACTTGCTCCAGTGGTGGAGATCTAGCAGCAGTGACAACTGTGCTGTCAGTGTGCCAGCATCTGCCAGGCTGGATTGAATGAGACTTTCTGGACTTTCCAAGTGAGGTTGGCAACAGGCTACCATACACCATGTAGGAGGCACCAGCACAAGTGACAAAAATTCAGTGAAAAGAACACTTTCCTGAAGCTGTACAGATGGGAGAGGGAATTCCAGCTTTTTCTGCTCTCTGGCTTTCCCTGTGAAATTTTTGGCATGGAAGGAAGTGACATTCTGTGCTTCCTTAACCAGGAAGTTGCCTGGTTAAGTTCTGGGAGATTCACTTCTTCATGCTTTAGTAGAAAGTTTTGGGTAGGGGTTTTTTTTTTTTGGTAGTTTGGTTTTTTTTTAGTTTGTTTTCGGTTTTTTGGGTTTTTTTGGGGGGTTTTTTGGGTTTTTTTTTTGTGTTGTTGTTGTTGCTGGGTTTTATTTTTATTAACAGAAGATTTAGATTGGGAAAGTCCTCCACTTAACAGACTGTTGGTAAGACAGAGAGGAATTATCATTGCACTGAGCAGACAGGATGGCAGCTGCCCTTCTAGGACCAAAATACACCTTTAAGTCTGAATTGCCCTCTGAAAATCCTTTATTTCTTGTCCTGGAATGATTTGGCTCCTAACATGGACACTTCAGCCAATCACCCAAAGTTCTGTAGGAAGGCTCAAGTCCTATGTACATATATTTATATAATATCACTCCAATGGTAGGAATGTATATATATAAATGTTACAATGTGTGAGAGGGGTTTCCATGGAAGAGTGGTTACATTCTTGCTGAGATTTACATCTTGTGTCAAACCTTTTAGAGGAATCTTGGACATCCATTTGGGTTGTGGGGTTTTTTTGTTTCTTTCTAACCTTATGCCTTGTTGTTAAACCTGCAATTTGTTACAGATTGGAATCGTTGGCAGAACCGGTGCAGGGAAGTCCTCCATGACACTCTGTCTCTTCAGGATCCTGGAAGCTATAAAAGGGGAAATTAAAATTGATGGTGTGAAAATTTCAGAGATTGGTCTCCATGACCTTCGATCCAGGCTAACAATTATTCCTCAGGTACTGTTTCTGTGTAGCACAATAAAAGAAGCATATCTGGCAGCTTAGCAAACCATAAATAATGGTTTATCCACAGAGGAAAGTGTTTTGTTACACTCAGAAAATTGTTTCAGAAAAACAAACTACGTATATTTTAAGTGGTTCTGTCCTGTCACCTTATAAGATGATGCTGGGTGGTAAACCAGGATTTAGGATGAAACATCTTTACAGTTGGAACTCCATTTTTAACTGTGTCAGGGTTTAACACTGGCCTGGCAATTAAACCGAATAACAGACGCTCTCTATTAATGTCTCCTCCTTGATAAAGAAAGAAGAGAGAATAAGGGAGAGAGACTGATGGGTTGGAAACTAAACTACACAACTTTAATGAAACAATAATGATAAATAGGAAAAATTACTAAATATATACAGATATACAGGAAAGTGGAAACCACATTTCTCCCCCTTTTCCCCAGTAACTCTCACGTCACCACCGAGGCTGCAGGGCAGCCCTGGGAAAGTCCAGGCTGGACTCCTGGAGTCGGCAGCAGTCAGGAACTGGAGGCAGGAACACACAGATATGGGCTGGCACGGATCAGGAGCACAGGCAGGCGAACGGATGGGATCCTTCCAGGATGCTGGGTGAAGGAAGGGAAGCAGGAAAGGCAGGAAATCTAGAAATCCAGAAGTCTGGCTTGGCCCTCGTGATCCCTCAGATTTATACTGAGTGTGACGTGTATGGGATGGAATACTCTGTTTGGTCAATTCTGGCATCTATCTTGTCTGTTCCTCCCCAAAGGGGGGCTCAGGTGGGACCTCTTTATCCTCCTGGATGGTAAAATGTTTTCCTCAGAGCTGAGCAGTGTCCTTGGCTCTGCACACCGGTCTCTAGCAGTAACTATAAACATCAAGTGTTATCAATCCTAGAAGCACACACTGTCTGAGAAACTTGCTGTTAACTTCAGCAAGTGCAACTACTTAAAGAGACTCAGTTAAAAGCAAAAGTACAAGACAGAAAATCACCTTTATCCTGGCCCAAACCAGGACAAACTGTGTATAATGTAATACATTTTCAGAGTGGATAGGATTGAGGGGTGGCCCAGCTGCAAAGCAACAGAGACTTCAAAACAATAACTGGAATTTTAATATTTGTATTTAGAACAGCTAGAGCACTTATTAAAATTAATTTTATATCCAGGATCCTGTTCTCTTTTCTGGAACATTGAGGATGAACCTGGATCCATTTAATAAGTATTCAGATGAAGAAATATGGAAAGCTCTTGAACTGTCCCATTTGAAGAGGTTTGTCAGCAGTCAGCCATCCATGTTGGACTACGAGTGCTCAGAAGGTGGAGAAAATCTTAGGTAAGGAGTTTTTGGATTAGAAACATACACTGAGTTTTCATTGAGCCCTAACAGTGAGTTACACTTAAGCACAGGTTTGCACTGCAGCCTGTTGTGACTGAAAGGATTTAGCCACCTACTTGGGCTTCAGGAAAACATCAAACATTTGCCTATAGTTCTGCCTCTGCCACAAGTCATCTGACTCTTCTTTGCTGCTGGGGAAGCATTCATCTCAAACCAAAATCTGCCCTATCAGTAAAAAAGAAAGTTTTAGGATGACCAAATATTAGGAATAGGCAATCCCCTAAGACTGGTTTGATAGGAAGGGAAATGCCATGGTAACATACATAACTGCTGGGCTGGAAAAGCCTTCTGCCCAAATTGACACTATAGCAATGTTTATTTTGTGTTATTATTTGGAAGACCCATGCAGGTGTGCACAGAGATGACAAAATGCCATGCTCTGATGTGCTGCCTTGGTTTCTGAGACTGTGGTGTAACCAGGCTGTGTGTGTGATTGGTGATCAGCTCTTTCTTCATCCTGCAGAGACACTCAGACAGGGGCTGTGTCTGGGGTGCTGTTGTAACAGGAGGAGGAGGAGTGAGCTGCCCAGATACTTTAAATTTTTTTTTTTTATGGTAGAAAGTACTTAGACCCTCTGAATTATTTTTTCCCTCTTTTTTTTTTTTTTTTTTAAAGTTTGCTTAGTGTTGCAACTATGTGTGTTTCTGAAAACTCAGGCAGAAGCATTTGTAATCCTTGGTTCCCCTGGGGTTTGTCACAGTGACAGCAGCAGGGCTGAGGCAGAACAGGGTCAGACAGGCTGCTGTGTGTGATGCTGCCAGGTGTAGTTATTAGCTCTGGGCTGTTTGCTAAATACTATCTGGGGTTTTTTTGTTCCTGTAACCTGAGGAATTACCCAAGTGATTCTGAGCAGTGGGCAGTGGGGTCTCCTGAGTGACAGCCCTGTCTCTGCTGCTCACAGTGTTGGCCAGAGGCAGCTCATCTGCCTGGCAAGAGCCCTGCTTCGCAAGACAAGGATCCTGGTCCTGGATGAAGCCACAGCAGCTGTTGACCTGGAGACAGATGATCTTATCCAGATGACAATTAGGACCCAGTTTGAAGACTGCACAGTGCTGACAATAGCACACAGGCTGAATACAATTATGGATTACACAAGGTAAGAATCTCACAGTGGTGAGGGGGTTCCCCCTTTCCTGATGGTGCAGAGCAGCACTGAAAAGGGGCTGGTTTGTCTCTGCATAGTCAGACTGATGCTCTAGTCAGGCATGTGTAAGCAGTGAGGTTTGAGCCAGGTGATCCTAGAATATCCAGGCCTGACTTTCATAGAATCAGGTGGGTTGGAAGGGAGCTCAGAGATCATCAAGTCCAACCCTTGATCCACTACTGCTGCAGTTCCCAGCCCATGGCACTGAGTGCCACATCCAGTCTCTTTTGAAATATCTCCAGGGATGGAGAATCCACTACTTCCCTGGGCAGCCCATTCCAATGTCTGATCACCCTCTCCATAAAGAAATTCTTTCTAATCTCCAACCTAAACCTCCCCTGGCACAACTTAAGACTGTGCCCTCTTGTCTTGCTTCTGTTGACATTAAGAAACAGGTTCTGTATTCATTAACCAGGAGATGACCCGGTTGCATTAATGGCACTGTCATTAGGTTAGGGATCCTTTAACTAGCAGCTGCTCTAACATTTTTACCAACATCACATCCCATGAATTACTTTCAAATATATGTTGTACTTCATGAGCTTTTATCTTCTTGTCTCTCTGGAACTGTATTTTCAATTCCAAAGCCACTACTGTGACACTTCTTTAGTTTTTAATTATTCCTCCCCCAGGAGGCAGTGTCTGTCCTGTACCTTTTTGAATCAAACAGCAGCTCAGGGAGAACATTTATTTCATTTTATTCTGTGTTTCAACTTGTGAAAATTATCGAGCAAAGGAAAGGCCAGGAAAAGATGAGGGCAGTATTTGCTTTGTTGATCTGAAGGGGTATCACATTTCTTGTGAGGAATTCTCTGCTAAAACTTCTCTCCCTCCCCCCTACCACATTTTGTTTTGCACAGGGTTCTTGTTCTAGACAATGGAACCATAGCTGAATTTGATACACCTGCAAGCCTTATAGCAGCAAAGGGGATTTTCTACAGTATGGCCAAAGATGCTGGACTAGCATGAAAAAAAGACCCCTGGGATTTTTGGTTTGGTTGTATTTTTTTTAATATTATTGAATTGCCACAAAAGTGACTTGTGAATGTACTGTAATTTACAAAACAGGTTTTGTAGTAGACTATACTTGTGATATGTGAACAAAAGTATTTTACAATTATGAGGAGCAGAAAGTGAATTTTATATTTTTTAAGTATTTTCTACATACATAAAGTATTTTATTACTTGCTGTTTTCCCAAAGAATGCCATACATTTTGCCAAGACCATGTATGTATCACAGGGCAATATGGACTGTATTTGGGTCTATAATTAGTAAATTATATTAATGGTACAAAATACACCTGTTTTGTGTGTTTTCTGCATAAGGTTTTATTGATTTTGAAGTGGAAAGACAGGCCCTGAGTTAAGCAGTGACTCAGCTGAACAATAGAGAAATAATATATAATTTCTGAGTGGTTCCAACCTGTTCCTTTGAGCATTTCCCTCAGGACAAGGGAGTTGAATGCTATGGCTTCTGGGCTGTGAGCTATCCCAGCACCCCAGGGCAACTTTAGCATTATACAAGTTCAGAGTAAGAGTTACATGTAATGTGTATTTACAACTAAGCTACAGGTGGCTTAATATAGATAATTAACTACATAATTCCTACCAATTTAGTAGGCTCCTCATAAGCCTGCAGGTCCATGATTGGTACAGAAGGATTTTAATTTTGCTTGCTTTCTCCCCTGTATGAAGTCATTATGAGTAAGTCTTTACTTAAGCTCAACACGCACGCCGACCAGATGTATATGTAATTTATCTCATTCTACACTTAATCACCTTAAGTAATATGTTATTTGGTTGCAGAAATAAGTATCTGCCTTGTTATTGATATCCAAGCCTTCTCAGATAAAGGGAGTACTGTGTTTAAACTACATTTGCTGCTAGAATCTGATAGAATGTCTTTTGATTGAGTTGTTCATTTCCTTCACCAAGCACTCTGCTTGTAAGTAAAGTTCAGAAAAACTTTGAGAAGAGAAAAATAATAATTTATTAATTCTTACAAATGATACTTTTTAAATAGAAACAAGAATCTGCAGCCAAGCATTCATTTGACATTAACATTTCATACAGCAGAGCTCAGAGTAATGAATTATTTATCATACACAGCAATGCCATGATTATCCACTGATCAGCTTGTTAGCACTGTTAATAGTATCTTCTGCATATAAACTGCATAAGGTATAAAAATATTCCTCTGAATGCATAGATAGCCATCAGCATCTGTGCAAGATCATCAGTGTAACAGTCACCCACCCAATAGCCAAGTTTGTCTCCAGAGGGTCTGACTGGTGTTTTAGCAGCTGATCCCTAAACTGGATCTGTTGTGTATGCCAGGGAGAATGCAACAGACCAGGTGTGATACAAGGAACCAGGATTTTATCATTCTGTTATACAGAAGTTATTATACCAGCAGTATTTTGATATTAAAAAAAAATAGATACTGCCAGACTCGGTCCACATTTGACCTCCAGTGGTTTTCTGAAGAGGATATTTTGTTGGGACAAAATCTCTTGCTAGCCTCAGGGGACTGAGCTTCAGTCGAGTTAATTGGCACACAGGAAATTTGGGCGTTTGCATTCATCTGAGCTTCCAGGTGAACATTAAGCATCCGACTACAGGGCAGGTGGGGAAAGGGCTCCCTCTGGTGTGCTCAGTCACTGCTGCTGAAGCTGCTTCCCCTTGCTCAAAGTGCTTCTCGTTGGATGAGAAAGACCAGGGGGGGCTCTGGGCATGAGCTCTCAGACTGCTCTGTCTGCAGGGGGAGAACGAACTTGATCTCCTGCCCCAGCCCCTGAGAAAGGAGACCCGAGGTGGGCACCTAAAGTCCTCGGGAGCAGTGAGAGGGTGCACCTGGGTGCAGTGTGCATCCCACTGCCAGGTCTGTGCACTGTGCAGGCAGCCTGGGCTGACAGATCTTGGACAACAAGACAAGAAAACACTTTGGTTGCTGTAGTTTCCCAATAAACTGGGGGGGAAGATGAAGAAACAGTGGGAAATTCAGACCAGTTTGTGTGTTCTGTTTGCCTGGGATATTTTGTGTGTTAGTTTGTTCACTGAGTTCATACTACAGACATTTACAGTCAGGCTACCAGAACAGAGCTTTCTCAAATGCAAGTGACTTAGTAAATACTAAATCCTAAAAAATTAGATAAAATCCAGCTCTTAAATTCTGAATTTTAGGTAATAGGTATTAGGAATAGGTATTAGGTAATAGGTATTAGGTAATAGGGAAAGTGATTTTTTAAATTTTTTTTTTAAGGAAACAACACAGGTAAACACAAGTCATTGGGAAAAATTGAAAATACATTGCATAGGAATATCAAGATTTATTATAGTCCAGAAAATCCTGGGTATTTCACTAGCCTCTTTTTACAGAGGCAACTTTAAAGTTTCAAAATGCAAACTTTCTCAGGAATGTAAAGGTAAAAGGAAAATAATTTTTCTGTGCTTTTTAAAAGGGGAAATTAAAGCAGCATTGGATAAAGAAGTTTTCAATACAGTAACAAAAATAGTATTTTAAATTGCACATGACAATACTATATCTCAACAGACAACAATAAAAGGAATTTGGTTGAGAGCATATTTCTGATTTGGATAATTAACATTTTGTTTTCAACCTGAGAAGTAGGGGAAAATGTAAACAGGGATTAAGAAATCACAGGTATTAAGTCACTTGATAGTATTTAAACTAGACATGGTTTTGTGCTTCTTCCACATATTTAAACCGTTCTTTTTTTTTCCTTCTAAAGAAGATATGACTTAAAATACATGATCTAAAAAGTGAGCATTCATGTTATTGGTCTCAGTACAAACAGTAAATGGGTTTCATGGCAGATTCTTTGTCTATTTTATAGCAAACAAATTATTAGAACAGTTTAATGTAAGCCTTTCCCTGAGAGCTGCTAACTCTACAGTATTTCAAGATTTTTGTAAGAAGTGTTACATTAACAAATAGTTCTACCAATGCTTCCTTTGCATGAAGTACTTTCACATCAGGCTTATTTCTCTTCAATTAACTAAAGGCTGTAACTGTGCATAACAACTTTAGTTTACTTCAAGGTTAACAAAATAGATTATTTTTTAACATCATTAGCCCTTACAGATATTGTATTTCAAATTTAATTTTAAAGTGAGAGATACAGATCTTTTATTCTTTAAACAATTAATATGTCAGTTCTGATGCCTTCTTGTTATAACCACTCCGTTCAGAAAGTGTCTGGGCTCTGAAAAGTAAGTTTTTGTCGCTTACTGTTACAACAAGCTCCAGTTCTTGGAAATCTTGTAGCCTTGCAACATCTTTGTCCTTTAAATAAATACAGTAAGTTGTTAGGTGATAAGCTGTCTGTATGTTTTGCAGAGGTAAGTTAAAACAATAGGCTCATGCTAACACAAGGGATGTTATGTATCCATAAATATGACCATTTATAAACTGGAAAGCAGCCATCCTCTTGCACCTGATGTATATTCTGGGATCCTATTCAACTATTTGCTTGAGTCTGTTTTCAGAGTCTGTCTTCATTCAGAAGGAATGCAATACTGATGGGTGAGCAAAAGTAATCAGAGGAATTAAATAGAAACAGGTCTGTGTCACCTCAAGGAACAGTAAGTGTCCTGAGGCCTTACCCAGAAAGCCTGAAGTAATTAAGCTGGAAATGAAAACAGTCCTTCCAGTAACAACTGAATCTGGCAAGTGACAGAATTGTTTATGTCTCTGTATTTTGTTTCTCTTTTTTTTTTTTTTTTTTTCACTTCTTGACTAACTATAAGTCATCTTCTAGACAGTGAAGATGCAGAATGCTGAACTGTATTAATCTAGTACTAATCAGATTAACTCCATGGCTGATGCCAACAATGCTCTAAAGGGATTTGAGAGAGAAAGAAAGAAAGGTCAGCAGTGAATCAGTAACACCAGACCAGCCAGGTCTGTTTCCTGTTTGCTGCACAAGGAAACATCACTGCAGTGAGAAGACAGTTCCATTTAGAGACCTGCACTCAATAATCATGAAACATTTTTCTGTTTTTTGAAAGGACTGCATACAGTCCTTACTGAAGTAGCAAAAGTCAGTACTGCAGGCCCTTGAAATGCTGATGACAGATCACAGTGGTGTGGTACTGCACTGAATTCAAGAATGTAGAGAAATCACATAATTAATTTGGCTCAACACCAGATGTTTAGGAAAGAAAATTATCAAGAAACATGAGAATTTTACCAAAAAAACAAACAAAAACCAAACAACTACCAAGTGCTGGAAGTAGAATGGGGGTTTTGGGGATTTCTTCTTAATGGTGACCTAGGAATCTTTTTTTAAAGTTACTGCAATTCAAAAGTTGGAGTTCTTACCTTTCTTAACATTGTATTTGGTAATTTTCTGATCTTCTGCACGTGCTCAGGGTTAACACCCAACTCATGGCAACTGACTCGGAGCAGTTCCTTATAGGTCAGTTCTTGTCTGTCCAGTTCAATTTCAATGAAGTCATTTTCTCTAAGATTAGGGTTTTGTATTCTAACTTTAAGCACCAGTTCTATTAGAAATAAAAAGGTACAGTAATAGGCAGATGCATAAAGGAATTGGAAAAGATATCTCTGTAACAGCTTCCAAACATTTTTTTGTTCTATTAACATTATATCATTTGTAACAACACAAGAATCCTCAGCGAACAGTTGGGTTTGTATGGCCACAGTTTTAGTTAGATTTTCATCAACCTTTGTGAAAAAATCACCACAAAGCTACACAGTGTGTATCTATGTACACATGAACCTCTGTGTGAATACTCCTTTTTCCATATTTAAGCTAATTTAAAGGCAGATTATATTGGTTATCAATTTCCTGATCAATTCAAGATTGATTTTGATCATCAGTTAACTTCCCATTACTAATTCATGGCATGAGAACACCTTTTATTTCAAGAATGAAATTCTGAACTGAAATTCCAGGTTTCCTTCTTCAGGCAGTGTATATTTACCTGCAGAAATGGCAGATCATCTCATAATTCACCTGAAGACTCATGTCTGCAGCTTGAGCCATGGGAGGTTCTCTCCTGAGCTCTCACTGGCTGCATACTCACATTCTGTATTTGAATCTTGGAGTATGCTATTTAGAGAATCAGATTACCCTGGTGTCTGTATGTTTTTATAGCATTTGAGACAAAGAGTAAATGCTTTAATCAGTATTTGAATAATGGTTCCAGCAGAAACAGGATATCTGCCTCTTTAATTCCCTTCAAATGTTTCCTGAATGCCAAAGCATGGAAACCTGCGGATCTGTAAGAAGTGCTGTAAATACCTGTAACCCTGATGAGTCTGTTTTCACTGTTCAAGATGACAGAAGTTCTAAGACAAAGTGAGAAGAGACTTTTACTGTTACCTTGCATATTAAGTGGAAAAGTTCCTGTGAAGAAAACTGGCTGGAATGTTGGTACTGGCCCCATACAGGAGCCATTCTCTTGCTGAGGTGCAGACTGACTAGATCCAGCTGGTGAAGAGGGACTTCTGCTCCAGGACACAGATCCCTGGTAAACTGGACCTCTCTGTAGGACAGGTTTGGAGTGTGGTTGTGCAGTGCACCCTCGGGGCACTGCTGGCTTGCCTGTGTTATCAGTCACCTGAGGAGCAGTGGTCCTGTGCTGTCCTGGTGCCTGTCTGGAAGTCCCAGCATCAGGTAAGGAAGAAGAGTTGGTATCTTGGGATTCTAAGTGTGAGATATTCCCATTCATGGAGGGATCTGGAATACTGTTACTCATGGTGTTATAGACATAAGGGAAAGGTGGGTTAGCCAGGTAATTAGGGATGATTGGCAGTTCTGAATCTTTCTTTAAGTCTGAGAATTCATCATCTTCCACTGTAAAAGAAACAAAAAATCATTTTCCAACACTGATTTGGGGAAGGGAGGAGGAAGAAGTATTGCTAATGCACTGTTACACTCTGAGGTTTCTTTTTTTTATTATTTTTTTTTAACTGGGGAGGGACTGGGATATTAAAAGCACCATAGAATAAAAGATGGATCAAGAAGCATGAAGCTTTTGTTTTTCAGAGTTAAGAGAACTGTGCTCAGGTGTTGCAATACAGTAAACACAACAGCAGAGTCTGAGTCCAGTAATTCTGGGAGTGTTATTTCCTTCTAAACACTGCAATACTTTTGGTTTGGTTTGTTTTAATCTGTAGCCAGCACAGTGAAACATGGTCACTGGTGGTTTATTGCTATCACCTTCATAATGTATAAGGCAATGGAAAACAAAAGGCAGTTATGTTGTTCAGTATTAAGGGAAGGTATAAAGAGAAAAGAACATGCAGTACTGGGAGAGCTGAATTATCAATTCAGCAGCTGGGAGACAATGAAAACAAAAACAGACAAGGGAATAGAGAGGGGAGGCAAGAGGTCATTAATCGACCACATTTCAAATTACTTCTCACCTCTAGCTGCAGAGCCTGCTCTGCTCCAGCAGTTACACAAAACACAATCAAAATGCTCTACCCATGTCCTTTAATGAGCTATTTCTTGGGGCTGCTAATTCTCTGTTTATTTCACAGAATGTCTAAGCTCCACAGAGCATTGGAAAAATTAGGTGCTGTTCACATAAAGGCTAATGCAAACTTGAGATTTTCTCCTGTTGCCCTTTTGCAAACAGGAAGCTGCATCTGTCTGTCACTGGTTTAATCGTGGCATCTTTCAAAACACAGTTTTTCTAATTTTGCAGCATTTAGAAAAAAGCTTGGCTGGCTAGATCTGGAATTTGTTGATAATGCTCTTTTCTTAACCTTTGATTTCTTCATCAAGTAAACTCTCTAGAAATCAAGCCAGAGTTACAACTAAAACCCCTAAGCAGTACCTTCAGGTGCAAAATAAAGAGTGGAGCATCTGTGCTTTAAACAGCCCTTTTACTGCACTCTCTGACAATGGCATCCTGGCCTGGATCAGAAGCAGCGTGGCCAGCAGGTCCAGGGAAGGGATTCTGCCCCTGTGCTCAGCTCTGGTGAGGCCACAGCTTGAGTCCTGTGTCCAGTTCTGGGCCCCTCAGTTCAGGAAGGAGATTGAGGTTCTGGAGCAGGTCCAAAGGAGGCAACCAGGCTGGTGAAGGGACTCGAGCAGATCCTATGAGGAAGGGCTGAGGGAGCTGGGGGTGTTCAGCCTGGAGAAGAGAAGGCTCAGGGGAGACCTCATCACTCTCTACAACTCCCTGAAAGGAGGTTGGAGCCAGGGGGGGGTTGGGCTCTTTTCCCAGGCAACTCTCAGCAAGACAAGAGGGCAGGGTCTTAAGTTGTGCCAGGGGAGGTTTAGGTTGGAGATGAGAAAGAATTTCTTTATGAAGAGGGTGATCAGCCATTGGAATGGGCTGCCCAGGGAAGTAGTGGATTCTCCATCCCTGGAGATATTTACAAAGAAACTGGATGTGGCACTCAGTGCCATGGGCTGGGAACTGCAGCTGTAGTGGACCAAGGGTTGGACTTGATGATCTCTGAGGTCCCTTCCAACACAGCCCATTCTATGAAATTCTATGAAATCCCATCCCATAGCCAGCAGGTTTACCTCCCAACATCTTCCTTATCTCTCTCTTTGATGTTAACTGGGCCGGGTGTTCTCCTTTCTTGGTCAGGATCTCCTTGTCAGCACCAGCGTGCAGCAGATAAGCCACCACTGGGGCGTGGTTCCGTTTGCATGCCCAGTGCAGACAAGTCCTGCACATGGAAAACATGAACACTGTTTGAAATCCTAAATTATGGCAGATTAATTTCCACCCATTCTTGCTGCCTGTGAGAAGAACAAGTTCCAGTGCATGTCTAATATAAAACAGGGTTTCACTGCAATCTTCCTTGGAAATGTACAGTGGTTTGGGGGCCTGCAGTGACACCTGCTGATGTAGTTTTCCCTTATTGTAATGCTCTTGTTTCTGAGTTACCATGGTAACTTGGAAACTAACAGTAGTATTTTTAAAGTTCAAGATGTTTTCAATGTGTCATTTGTTAGGCTACTAACTTTTCTGGAAAAATAAAAAGGCTTGTGTATGCTGTTTTAATCTTTGAAAGAGTAAGTTGTACTTCAAATATCTGTGTGTCTGTGAGCTAGTAGGGATACTTTTCTAGGATTCTATTTTTATTCCTTAATTCATGTTTATGTTTAAAATATGGTAAGCACACTTTGTAAGCACAGTTCTTTGCTCAGTTGCTACTCACTGTGCCAGCAATTCCTAAGCTGTCATCTCCAGACAACTTGATTTCTGCAGTCTGTTACTGCTGCACAGAAATAACTGCTTTTCTATTTTATTTATTATTTGCAGTTGCTGACCTAGAGAGGCAAAGTAAAGAAACATCCTAAAAGAGAATGAGCTTATGTAGTACTTAGCATTAGGGACTTAGTAGACAGATGATAACTCGCTGTGCAGTCTTGCCATTCTTCCCTATCCCAGTCTTTAGTGAAGTTTGATGTTTCTCTTGTTAACAAAACGCAGAAATTACTTCTAAATTTTTAACACAGAGTCTGAGACATGCTCCATGGAACTCAGACCAGGTTTGTTTAGTTTTTCTAGCAGCAAGGCTTCATTTAGGGCTGCAGTTAAAAATTAGCAGATTGTAGTTTAAAAAAATTATATTTTATGAAATTTCTTTATTAATGCAAGTTTAGATACAAACTCATTTTGATGACAAACAGCTGTTTGTCTTAGTAAGATAATTCAACTTCTTATTAATTATCTTCAATATCTACTTCTAATTTTGATCACCACAACTTGAACCTTTTCAAGTATCAAGTTGCAAGTATCCCACACTTCCCCAAGTTGCTGATTGCTGAAGTCTGGCTTCTTTCCTGATTTTATTCTTCCTCTTTTTAACTACAACTTTAAGCACAATACAGAACAGTATATACATGCTGAATCAAACCTCTGGAAAACGACTTCCAAAAGTGCCTGAGCATTCCCTATAAATCTTGTTTCAAATAACACTCTGTGTGTGCTCAAGTGTAGAGTCCCACTCTAGAAACGTTTATGAGAGGAAAGTCTCAGGTTTGATGTTGTCAGGTGGTATCTAAGATGTCAAAACCATGGCATTTATTTATATATATATTTACATATGCATGTGTGTATATATATATATATATACACATATATCACTGAAACAGCTGGCAAGTTCCCTGCTCAAAAAAGGAAGTGATTTAGGAGATAATAAAAAATATTTCTGGTTAGACACGAACACGTGTTGGCAAGGAAAGGTTTGTGTTCTTCGAGGTGCCAGCATGCCCTTCCAAGAAAATAAAGCAATACAAAGTAAGAATGCAGTGACTTGGAGAAGCAGCAAACTCTACAGCACCCAAGCAGGATGTGGGGTAAGGACACGTGTTTGTTATCATCAGCTGCATCCCCATCATTCTCTTTGTAAGAGAGCTATCTACCTTTGCCAGCGGATCGACCTGTTCACTCTAAATTCAAACTGATTGCTATTCCACGTGAAAAAGCGAACCCCGGGCAGCGCTAGCTCGGGGAAAGCCCGTGACAGCACCAGAAGCAGCCTTACCATCCGTTGACTTCGTTCTGGGAGTTGAGGCTGACCCCCAGCTCCACCAGCCGCTGCACCTCCTCCGCGTCCCCCAGCGCCGCCGCCTCTCGCAGCCACTCCTGCCGCTCCCGCTCGGCCGCCGCAGCCGCCATCTCGCCGCAGCCTCCGGCTGCCTCCAACCCGGGACGATCTTTCATCTCCCACACACCCACCGGGCCCGGAGAACGAGCGGAGGACGCAGCGCGGAAAGCGCCGGAGCTGCGGCCGCCGTCACCCCCGCAAGGCCCCGGACCGCGCTCCGCTGGGGGACTCTATTGCCAGTGACAACCCCGGCCCAGGCATCGGGTTCCGGCTCACAGCCTGCCCGGGACTGCCACCGACAACCGGCGGGTTCCTGGCACTCCTGAAGGCACCGGGGTATTATTTAATATTTATTTAATATACATACTTTTATAACGCACACTGCCTGCTGCTCTGGTAATTGTTCTTGCAAGCTAGGGAGTCGTGCAGCTAAGAAATTCTCATCATCTTTGAGCGTTCTCAGTGAATTCTGTTAATTCCTGAGTAAAAAAATAAAGATTAAAAAAAAAATAAATCAACATCTGTCTGCGAATCCACTGGAAATATTACAGGTAATTTGCATTTTCTGCTTTGAAAAGCTTGTTTTGGACTTTGTGGATTTGCACTGTTACAGGAGACGACTCTCTTACTGGTAACAAAAAAAGTAAAAATTTTACAACTATAAAAAATGAAAATAACAATTGCAAACTCCAACCTGTTAGCTATTTCTGCCCTGCTCTGTGTGGCTATGCTGGGCAAATGAGCAGTAGGTAGACCCCACTTGCATCTTTTTGCTTTCCTGATGGAATTGGAGCAAAATGAAAAAGCTGAAACTCCTCTGGTCCTGCCCCCGTTTCCTAAAGCCAACACCCACCCCCAAAACCCAAATTGTTGGATATTAATACTAAAAATTCATACAGGTTGTGTCGCGTTGATTTGTTACTCTCACCAGTGCTTTAAATCACTATAAAACTGCAAAGCTTGGAAGAACTCCGTGGTGCCTTCCAGCGTGGAGGTGTTGAGGCCACAACGGGCACCAGTGTTTGCGTGAGGTCTCTGAGCAAGGCAGCCCTGAGGCCTGGGGGTTTTACAGGATCAGCATGAATACTGACTTAGAGCTCTTCAGAAAAAAAAAAATTAAAAAGTTTATTTATTTTCCTGCACTTAAGATGCTCAAAATTATTTTGAGAAATCGGCAAAGCTGCTGCGTGACATTCGGTCAGGATGAGGCACGAGGTCACGCTTAGAAAGGAAACCCAAAAAAAAAAACCCAACAAACCAATAAAATGATTAGAAACTGGTTCCAACAGCAAAGTAAGTAAAGTAAGATTGAGGTTAGACCTGAGGGACATTATTCCCCCAAGGCATCACTGAGCTCCCTTAGGGAATCCCACTGCCGGAGGCACTCGGCAGGGCGGTAACTGCGCTCCAGGGATGGGTTCGGTGCCTTTGACCCCGCCGGGGAGCAGAGGGTCCTGTGATGGCCCCGGTCCTGCCTCCAGCCACCGTCTGCACTGCGAAGGCTCCGGGGGACGCACCCCAGCGCCATGACACCCCGCAGGGAGGGACACCGGCCCTGGCACCCTCACACCCAGCCGCGCACCTCTCAACCACCTCTGTGGCGTTACTGCCCGGTGCTGGCGGCCTCCTTAACGACTTCGCACCAGACGACCCCATCCCCGCTGCTAGAGGACCAAGCCTAGCTCCGTTATTCCCCGCCGCCACCTCAGCCTCGGCAGCCCCCGGCTGCGTGAGGTGCGGAGCGGCCGCCCCGGCCCGCGCTCCGCCAGGCGCCAGAGGCGGTTGAGAGGCGCGCGGTGCATTGTGGGCAGGGCGAGGAGCGGCGCCGCCATTTTGTCTCTGTCAGACTCAGCGGCGGCGCGGTCGGTCGGGGAGGAGAGGAAAGAAGAGGAGAGGCGGCGGTGTTTGGTTTTTTTTCGTTTGTTTTTTTTTGGGGGGGTTTTGTTTTGTTTTTTTTTGGCGAGGTGGGATTCGGCCAGGAGGACACGATGATATCGGCCGCCCAGCTCCTAGATGAGCTTATGGGCCGGGATAGAAACCTGGCCCCGGATGAGAAACGCAGCAACGTGCGGTGGGACCATGAGAGCGTGAGTGAAACGGAGCCGCCTCTCCCCTCCCTCCCTCCTTCCCATCCCCCGCGCAGGGCCGGGGTTTTGTCGTTAGCGAGACAGATTATCTACAGCTTCTTCTGGCCAGGGGACAGTAGCGGGGATGGTGGGTAGGGATGAGGTGCCTGCCATGGGGGGGTCCCTGGGCTTTGGTCCGGGTCAGGCCCTTGGTGCGGTGACGGAGGCTGCGGGGCTGCTGCATGGCGGCCGCGGGGCGGGCCAGGCCCGGGCTGTTGCGCGGGAACCTCGCTGAGCATTAAGACGAAGAGAAGGAACCGAGGGGCAGTGAAGGAGGAGGATCCCGCCATGGCAAGGCTGTGCGGGATGCCTTGCGCTGTTGTTTGGGCTGCAGGGTGGAGGGAGGCCTTGTGTTTGGGTTTGGGCGCATGGAGGTTGTGCTCGCCGTGGCGTGTTTTCCAGGCAGCGTCGATAAAGGGGAATAAGGAGTTTTCTGTGAGGCCTGTTGGTGGCTGAGATCTCCTGCAGGGAAAAAGAAAAATAAATAATGTCGAAGGGGCTGGGTACTGATAGTGGAATTCTGCTCCTCTGAGCAGAAGCCTGCTGGTTTGCATGAAGAGACATGAGACACATGTTAGTAGTTTGGAAGACAAATAACTCTGGATCTCTTCTTGAGTGCGTGGTATTGGAAAAGGAAGCAGAAGGGTACGGGCATAGTTAACGGTCTGGAGATTGTAGCACAAGGAAAAATCATAAGACTTTTGAAACCGAGGATTTTGCTAAGAGAAGATTGATTTCTTCTGCACTTCCTCAGTCCAGGGAGTTCCACAATCTTCTGGAGGGGAGTCTAACCTAAACACTACTGTTGTTTCATGGTACTTATGTGTATTTTGTTAATGTGGTGGTTTGTAAGTTTTCTGTAACAAATAGCTCAAGATTTTTTAAATTACTGTTTTGGAGTGGAGTTTCTCCCTTGGTATGGCTGAATTTTAATGAATAGTGACTTCAAGTGACATCCATTGTTGTCATAGGTTATGTCACCAAAAAAAAAAAAGGTAGAGGTCCTATATCTTGTTTCTTTGGGACACAGCTAAAATGCTGCTTTTTTTTTTTTTTTTATGATACAGATTTTGAGTTACAGTTTATTTTAAAAAGAAGTGTCACAGTTGCAGTAGCTTTATTATCTTTGTGATAAGAAGTTCTGTGGTTTAAGTTGCAAGAAGTTCCTCCCCCGGTCAGGATTTTCTTGGGATGTTGTTGAATTGGAGGGAGGAAGAAATTCTTGCTTTTGGTTGTTCTAAACTGCATCTGAATTACAGAGGTGAGAATTTCATGTTTTCAGGCAAGAGTAAAGTAATTCTAAAGATGCTTAATGCATGTTTTAATGTGTCTCAATGCATGTGATAAGGACAGGTACCTGTCTTGCCTCAGATTTTGAAAGTGCAGGGAACTCCTCCCTCCCTGCAGCCTGCTTGATAAATGCTGCTATATAGGTAAGCTGTCCATGTGAAGAGGAAATTATGAGTTAAGGAAATTTTCATTACTTTCTGAATGTCTTCCTAGACTTCTCTTATAAACCAAATGCCATTATTCAGAATAATTTTATTCTGAACTTTAAAATAATCTTTGAAAATACAAAGTAGACAGTTTGAGCTGTCTTGGTCCAGGCAGAATAGGTAAGGGACTTGATTTGGTTTATTTTTTAGGATGAGAAATTTTTATTTTTTTTGCATCTTTCTCTTCATTTGAGTTCATGTGAGTTCATCTTCAGATAAACACATTTTAAAATTATAGTCTGAAGAGGTTGACTGTAAGCATAGAAAACTGTTTCCAAGCTGTTGTTGGGTCTTGTTCTCTCCAGCCCTCTGACAATTTATTAAGTAGAAGAACTGTCCTGTCTCTTTAGGCCAGTGGGATATTTACAGGCTTAGGGCTGAGCCTTCAGTCTTGCAAGAAGTGCTGCTGTTTGCTCTTCTGCTTTGGTTTATGAAGGTTTTAGGACCATAACTAAACTCTCTGAAAGGAATGTTTTCTTAGATTCCTATAGTCAAGTGAAGAGTTCATAAAAATAAAATTACCACTGTTAAAACTTGTTCCAGTTTGACTTCCCCCATCACCTAAAGATAAAATTTGCAGTGCTGACGTGTTTAAAAGACAGGAAATACAGATAAGGCTCAAGTAGTAACATTAACTCATCTGCTTGACTGCTGTTTTGCTTTTCAGATGAAATGCATATGCTAATGTAATTTCTTGTAAAATTAAGACACACATCAACATGTAGCTCTGTCAATATAAGCATGTTATACTCCTAATAAAGTTTAGGATTTTGTGTATCACTTCATCAGTTTTATGTGTGGAGGATTATCAAAACCAAAGTTATCTCTCTTTTGTTTATAATTTGTAAATTGCACCTAGGTGGATATTAAAAACTATATGAAAGATGAAATGCAACACAGAATAGGAGGGGGTTGTTTTGAAGGTGTGGAAGCAGAGTGTGGTGATAGCTGGGTGTTTATTTTCAGTTCCAATGAAATATGTTGATAATGTAAAGCCTTTTGTAGAGCCTACGCTGTTTCTTTAAGACTTTGATGTGATGAAAGCCTTGAATCTTAAAAAAATTGAAGTTCCAGTTGTTTCAGTATCACAACACCTCCTTAGGTGATCAGTTTTGACATAAAGTCTTTTTTTATGCACAAGGAAGTTATTGGTGTCCTTTATTTTAGTGTTTCTGCTTCCTGTCATATCTGTAGACAAAGTATATTTCTGGAATAATAACTATTGATTCCCTCATTCTTGGTTTAATATGCCACCTGTATAAAACCAAGCTCATGTGGAAACAGCAATTGTGTAAGAGTTCTGAAGCTGTTGTGCAGTACAAGAAGGCCCAGTGCTGACTACCCAGGCTTTGTACAGGGCTTTGTGATGGTTCCTTCAAGGTAAATTCAGCAGCAGGATGGAGAACTGTTACGGACAAATGACTGTGAGCAATTCTTGCTGATAGGAAGGCAGTTTCTCAAGATGCAGGTTCTTTATTTAAAATATTATTTGATGGTATTAGCTAATTATGATGTGTTACGCTTTTTTTTTTTTTTTAGTTTCAAAGACCTACAGTGGTTTGCATCTAGATGGAATGCCAGAACTTAATTCTCCAGGGGATAAAACGGCCGGGACTAAAGTGCTACGTGTTTTAGAAGGGCATTAGTAATGGAAGGTTTCCTTGGGTTTGGGAGAAGGGCTTTCGTTTCTTTAGTTGTGGGTGGGTGGGCAGGCATTGGTCATGAAATGGCTAATGCATGTGAAGCTTAATAGTTTTTAGAAACTTAGCTGAATAAGGCAATTCTCTTGTTTTTCATGTAGAAGACACAATCTGCTGGGTTTTTACTAGGAATTGTCTGCCAAGGAGAATGTGCTTACATAATTGTTTATTACAGTCATACTGATCCCTCCTCAAGAAATTACTTACTGATGAAGAACATGTTAATACATAAGTATTAATGATAGAGAGCTTTATTTATACAGGAAAGCTTTTAATTGGTTCACAAACTCTGGAAGAGCTAGCCATTCTTACTGTCAGCTTAGTCAACTTTGAGGTAAAGGATGTTAATTTGAGATCAAGAAGCAGAAAGTTCTAGGTGTGTATCTGTATTTGTTCTAGTGCCTTCCCAAAGTGTGAGACCCTAAAGGTTTTGAGATGCAAGCTGTGGCTAATCCTGCTGCAATAGTTTTTCAGTAACATTCTTCTCTGTTACACCTTGGTACCCGAGTCATCAGAAGAATTTGGCAAAAGCGAGTAAGTTTGTTACCAGCATAGGCAGCTGCCTGTTGCTCAGTTTATGAACATACAAAATGTATTTCCATGTAATTTCTGACTTGTGCTAAGTGAAGCAGTCTGATAAGCCATGGATAAGTCAGGCCATTTGAAGCATATCACCTCTGTGTCAGTCCTTTAATGGCTCTGTAATGCTTCAGCCATTTCTTGGCCTTTTCTATTTTTACTCATCATTGATTACTTAAGACCAACCTTAAGTGCAGCTGATTGGCATCTACAGCCTTTAAAGGCAGATGTGCCACCAGGTGAAGACCTATGATACCTTTCAAGATTCTGCAACATTCTCTGAAGTGTTGTTTTTCTGCTAAAGGGCATGATCAAGTAGGTATGAGAGAGGGAGAAAATTGCTGCAGACACACTAGTCTGAACCACTTTAATGTATTTTCTGCAGGCTTCTTCTTAAGGGAAAATGTCAAGTAATTCCCTGGGTACAGAGAAAATCTACTGCAGCTTTTCAGTTTGTGAGACTTCTGTTGTTGCTTTTTTAATATATAAATAATAATTGCACTGTATGGTGTGTTCAGGCTGCCTATAAAATGGAGGAGAAAGAGAATGTAGAGAGAAATTACATTTCTGTTAACTGGTACAGGAGTTCATCCCAGAAACTGTTCTCTTTAAACAGCTTGATATTAAAAACAAGGGATCTTGCAGCTTCCAGAGAGCAGATTCTGCAATCAGATTTTGTCAATAAACTTTCTACTTCCTTCCTGAGAATAAAAGAAAAAGAAAAAAAAAAAAGTAAAAATAAACTCCAAAACATCTTGTGTGGTGTTATCTTTAACTGTTCTTGATAAATTGCTTCAGATGGGTGCCACAGTGTCCTAACCTGAGTCACAGGAGACGTATTCAAATTACAAAATAAGAGATTTTTGTTAATTTGTTTTTCATGTCCATGGTTTGTTAGTAGAAATCTTGATTGTTTTTCTGTGTAATCCCTGAAGCAGGCAGTACAGTTTTAACTTCAGTAGCCTGATTTGCAGTCTGGCAGTTAGCATGGAAAAATAAATCAGACTGCCCTAATTTGATCAGGTGGTATCACAGGCATTTCAGTGAGGTGTTGGTGTGGGGTAGGTTTTGAGTCTCTCTTCTCATCCCCCGTTTGTTAAAATACTTCAGATTCTATTTTAGGAGGTAATCTGTGGCAAACTTTTGCCCACAGTCTACGTGAGAGTATTAGAACTAGGCTGTAACACACAGTAGTAATTATTAGATTTGCCAAATATTAGAAACCAGTATAACATAAAAGAGATATTAGAAGAATGTCAAGGCTAGGTCTGGAATGACAAGTTATTTAATGGCAGTCACATCCAGGGGAAGAGTCTGTTGAAGAGTTAATTATTTGAGATTGCTTATTAAAGGTGAAAGTATTTGTTTTTATCTTTTTGGCTGTTCTGGTGAATAGGCAGGAAATAATTCTGTGTTACAAACTTCAAGAGCTGACCAACTTGATCAGCTAAGCCCATGCTCATGGGTGAGGGTGAATAATCTTTTTATCTAAAAGCTGGTTTTATGCTGTCATATTTACTGTCTAGCCTGATGGGTTGATTTTTCCTAAGTTTCTGGTGGTATTTCTGTGTTATCAAAAAGAACCTGACTTGATAATGAAAAATAGGCTGTGCAGAAAACAAAACAAACCCTTTTTTAGTTGGCAGGAAACCAGGTTAAAATGAATGTGTTCTCTGTCTTCCTCTAGAGGTATACAATGTCTCTCTGCATGTCATTCTCAAAGGAGGGATTATTTTTTTTTAGAAGCATTAGCATGGGGGGAGTTTTTGGATAGTTACCATACCTGATAAGTTTTTTAATTGACATCAGACTTCTCGAGACAGGACTTAATCTTTGAATGCTGATGGCTCCTGTTCTCCAAGCCAGTAGCATTGAAGAAATGGAGGCTAAATACAAAGTTGTTATAGACAAGGTAAGGGGAGCTTGCTCTCATGCTACCATGGCAGACATTCTGACCCCTTGTAGGTTTTCACAGTTCAGAAATTTCACAGTAACTTTTCTAGTGGTTGTATCTGACTTGACTCCTTTGGAAATGTCAAATACTATATTGTATTTACAAACAGGTGACATTTGCCCTTGATCTTAATTATTTAGCAGTAAAACTAAGGAATATCAGTACTGTAGTGGAAAGCAAGGTATTTGGTTAAGGGGATTTTTACACTGTATTTTAGAAAATAGAAGTGATTACGGAAAATTACGAATTCATGAGGGGAAAAAAATGATGCCTTTTTTTTATTTCTCTGTCAGGTTTGTAAATACTACCTTTGTGGGTTTTGTCCAGCTGAATTATTTACAAATACCCGTTCTGATTTAGGTAAGTCTATAATAACTTCTATTCTCTCATATGTAATTACAATTCAGCTTTTGTTTACAAACAATTGTTTTTTTTAGTGCCCTGTCAAAACACTTTGGAAATAGGTTTTTTATTTTAGAAGGACTGGCAGTGATATATAATGTTAAATTTTATTTTTGTGAGTCTGTATATTTAGCCTCTAAGTTAGAGAATGCTTAATTGTAATAGTTAAAGCTGAAGGCCATCTGTGTTCCTAGTAGCCTTCAAGTGAAGGTATGTACATTACATATAGTTTGGAGATAGTAACTAGGAAGAAAAAGCTTCTTGTCTTAGCATTAATTTCCAGATCTTTTGAACAGTTTTATAGGCAGGGGAGGGCGTAGAATTTTAACATTACTGCCTTCAATAACTCTGGCCAAATACCACTTAATTTTACTCTGAAGACCAACCTTTTAAGTAGCCACTTTTTTCTTACAAAGAACATTGTCTGGAGCTTAGAAAGTGCTTGTTGAAATTACCCTTTATAGGTAATTTTTGTTTTTTATGTTTTAGGGTCCCAGACATTTTAAGTTACTATTTTATTTGTTTAGTTTTACTGATCTTATCTGGAAACTCAGTTTTATATGAAGAATTTATGTCATTCATGATCTCCTTTGGTTTTATAATGAATACAGCATATTGGTGTTCTTTTTCTTTAATGTGTCTTTCAAACTCCCAAGCAAAGGAAGTGGAAAGAGAAGCATGAAAGTCCTTGGAAAGTGTTTATAGATCTGTTCAATCATGGTCCACAAACAAATGCTGATGGAATGTGAATACAGCATTTAGGAGTGCAGGGGTGAACTTTTTGTGTGGTCTTTTTTAGGTCCTTGTGAAAAAATTCATGATGAAAATCTACGGAAACAGTAAGTATGTTGGTTGCTATGTTAATGCAAATAGTGTTTCTAGTATGCTTGAAGGTTTTTGAAAACAACTTAACCCCAAGAAACTAATTGCTTTTTTATTTATGTAAACATTTACTTAAAAGTTTAATATTCTCTTACCTTGAGCAAGGTAACTGCAAGTTTTGTTGTTTCTTTTTCATGTGTTATGCAGTGATGTGAGCTTTTAACTTTAAAATATTTTATCAGGTATGAGAAGAGCTCTCGTTTTATGAAAGTGGGATATGAAAGAGACTTCTTACGCTATTTGCAAAGCTTGCTTGCAGAGGTAGAACGCAGGATTCGAAGAGGCCATGCTCGTTTGGCACTGTCACAGAATCAACAGTCTTCTGGGGTGAGTCTGGAAGACTCTTCTAGGAATTTCTCTTCTAGATACTATCTTCAGGGATTTTGGTCTCCTGAAGGATTTGGAGCAGTAGCTCTGGCCTGTGCTCTGGGAGTTTCCTGACTGCTAGGGCAGCCTTGCTTCCTTTTGCTGCCCTATTTAATTGTTCTGTGCAAAGTCCAGTTGCTTCAGAAGGAGCTGTGACAGTAACCAGTCAAGAAAACTTAATGACTGTGGAGTAGATCAAAGGTTGTGGGAGAAGCAGAATTAAGTCTGTTCCAGCAGCCTACAGAGAGGAAAATACTAACAAAATACATTTTGGGTGAAGTGAGATTCTTTTTCACATTTATGCTCAGAATCAAAATTTCAGAGCCCATGGAACTTCTAAGTCATACTTGAGCGTCTCCAAAGATATGTAATAGCTGTGTGGCAGCTTCAGAGTTTAAATTTAGGACTTTAATTCAGGAGACTTACCTTTTATGGGCCAGAGCCTTGAATGTTTTTGTTGATTTAGGAGGAATTAATGTGAACTTGCTTCACTCAGCAAGAGTGAAGTAAGCAGTGTTGGGAATTTGATGTTAGTCCAGACTCCTATTAGTAGGCGTCCATGGGAGGGGAGAGGCAGGAGGAGGATATTCTTGAAGTGTCTCTGGAATATGGGAAGACATACATTTATGTATTTAGAAGTTGTTTTTACTAGAACAAAACCAATTTAAAAAAACCTACGTGTACTCTTTGGCAGGGAGCAGGACCTACTGGGAAAAATGAAGAGAAGATTCAGGTGTTAACTGACAAAATTGATGTACTTCTACAACAGGTGATGATATTTTACCCCCTGTAAGAAAGATCTCTTTCTTTTTTACTTGATTGAAAATTATAGGTGAATTCTTTTATTATGCTTTAGATTGAAGAACTAGGTTCAGAAGGGAAGGTGGAAGAGGCACAAGGAATGATGAAACTTGTGGAGCAGTTGAAGGAAGAGAGAGAGCTGCTGAGGTCCACAACTTCAGTAAGTAATATGTCTGTAGTTCAGTCAGACTTAAAAATTTGGTACAAAAGTACATTATTAATAATAACCTTGCATTGAGGGCACACAAGTTCTATGCCAAATTTATTAGACAGTAAATTGTCAGTTAAATGTGTTAATCCAATGTGGTTTTTAGCATGCTACCTTGAGAGTGGTTTCATGCCCACAAATTATGAAATTGCTTACACAGTAGTTCTGGAGGTGAGGTTGCATCTTGCTCCAGCTCAGGTCTCAGTTAAGTTGTGCCATGGAGCTTCTACAATTCTATTTCACTGGACTACCAATCTGTGTTAAGAGACTTGAAGAGCTGCAGAAGCCAGAGGTGTAATGTGTTAAGTAGCAAGTTCCTGTAAAACGAAAGGAGCTTATGTTTAAAAATTGTATTTTGGGAATTAATAACATGCTCAAATTGTGTATTCCTGTGTCTTTTTTTTTTTTTTTTTTTCAGGCTATTAAAGGTTGTATGCAACAATGTTTATGTCCATATTGTATGAGTCATGAACATTGCACAGGAATAATCACTTGGGTTTATGTTGAAATTTCAGTCTTTTTGTCTGTTTGAAGCAGTGAATTAATTTCACCACCATCTTTTTGTAAATATAAGCCTGACATTCCTTTTTGTATTTCTCCATGTGACATTCTAGGCTTTTCATTCCTTACTCTGTCCTTATATATCCATGCTTATTCTGTAGCTCCAGACATTTTGGTTGATGCCAAAGAAATCATCTTAGGAGAAATTTGATTTTTATTTTCCTTAATTCTGAGACTGCAGGGAGGCTGCTGTGGCTTTGTGCATATGTCACGGTTTAACACTGGCCCGGCAATTAAACCGAATAACAGACGCTCTCTATTAATGTCTCCTCCTTGATAAAGAAAGAAGAGAGAATAAGGGAGAGAGGCTGATGGGTTGGAAACTAAACTACACAACTTTAATGAAACAGTAATGATAAATAGGAAAAATTACTAAATATATACAGATATACAGGAAAATGGAAACCACATTCCTCCCCCTTTTCCCCAGTAACTCTCACGTCACCACCGAGGCTGCAGGGCAGCCCTGGGAAAGTCCAGGCTGGACTCCTGGAGTCGGCAGCAGTCAGGAACTGGAGGCAGGAACACACAGATATGGGCTGGCACTGATCAGGAGCACAGACAGACGAACGGATGGGATCCTTCCAGGATGCTGGGTGAAGGAAGGGAAGCAGGAAAGGCAGGAAATCTGGAAATCCAGAAGTCTGGCTTGGCCCTCGTGATCCCTCAGATTTATACTGAGTGTGACGTGTATGGGATGGAATACTCTGTTTGGTCAATTCTGGCATCTATCTGGTCTGTCCCCAAAGGAGGGCTCAGGTGGGACCTCTTTATCCTTCTGGACGGTAAAATGTTTTCCTCAGAGCTGAGCAGTGTCCTTGGCTCTGCACACCGGTCTCTAGCAGTAACTATAAACATCAAGTGTTATCAATCCTAGAAGCACACACTGTCTGAGAAACTTGCTGTTAACTTCAGCAAGTGCAACTACTTAAAGAGACTCAGCTAAAAGCAAAAGTACAAGACAGAAAATCACCTTTATCCTGGCCCAAACCAGGACAGCATATTAATCCTTTGCAGTGGGGACTAAGGTTCAGTTTGTGTGTTTGCTAATTGACTCCTAGGGCTTACAAGGGATGGGATGTAGCCTGTCTGTTCCCTGTTCATCCTAGTTGGTGCCATGTTCCAAAGACAGAGCTTGCTGGCTTCTGGCTAAAACTTTGGTTTTTCTTTATCAAGTATTTTTTTCTTTTTGCAGACAATTGAGAGCTTTGCAGCCCAAGAAAAGCAAATGGAAGTTTGTGAAGTTTGTGGAGCCTTTTTAATTGTAGGAGATGCACAATCCAGGGTAGATGACCACTTGATGGGAAAGCAGCACATGGGTTATGCCAAAATAAAAGCTACTGTAGAAGATTTAAAAGTAAGCATCTCTTCAGTTACTAAACATACAAAAATTGTTTGAAGGTTTCCTCTGGTAAACTGAAGCCTGTCCAGAGGACTTTTCTCAAGTGGGTGAAATACTCTAAAGATGATGGAATTGTTTACTTTGGAAGGGACCTTTGAAAGTCATCTAGTCTGACCCCTCTGCAGTGACCAGGGACATCTTCCAGCCAGATCAGCTTGCTCAGAGCCCCATCCAGTCTGACCTTGAATGTTTTCAGGGATGGGACATCTACCACCTCTGGGCAACCTGGGCAAGTGTTTCACCACCCTCCTGAAAAAAAACCAATTCTTCCTTATATTCAGTCTGAATGTAACTTCAGAAGGTGATCTATAAAAATCAAAATCTTACTGCATGCTTGGCAGTGTGCTTGCTCTGACATTCTGTGTCATGTGGTGACACTAGATGAAAGCAAAGATCTAAAATTCACGCAGTAATTTTTTATGTTGATTTTAAAAAACTGCTGTGTGGTCTGAGTCCTTGTGGGAATGACAAGCAAAGAAGTTCTGCAACACAAAGGATTTGTTTCAGTGATTTTAGAAAGTACTTCTATGTTGGCTGTCCTTTGGAAGACAAAATCTGCTTCCTCAGAACATACAGATTAAGTTATATTGAATGATTTATCCCGAATTAATTTATTTCTGTTAACTGTTTTAAAAGGAAAAGTTACGAAAAAGAACAGAAGAACCTGACCGTGATGAAAGGTTAAAAAAAGAGAAGCTAGAACGAGAAGAGAGAGAGAAAGAGAGAGAACGGGAAAGAGAGGAGAGGGAAAGGAAGAGACGACGTGAAGAGGAAGAAAAGGAAAAAGAGAGGGCTCGTGATAGAGAGAGACGTAAAAGGAGTCGTTCACGGAGCAGACATTCAAGCAGAACCTCTGACAGAAGATGCAGCCGTTCACGAGACCACAAAAGATCAAGAAGCCGAGAAAGAAGGCGAAGCAGGTACGTGTGTGTCTGTGTGTGTGTTTAAGTACATTTTTTGTAAAGTGCTACTGGTTAGCTGTTGTATCTTCTGAGCTAGAAAATACCAGCTGCCATTTACATTTTTGACATTCTCTCTGAACATTCAGGAGCCGTGACCGAAGAAGAAGCAGAAGTCATGATAGATCAGAGAGGAAACATAGGTCTCGCAGCAGGGACAGGAGACGATCAAAAAGCCGGGATCGAAAATCCTACAAGCACAGAAGCAAAAGCAGAGAGAGAGAAGACAGGAAGTCCAAAGAAAAAGGTATGTTTGGGTGAAGACTTGAGTTCCTATCAAGTTCTAAAACTAATCTTTCCATCAGGTCTCAAAAGCTCTTAGTCTTGCAGTGAGTGATTGAGAGTTCTTAGCACCGAATCAGATCTTCTAAGCTATATATGTTGTTTTTAACCAATTTGAAGCATTTTGTTCATTCCAGTTAATTTCACCTGCGTGCATGTGTACGCCCCAGCGTTCACTTCTCATCTGGTACAGCAGTTAAAAGCTTACCACTTTGTCTGCAAATTAAGTGTGCAAAGATTTTGATGTTTTTAAGAATTGTTTACTGTTATCTATAGAAAAACATATGCCTGTAATCAGATTTTCATAAGAGTGAATATTTTTTTTCCTACTGTTAGGAGATGTTTCTGTAATTACTCTTTGCTGATATGTGTTTTGTAGAAGATTGACAGCTTCACCTGTACCATCTATGACTTCTCTACACTACCATGTTTCCTTTATTTTCCTCTAGCAATGCTTTTAAATATTTTTCTAATCTATGAATGCAGTCCCAGATAAATCTTGTAGAATTTTCTGCAATGCTCTAAATTATATTTCATGTCGTCTCCTCAACCTCCTACTTGTCTCCCTCATCCTTCCCCTTTGTTGTTCTGTTGTTGGTTTTGGCTTGTGTTTTCTGTTTGTTTGTTTTTTTTCTTTTAATGAAGAGAGATTTGGCTTTGTCAGTAATCAGGTGAGTCTTAAAGGAATGCTGTATTTAGTCCTTGGAATGCTTTAATAGCAGTACAACAGCATTGATGATGACTCACAGCTTCATCAAAGACTTTGCCTTTAAGTAGGATTAAAGAGCTACAGAGAAAACACTACAGATTCACATTCTGTGGAAGGACACTAATTCACTGTTACTGCTAAATTTCCCACTGTATAAAGTCTTTTGAAACTTCTGGTGGAATGTAATAATAACTAACTTTGAGCCTAAACAACTGGCTCATTTGGGGTGCTGGCTAATGTCCAGTCTGAAACAGCCACCCCACTTTGTTATTAGAGCTTCCCAGCAGTAATGGATGAAACAATTCTGATACATTTCTAAGATACTTTTCTGGAATGAAAGGTACTATGTGCATGTTTCTGGATTGCATGGGCTTGTTTGCCCTACCCTTACTTTTCCATATTTATCCAGTTCGTTCCCAAAATGTTGGTAATGCTTTGTGTCTTTTTTTTCCTGCCTGACCAGTTAATTTATTCTGGTTTGTACCACAGTGCATCTTTAGTATTGGTTTGTGTCTCATTTTGCTTTTCCCTTTATAAGCAAGTGGGTTTTGCTGCTTGCTCATTGGCAGTGGAACTGATGCGTAGCATTTAAACTCAGATTCATTTTGTATTTTAGCCTGTATCTGTCCATGTGTTACTTTATTCCTACCTGATTCTGTGCCTTGTTTTGCCTATTTTATGAGCAGATTTCTGGCACTTGGTCAAGAATGTCCTATTTGGTATTCTGTGTGTCTCTGTGCATATAAGTAATTGTGTTATTTATTCAAATTTGGTCTGTTTATTTAGCTTAATGGCTTTTCAGTTCTTCCCCTAATCCTTCCATAAATAGAGGAGCTAGCAAACTTTCTTCAGCATCTCAATATTTTTAGTTTCAACTTGACTGATTTCCCTGCTGTCCGTTTTATTTGCTGCTTGCTACTTTCTTCCCCCAGAGAACAATGAGGTGATGCTATGAGCTGTGATGAAAATTCCGCCTGGGAAAATCAATACAGTTTGACTGTGTAATCATAACATATGTAGAAACACAAATAAGCCTTAGAGCAGGACTGCAATGCTGAAGAAGTTTGTGGTTTTCCCTTTGTTGGGAAAATCTTTAATTAAAAAGAGGGTAAAAAACCAAGCCAGTAGTATTTAGCAAACAAGCACTGAGTTGCCATGATCAGTCTGTAAACACCAATGCATCCTCACATTTGTAGTGAGGCATTTTAGGTATAGTTAAAGCAGAGCACTTCAGAGGTTCCTATATCTGAAGTGTGTGGCTGGCTACCTGCTCTACTGTTTTCATGGAAAGTAGTAATGTAGAAGTTAAAATTTGCATTATTTACTGCTCCATTTGGTTTAATGGCTTCAGAATCTAATTGTTTTTATATCCAACATTGATCTGCAAGTATAAAAAAAGACAGCCATAGAGTCTGGCTGCAGCTGCTCATGGTAGAGCCTTTCATCTTGAAATCTCAAACTGCTTAATAAACATGAATCCTAACAGGAAAAAATAGCAAGGGGCAGTTGCCTAAAAATCACTTACTAAAATTAGTACCATACTTTTAAAATTCAGAAGTCTTGGCCTCTTGTTCATTAAAATGCCACGGAATACATCAGCCTTTAAGATTGTAAAGAACAAGTGTAATATAAAAACAGAGGCAATTTCTGACTTGCATTTTGTGAACAGGGGCACATTTGGTAAAGGAGGGAGCCTGCCAGCCATAAATACCAGCTGAGCCTTAGCTTAATATAAACCAGCAGAACACGACTGCTCTTCTTCAAGTAAATTAGCTTCAGAGTAGGTAGAATAAATAGGAGTTTTTTTTAAGAAAAGGGAAATGTGTTCTGCGAGTATCTTCACTTTACAGATGGTTAATACTGGAACTTAGCTCTTTTCCTTCCTTAATCTGGATTCACATACTTATATTAAAATAATTATATTGGTGATTGTGTTTTCATGTTAATGACTACACCTCAGCAAATACTGTCAGAACACCCAAACCCTCAGTAATACTGAATTTTATGTTTGTATGATTTTTGCATTCTCTTAAACAGTAAAGCCATACATGTTATCTTGGTAAGAATTCTCACAAAACACACCTCAGTTGCCCACACAAACTCAATCAGGAAAATGTGCATGTGTGGAATCAGGAAGCAAAGTCACAATTATGTGATTATACCTAATAGATCACAGTTGAAATAATATACACAGTTTCAAGAGCAAACTAATCATATATGTGCTTTTAAAGCAAGAAATCCTACTGATTGAAAATACAGTGGAGAAATTTAACTGCTTGCAGATATTCCAGGAGTTCAGAGCAGTTCAGTTGTTGGACTATTTGCTGAATACACTTTTAGTTCTGCTTAAAGTTTCTAGAAGAGTTCCATCTTTCATACCGCAGTTTAATAGTAGTTTTGTTAACCTTAAACCAAATGATCCTCCCTGACCAAATTGAAGAACCAAACAAGACAGAACAAAACCCTGCACACTGCACATCCATAGGGCTATTAAGATCTACCATATCTACATAGGACAGAAGATAAGATTATTGGACTGACTACTAGTCCTCTGCGGGGAAACAAGACTACTATTCCTCAATGGATCTACGTGTGCATCGGAGATACCTATAAGACACAAAAAGAAGACTTTTTAACAAGGTTAGTTAGAGTGCAATCTACCTGCGGAGTTGCAAAACCGAGGGCAGACAGATACAACATTACCAGTTCTTCAGTTAGCTTTTTGACATCTCTCTGTGCTTTCTTCAAGCACCCTGCACTGGATGTGCTGCTTCAGGTGAAACCCGAGTAGCAGTGTTCATTAGGCAGTTGCCCTCGTTTCTGTGTGGGGGCTTTTTCCCTCCCTTTGGTGGTCTGTTTTAAAACAAAAGTTGGGATGGTGCTTCTCTTTTAAAGCTTAATTTCTTGTCTTTTGGAATATAGAAGTGTCTTATGCCAGTCTAGGTGATACTGTCTAAAATAGATTTTTCAGAGTGTTTGGTCTGTGTGCTCCTGTGTTGGGGTTTTTTTATATACATATATATATATTTATATTATTTATTTTAATTGCCCGGATAGCAGGGAATAATCAGAAAAAAGAGCATGAATGTTGTTCTGTATGATGACATCTGAGAGGTTGGTTTTTCAGATTATTTTTTTCTCTCCAAAGTGTCTTTATTGATCAAAGGTTGAATATTATGGTGTGAAATAACAGAGAAAGAATCAATGCTTTTATTAAATTTGCAAATACTGAATTTACAGATGAGGCATGCAGCTCTAATATAGAATGTTTTTCTTCTGGAAAAATTTTTATTTCTGGCTTCCTTCCTTCTTTGAAGATTATTCAGGAAAAGATGAGTTTTTCAGCAGTCTAGTGAACTCTCCAGTCAGCTTTCCAATTCATGGTGAAATTGTGGGGCTCATCCCATCTTGCTGTTCCTTTGCCTTTGGAAAATAGTGCTTTATATATATATCTTCCAAACTGTCTCCCCAAGCCTTTTTAATGAGTGGATTATGAATCACTGCAGGTTTTATAAAATTAGGAATAATGTTGACAAGTGTGCAGCTTCTGTGACATACTGTACAGTAAAGTCAATTTTTGTGATCTCTGCCTTCAAAGCTAGTCATGCTTGATATTTGTTGGCTTGCTAATTTTTTTAATTGGCATGTATTAATTTCTTTGGTAATGCACTGATGCATTGTCCCATCAGTCCTTTCTGATTGTTTTTTGAAGAATCATGTTTAATGAGAGTTGCAAACCAGAGTGCTGTATGCATCACAAGTTAAAACATGGGGACAAAAAGAGCCCAATGATAAGTAAGGAAGCCATGCACCATAATTACACATTTACCTTACTTCTTGACTGCCCCTTTCCCTTTGAACTGTGTATTTCACCAGACAGCTGAGTAACTGCCTCTTTTAGATTTGTCCTTTCTCTTCCCCACCATGTACTGTCCCCTTTGACCTTTTTTTTTGTACCCTCTCTGTTCCAGCATGGTAGTCTGAAGCCTATTTCTTAACTTTGAGTATTAATACTATAGAAAGTAATATCCCATTTTGTATGCAATGTATATCTCACGTGTGCAATGTTTGTTTTTACTTTGAAATCCATGGTCAATGTCTTCTTTCATGGCAGAAAAGAGGGGATCTGATGATAAAAAAAGTAGTGTGAAGTCCAGTAGTCGAGAAAAACAGAGTGAAGACACAAATACAGACTCGAAGGAGAGTGATACTAAGAATGAGGTCAATGGGACCAATGAAGACATTAAATCTGAAGGTGACACTCAGTCCAATTAAAACTGATCTGATTTGACCTCAGATCAGACAGAGGTAAGTGCATTATTTCAAACTTTGATTAGGGCTTTTTGTTACTGTTTAACAGTGCAGCGTAAGTATGCACAGATGAAGATGGAACTAAGCCAAGTAAGAAGACATACTAAAGCACCTTCTGAAGGAAAAGACAGTGTAGTCCTGCAAAACATTTTGAGGTACATTGTTTTGTCTCAGCTATTTTGTAGCAGACTCGTGCCCCCATTAGTGTGCCTCTTTGGGACATATTTGTAATATAGCCACCATAGAAAAATTAATTATCCTTTTTTATTTTTAGGGATTTTGTTATCGTTTTTTTAAAAAGTTGAACTGTTTTTGTATTTAAGTCCATATTGTGTTGGTTCATCAGCAGAAACTTTTGCTTTAATACTTAATATTTGAGGCACATGTTGGACTACTTTTGTTTTCATATAAACTGCTAGTATTTCTTTGTCAAGGATGTTTCTAGTTTTTTTTTGCTTTATTGCCTTGCATTCTAATGCAGTTTGTTCTGTAACTCGAGAGCCAGTAGCATTGGATTGATGGAAGTGTAGGGTTTATGAATTATTGCAGCTGACTACCATACCTCACACAGCGTTGGTGTTGTGAGCGGCCCATGAAAAGCCAAATTAAAAATCAAGGATTCAGTCAAACTAAGCAGGTACTCATGCCAGGTACTCCTTTCTCTACCCACATCCATGTTTGAATGCTGTTGCCTGTAATCTTTAAGCTTACTGTTGTGTTTTTGATTTTCAAGATAGTGAAAAGGACTTTTTTGTGTATTGTGTGAATACTGTACATCTGATGTTAACAGAATGGAATTTTCTTTCAACTGTATGTAGGGATGCAGTGCTGCCCAGAATTAGATATCTTTAAAGAGTTTAAAATGCAATAAACACTACATAATAATCGCCTTGTTACTTTCAATGCAATTCAAGTCTTTAAGAGGTATGTGTTTAATATTTCCTACTGTGTAGGAGAATTTGCAGTCAGCCATAATACAGAGGAGTGGAATGGCTGGTAACAGGCTTCTAAGGCAAATGTAAATAAAAAGACAGAGGCCACCAGATAATTACAGTGTTCATGGCAAGAATGTGTGCTGAAAAGCTGTTGGAAATGAAAACAGCTAAACAATAGGAAGTACAAATACTGTATTTAGAGGAAAACTTGGAAGGTTTTTCCCCACTCTTGACATAGCTTTCTTACAGAAGGTTTTTAGTTGTATTCCTGAAATAAGGAACTAACAATGGAGAGTACAGCTGATAAATAAGCTTCTTGCAACATAAGTTGTTATTGTAGTCATTATTTAAGCTAGGAACTCTTTAAACATTTAATGTTGATTATTAAACCATTAATGCTACATTATTGCTTCTAAAGTCAGTCATGTTCAGTGTTGACATTTGTAGAGTTAAGATGACAGCTAACAACTGGGCCAGTGTATAGAAATGACAAACTAAATGCTCTTAATGCTGTCTAATTGTCTGTTTTCCCAAAATTTTGCATTATAGGACTACTACATGAAGAGTCTGCGAAGACAGCGGAAGAGAGCTTAAACTGAAGATCTGCTTTAAAATGAGGTGAAAGAAAGCTGTAGTGGCGTAGAAAAATATAAAGTTGAGTTAGAAATTTTTTTTTTTTATAAAATTTAATTCAGGACTGGTGTTTTCCTCCCAGAGTTCAGAAAGATGTGTTGATAATAGCACATATGCTACTGAGAATATTAAGTCCTGTATCCTTTTTTTCTTTAAGACTTTTTAAGAAACAAACATAACCTGAACACATGGCTTGCTCAGTGTTTAATTGCGAGTTTTCATTCTTGGACTTTAAAACACAAGAATAAATGTTTAGTATTTGTGTGAATCGAACTAAAATGAATCCCATTTTTACAACTAAGCTATTCCTAGCTTCTTGATATCCGAGAAATGGAAATAAAGTATCTTTGAATTTCTGTTACAGATTTGATTGTCTCTGTCATTGAACGTTTAATATTAAATAAGTTTCTTTCCTAATAAATCTACTCATGTCTTCAAGCTTAGTCCATTAATTTGGATGCTTAGTTATTCTGTGGTGTTTGTGGGTTTGGCTTTTTTTGTTGCCATCAATCAGTATTTCATTTCAGGCTTATTTTTTCAGCAGTCAAATGACTGTTGGAGTTTGTGTTCCTTAAAATGTGCAGCTTAAGCTGCAGTTAGTTAAGAAATTACAGAAATCTTGCAATAAGAATGGAGGCTTTAAGCCTTTAGAAAAGCAGTCAGGCTTGTACAGCATTGCTGAGGTTGGCCATTAGACTGCCTTGTATTTGCACTGTAGGATCAGTTTGGAACATCATTTAACAACTGTATGCAGTTGGTAAGCATGCACAGCCTGTGTTACAAGGGAAGAGAGACAAGCCTTATGCTTTCTGGTGAAGCGGTAGTGTAGAGAGAATTGTTCTTGTTGGAAGAAACTTCAGTGTGCATTACTCAGCTGCAGAGACAACGATGTGTCTGTGAAGCATTGAATTAAATTTTTTTTTAAAAAAAAAAAAGGCATTAACCTTCATATTAGTATTGATGAATTGACCACACACATAACTGAAGTCATGTTCAGCAAAGCACTCTTGTAACTTGGTCCTTCTAATCTTGGTGTGCCTTGTATCTTCTGTTAGTGCAGGTACCTTCAGGAAAGGACCCAGGTGTTGGTCCCTCTGGTGAAATGGAGTGCTGTGTTTTGATAAGCAGCAGTGCCACATGCAGGCAGCCATGGTCCCTTTTTGACTTCTTTCTAAAGCAGAGCATTCAGTGCTTTTCTAGTGACTAACTTCAGATTTGACTGGAACGAGTGTCCCCACAACAGATCAATGTGTGGTAAAATTGTCATCTTCAGAGCTCAAATATAATCTCTAGGAATGCTAAGCAAAAAGAAATAGCTTATCTAAGTCAGCAGCTCCCACATGCTTTGTCCATACTAGTTTTGAGAGCCTTACAAGTCTTCTGTTGGGTGTTAAAAATGTACTGAGCCATGATTTTTCAATGTTGTGATAAAATTCTAAGAGGATCCTTTCCACTCTTGAGTACCATGTATCATACCCTCCTCCACCCTCTGAAAAAAAGAAAAGTACTTGAAACAACTGATATTTTATTGTAAGTGAAGAGTAGCAATGTCAATTCAGTCCAAGTTTGTAGTGCAAGCAAAAGTTGTCCTTGGAAGAACGGTAAGTATTGTAAACTTAGTTTCAGTTGTCATACCAATGGTCTAGTGTTCAAAGAAAAACAAACAAACTTAAACAAAAACCTGTTAACATAACTAGTGTGCCTTAGAGTTTATCAAACTGCATAAAACATACAAAAATATTTCTCTGAATGCATAGACTTACTGTTATTACAGTCATATCATGATTAAAGTTTTAGTCTTGCCACATTAACAGTTATTCTTGGTGGATTCTAGAGCAAATAAAGCTTTTTTTAAACCAGCTGCTTCTCTAGCTGAATGTTTAGTCATTAGTGGAGGCAGTCTTTACACTGATTTCCTGAACAAAAGCACTGAAAAGAAATCAGATACTCTAAATTTTGAACCATTTAACTACTACTGCTTTTCCAACAGTTATTGCACATAATCTGAACTAGCCTCCAAGCTGTGCTGAAAAGATAAATATACAGTTGTTAAAATGAAAACTCCTTTCCTGTCCTACAAGAAAAACAAAGAAGCCATAGTTAGGAAATTTCACTTCACAGTCTTGAGTTTACCAAGAGTTGAACTGGGCTTTGAAGTAGCCAAAGCTCCTGGAAAGAAGAAGGGCCAGGATTGAGAAGGGAGAGGGAGTTAGCAGAGTTTAAGCTATAAAATGTATATGCAGCAAGTAGGAAAAGATTATAATTATTTTGAATGTTCTAAGCAAGAATTTTAAGCCTAGAGTAACTTGGTGAGATCCTGAACCCAGAGTTGAGTATCTCTTGTAGCAGAGGGGTTTCTATACTGACATGCAAGCCCTTACTAACCTTGCCTGGAGGAGCCACTTGAAGGCTGAAGCAGCTGTGCTGCAGGAAGCTGAGACAGGGCAGCAGCCACGCTGCTCCTACCAAAACATGTTGATTGTGCTATTTTGGGTCTGAATGTCAACATTACAATTCAGATCAACAACAAACACTGCATCAGCTGTGCATAAGCTCTGCTCTAGTGCAGCTTCATAAAGGGGAGATGGGAAGGGGGTAGGGGGAGGGGAAGCAGCTCACGTCCAGAAAACAAAAACAAACCCCCTCCCTCATCCCTCCACCCACCCAATACCAAATTAAGGTTTTTGGTGCAAAGGTCATCAATGTGGGTTTTGGTCCCAAAGAAAACAAAAAGCCTCCTAAGGTGTAACTTGCAGAATACCATGTTAATGGGAAAAGCTTCAGGCTGTTAATACTCCAGCAATGCTGCAACTTAAGTACTTTATAATTACTTTTGCCACACATAAAAAGATATAAATGTTTTCACTGCTGACTTGCTTAAATGTAAGTTAAGCAGTCTATAGTTTAACCAGAGTCATAGGTTTGGGGTTGCTTTGTTTGTTTTTCTTTCAAAAAAATCAATTGAAAGCATTGAAAGCATCAGTTGAAAGGAGGCATTCAGCCCTTTTGGTACTCATTTAGCTTTTTACACTATGTAGATGTGACAGTAGATTGCAGTGTGTAAGGGGACAGGTTATTCATTTGCTAAGGGTGTGTATTTCCAGTTTAGTATGGTTAATCAAGAGCTTGTTATGCTCCTTACAGTTATGATGCCTCAAGAGTATCCTGTTGTGCTTCTCCTGCAGCTTACACAGCAGAAACTAACCACACACCCTAGTCTTGAGGGTGGGCCATAAAGAAGTTACCTGACTTAACAGCACTGACTTCTGGTGTGAGTAATGCATATTTTCCTCACATTATTCAGCAAATAAAGAAAACCCTGGACACAGATTTGTGGTGCCTTCTCTCAAGCTCCTGTAACATACAGGGTTTCTTTTGAATGGGCAGTTTAACCTGTGTGGTGACTCAAATAGCTCCTTAATTAATTGAGAGGCTTCCATATATTTTTTTGTGGAGAGATGTCATCACTAAATTTACTATATCCTCATATAGGCAAGAAACATACTTAAATCTGGACATTCTTACTCCACTTATTTTCAGCCCAGTGACAGTTTTTCTTCAGTCACTGCAGACCCCAGCAGGCAGTACCATATGTCTTGGAAAAGTCTTTGTGAAGGAGCAAGAAGAGATTAAAGACCTGCAAGTTTTAAGTTTTTAGAGAGCAGCTGTTCATTGTATGTCATATGCCCTCTGACATTTACCTTAATCAGGAAGTTAAAAAATACATAATATACACACTGAATCTCTTTTCTATTGAAAGAGGGGGAGTACTCAACTTACTTTCTGTAGTAATAACTAAAGTCTTTCCTGCCCTGTGTTCCCAAATACAACCAAAAAACTTCACTGAAATACATTGGAAGCACATAATTTTAGTAGACAAATGAGGTATCCCTTATCTGAATACAGTCTCAAGTAAAAAAATAAAAGCAAAGGGGATATTAAATATAAAAGATAAACTATTAGTTAAAATAGTAACCCTAACAATAACTTAAGGTTTTACACGTGCTTAATTCACTGCCTCAAAAGGCAGCAGCATAGAATTATCAGGTTTTCATACTCCAGGTGTATCTAGAAGAGTCAGTATGTCAGCTTTGATGCTCTGCTGTTGTAGCATGGTGTCTCAGTCAAAGTTGATGCAGCATTTCTGAAAGGAGAGCTCTCACTTTTCACGAGAACTAATTCCAGCTCTTGGAAGTCTTGAAGTCTGGCAACATCCTTGTCCTTTTAAAGAACACAACTATGCATTAATTCTAAATACATCTGGTCTTACTTTGTAAATAGTTAAAATAATATCCAAAGGAAGTAAAAAGTAAACTTACAGGGAGGTCACACCCGACAACAGGAATAGATCATGAAAGAAAAAAATCCAACCACTAGACCCTTTTTTTCAAAGCACAATTGTTTTTCTCCCCCTGAACTGCACATTTTTTTCTGCTTATTTTTACCTATTATGATTTGACTGTATTTGTGCTTATCACTTAACTACTTAATTGAATTTACAGACCTCCAGAATAGGTATTTCTGGAAGAGAAGAGCATGTTGATTTGCTAATGAACGTTTGTTAATGGCATGCATTTAAATTATTCACATGGCAATTTGTAGTTTTTTTTCCCCCCTTAGTATTTGTTCTTTTTAGGCAAGTAAACAGTGAAGCAGTACATGGCAATTGTATCAGAAGCAGTGCATTAGTGTGCTTTTTATATATCTTTTTAAAAAAAAGTCAAGTTGTAAACATTTCATGAGCTTCAGGAGCTGAAATACTCTGCCTATTTGAACAAGTATTTTTAAATTGTGATGCTATTTTTAAGAAAAGTCCAATATTTTTTTGATTTTGTGAGTTTAAGTCAGGTTTGGTTTTGTTTTGTTTTTTTAAACAAGGCCAGGAATGTTTGCCAGTCTACAGAAATACCTTCTCTGGTGTCTGCAAAGTCAAATTAAGCTCCAGTTCCAATTCTTACCTTTCTTACGAGTGTATTAGGTAATTTTCTGATCTTCTCTACTTGTTCTGGATTAACACCCAGTTCACAGCAACTCACTCTGAGCAGATCTTGATAGGTCAGTTCTTGTCTGTCCAGTTCAATTTCAATGAAGTCGTTGTCTCTGAGGTTCTGGACTCTGACCTTAAGCACAAGTTCTGATTGAAAAAAGAAAAAAAGAAGAAAAAACAACACCCCCATTCAGACCCAACACTAAAGTATTTGCCATTATCTTTGGACTTCATGGGTTATAATACAATGCCTGTCCTTTCTCTAAGAAATTGCTGAGCACTTAGTAGAAGCTTCCATTAGAACAGAAAGCAGTAGAGGGGGAAGCATGGTTACCCTGTTAAAAATCTTACCCATCCAAAGTCCACCAGAGATATACTTGATACTACAGAGTCTGTTACAAAGTTTGAATGTTTATATTGCTTGGACTGATCTTCACAGCCAAGTATTTATCAGGTTTAAAATACAGCATGATAGTTATTTTACTTAGAGCAGAAAAATGTTCTTGGTGCTGTTGGCCAAAGAATCCAACATCTCTGCCCACGAGTCTGAAAGCGGAGTGATTCTTTAACTTCCTGTTTCACCCAATCACAAGAACATGGAACAGAATATAATAAAAGGATGGGAAATGATACTTCAGTACCTTGCATGTTGTATGGGAAAGTTCCAGTAAAGAACAAGGGCTGAAACGCTGGCGCAGGCCCAGTGGGTGAACCATCAGTGTGCAGAGGGACAGTCTGCTGGGATGTCACCTCCTGCCCTCCAAGGTGGGGCAGGGAGGGCTGGCACACAGAGCCGTTGGGTGCTTCAGGCTGGGGGGGGTTTGGTGCCATGGTTGGAGCTGGGGGGGGGAGCAGCTGTCCTGCAGCATCCGGCACAGGGAAATCATCTTCGCTATTGCATGAAGTAGGTGTGCAAATGCTTTCAACCTGAGTTGCTGATGAACAAGGACTGGTTTCACACTGGGAAGCAGGAGAGATGATAGCACTTTCATTCTGGGATTCTGCCAAGCCCTCTGGAATGCTTTCTTCAGTGTAGATGTAAGGGAATGGTGGGTTGGCCAAGTAGTTGGCAACAATTGGCAAATTTAAAGCCTTCACTCCTTGACTTTCTGTTTCCTCCTCTGTTACTGAAGTGCAAAGATGAGGGGTAGGGGATGGAGAGAGAAAAAGCCCCACCTTGTTACTGGATACATCCTTTTCATTTTGAACAGAGTTTTCCTATTGTATCTTAAAACAGCATCATATTCTGAGGTAATCAAAGGATTATACTAGTAATTCATAAGCATGTAATACCTGTAAAACAAGTAGCTTTAAAAGGAATGCATGATCTAAAAATTTCTACAATGTATCATTTTTTAACAGTGGAAAAAAGCATTTTTAGCAGGTTATTCCAGTATTTTCCAAGAAACTGACTGGTAGTCCCCTACCTCTCATTTTACAATGCTTTTAATAACACTGCTATAAATAGTTAATTATGACCCATGCCAACAAATTCAACCAATTATTTCTTTGGGTAAGTGACTATTTGATGTAATGCCCAAGCCAACTCTTCTCTTGCGTAAATGTACTGCAGCAAATTACATCCTTGCCTGACTGAGGATTACAGGACAGCAATACTAATGTCAAAGCAATTCAGAAAGCTCTGCTCAACAGCACTACACTCCCAGAATAAAAACCATTAAGGAGAATAAAAGTGTTGATTTTATTCCCCAGGAAACACACGAAAGTTTAACACAGAAAGATAAGGCAACTTTGAAAAGAGTTCATTAACACAGTTGACAGTTTAGTTGTTAAAAACAGAATGCAAATCATTTGCCATGAACTAGGGCCAAGAGATGAGTACCCTGCCCCCAAAAAGCTCATGCAAAGACAATGCCATTCCTTAGTTGTGACTGTTGTAACCCTAGCCATGATTTAGCTGCAGCTTCGTTTAAGATAACTGCACACTGTTGATGTAAAAGTATGTAATTGTAGAGAGCAATTTAAGTACAATTAGCAGAAGACAGAAGATCAACATTTCCAAAGGCGAAGCACTTAAACTTTTAATCTGGAGCACAGTACCTAGATGCTGATGGAAATACACACTGGCAGTGTTCAGGGGTGTCACATCTAACTAGGTTTGCTGTGTATACAAAAAGAGGAAGATAGGATTATGGGGCAAAAATTTCTCATACTGCAAGTCACAGTATAACAAAATACTCAAAAGCCTTAACTTCTGAAATCCTGCAGCTACGTTGAATGGATTTCTAAGGTCTCTTGTGGTCGGACAACTGTACAACTGTGAAATCCTCCACTTGCAGCCTGCATCCTAGCTTCAATTTGATGGGAACAAACAGGACTGCAACAGACATGTCTCCCAAAGTACACTGCTCTTCAGTCTCCTGATGACACAGTGCAGAATAAAAAGCCTTCTGTTTACATCACCTTCCTACCAGAGTATCCCCAAGTATGAATTACAGTTATAAATTGGAGCTATCTAATGAAATTCAATGATCCCACCCGAAGCTTTGCCAAACTTTGACTAAAACCAGAAACGTTTTAGTCTCTCGACCGAGAATTTTGGATGACTCTTAAAGACAGGAATGGTACCTCCCAAAATCTTCCTGATGTCTGGTTTTGAAGTTAGCTCTGCAGCCAGCTCTCCTTTAGAGGTGAGGATCTGCTTATCTGCACCAGCATCCAGCAGGCAGGACACCACCTGAGCATGGTTCCGCTTAGAGGCCCAGTGCAAACAGGTCCTGCAAGGAAGGAAGCAGAAGAGTTGTGCTGTAAGCCTCGGATCTGTCACCCCAGCTCCTCCTCACCTTCACCTGAGCTGCCAGTAGAGTGACAACAACTGGGGGCAGTTTCCTTCATAGCACCACTTGTATAAAGTTAGGATTCTATTTCTCCAGACCCTTTTTTACCTTGCTCACACCGCCTAAAGAGCTGTGTTGGTGGATGCACATCAGCAGCTTGGGCAGACACCCTCAAGCAAACACACAGTGACAGGTGGAAGGAAGGTTGCTTCCTTTTATGATGATCCTCTTTAGCAGTCAATCTCAAAGCCGCCTGAGATTAGCATTTCCTTTTTGGTAAACAGGAGAACTAAGGCAGAGGAGAGCTGTGTCCTCAAAGCCGCTCTCCCCTGTGTCTAAGGAGGGGGTACCCCGCCTCCTCTGGGGAGCCCCGAGTCCCACACGTTTGCCCAGACCCCCCGTGCAAGCCACGGGCAGTTCCAACCTCCCAGCCGGGACCCGACACAACCCGGGGCCTACCGCGGGCACCCGGGAGGCCGCACCAACCCCCCCGCAGCTCCCTGGGACCCCGGCCCCGCCGCACCCCTCACCATCCATTGATCTCGTTGCGGGAGTTGATGTCCACCCCCTCTCCCAGCAGCCGCCGCACCTCCTCCAGGTCCCCCAGCGCCGCCGCCTCCCTCAGCCGCTCCTCCAGCTCCCGCGCCTCCGCGGCGCCGCTCATCGCCGATGCCGGGGCCGGCGGCCTCCAGGCAGAGTGTCCCCCCCGGCTCTCCCCGGCCGCGGCCGCCTCTGCAGCCCCTCCTCGCCGCGGTGGGGCCGCCGGAGCCCGTCACGGGGGGACAGCGGTCCGGGCGGCCTCCTCAGCGCCGCTCCGCCGGGCCCTCTCCGCCCCGCCGCCCGCCGCCCCGGCCCTCGGCTCCGCCGGGCACCCTTACAGCCGCCGCCATCTTGTGCCCAGGGCCGGGGCGGGGTGGCGGCGGGGGGAAAGCCCCGGGGGGCTGGGAGGGATCGGACCCCGAAGCCTTGGGGTGGTGCTGGGGTCGGGACGGGGTGAAAACACCAAAAGTGAAGCATTTCCTCTGAAGGTCTCTCCCGCTGCCTTGCTGAGCACACAGCATGAGCGCTGAGAGGCTTGAGAGGAGACGCCTCCTGGGGAAGAGGCAAAAAGCTGCGAATCGGAATTACCAGCTCAGAAAACGCACATCTAAACGGCTTTGCCCTCTTCGGGGCGATTTTAACCATCACCGGGTTCAAAAGCATGGGCTGGGAGCAAAATCCCATTGGATTCCCATGGCACCAAGAGCCCTGGCACCCCCGATTCCCAGGGTTCCTCTCTGGGGTGTCACACACGCTCATAATTAAATCCCTGCAGTCTTCCTTGAGGGGCTCTTTTTTTAACTTCAGGGTTGTTATTTTGGCATCAGTGTCTGCCAGCAATGAGAAATCAGCACTGAGCTGTTCTACTGCTTGTTGGTTTGTTGTTGCTATTGTAGTTTGTTTGGGTTTGTTGTTTTCTTTCATTGCCTGCCCTTTATTACTTACTTTTCTTATTAGCAACATCGTGTTAAACCTAGTGTTTAATTTAGGATTTGGGTTGCAGCCTCTCCAGACTGACATGTTCCTGTATAGCAGTTCTGGCAATTATGCAAAGACTACACCTGCAGCATTTACCATCCTAGCATTTCCTGAGTACCTCTTGATATAAATGAATCTTCAAAACAAAGATCATCTTCCTTTTAAGCAGTCAGGAGAGGGTGAGGGACAGAGGTGCGACCTTTCTCTAAGTGACCCCTCAGCATCTCTGCAAAGTATCCTCAGGAAATGATCACATTTTCTATTTGTCTGTTTTCAGCACTTGTGGCATAAAGTTTTAGAACAGAAGGATCAGGCACGGAAATGTGGGGACACGGCAACACACCCCAGGAAGCCTAACCGTAGACACTTTAAGCAATCCTATATTATTAAATTCAGAAAGGTACACACAACATCTCTCAGACCGATGGGGAAAAGCTATTCAAGAGGCAAGTGCAGAGCAGGACTAAAAACAAAAACCCAGATCCTAGTTCATCAGTAAAACTGCACGATGCCACTAGATGTCATGGTGGAACAGCAAGAGGAGACCAAAATGTGGCTTTGCTGTTCTCGCTGTAATTGCAGAAGGCCTTTAAATTAGTCTCAGCACATCCATAGTGTCTCCATATGGCTTTGATCCTGTGGATTTCAAAGCCTTGCAGAGTGCAAGGAGACATTATGCACTGTTTCACCAGCAAGCACAGGAAAAGTCTGCAGAGTGAGCTGATTTCTTTAGGGTTGTGGGGCTTTTATTCTTTTTTGTTTGTTTGTTTGTGTTTTTGTTCTTCTACTCCAGCTCCTCTCCCAAGGCCCCACCAGGGCTTTTAAGGACTCGAAGCCAGCGAGGGATGCACTGGGATGGTCTCTCTCACGCTCTCTCAGGATGAGGATTCTACTCCCCCACTCCTCTGCCAAGTCCTGTTAAATGCAACTCGGGTTCACCATTGCCTGGTTACACAACGTACTTCTCCCCAGAGTCATAAGATTTTTCTCCCTCAAGAAAGACTGTGTAGAAGAGGATTAGCAGTGAGCTCCCTTGACTCAAACCTCCCCACTGCCACCGTGAGCTCTCCTGCTTGTGCCCTGAGCCTCAGAGCCCCTCATGGGCATTGCCCCCTCCCCATTTTTCACCACTCGTGTTGCACACACCCAGACCCAGCCAAGCCAAGCCCGTGGTGTTCTTTCCTTTGCCTTTCCCATATGGCAGCTGGGTTTGTACCCATGCTTAGCAGTCCCTGGGAGCCTGTCCCATGCACCCATCTCCCTGCCAAGCACAGCAGGGGCACAGGGCCATCCCAGCACCTTTGGGAGCTGCTGGGAATCCCACCCGAGCTCAGGAATCAGCTGAGCAAAAGCCAAGCAGCTGCTCTGCCTCTCAGATGTGCCTCCTAAATGTCCTTCAGCAGGAACATGCCAAGCTCTAAGCCCCAGTGAGAGGGTGTGTGGGGGATATTTTGTGTTCTGTGTGATTTGCAGGTGCTCAGAGCTCCCTGTGCTCCACCAGCCTTGGGTGCAGCTCTGACAGCCTGCAGGCACTGCTGGGCCATCCAGCTCTTAGCTGTGACATGCTTGGACATCCTGCTGCTGGTTGGAGTAACCACAAGGGAGAGATGGGCCATTCTTTGTCCTCAGAGCAAGCTTTCCAGATTTTATTGTTTTAGTTTTAATATCTGCCTTTTTGCAAGCTTTCGACTGTGACTGAACCTCTGGATTGGCTCTTTTCTCCTTTTTTGGAGAAACCATGGTCTGTCTGTTTGGTCTTTGCTCCTTGTTTGTTTTTTTTTTAAAGGCTCATGGAGTTTTTCACTCTCTTTGCATTTCAGGTTTCATTGCCCAACTCCTTTATCCAAGTTCTCAGTCATTTAAGCTTATTATAAAACATCTTTTTACAGACATAATTTCCACTTACATGGTGATACAGCTGTACAAACGTATTTGAAACATCCAGTTCCCTCCCCCCCCCCCCCCCCAAAATAGTGTTTCTGGCAATTTCAACCAACCCTGCACTTGTGTAAGGAAATCAGAAATAAGATTTAGGAATGGTCACAAACCTTAAACATTATACTTAATGTTTAATTATACTTAAACATTATACTTAATGTATACATTAATGTTAATGTACATATACACAGAGAGAGAGATTTAAAGTTGTTATGGCATTAAGGCTTGGGGAAATATTTAGGATTGGGGGAGAATAAAGATGGAACTCACGAAAAGCCAAGCCAAATACTCACCTAGGTCCAAACTAATTTACACTAATTACTTTGACCTTTTCAATACAAGACTGGATGCAGAGGAGAGGAAGTCAAAGTTACTGTTGTATTGTTTTTTGTGATGGCCTCATGGAAATCCCTGTGAGACTTTGTAGGTGAATTAGGTTAAATTCAAAGTCCCACATTATCAAGGCTGAGCCTGCATCACCCAGTGCTAGCTTTGTGCCTTTGGGAAGAAACCTGCAGCACAGAGGCTGACTCAGCTTCTCCCAGGGCATCCCTAGGACAGCACAGACAAATCAACCTCTGGAGATGCCTATTGTGGCCTCACAGTTCAAAGCATATAAAGGTAACAAGCTTTGAACTCAATAACTTCCAGCTTTCTCATATCAGGCATGATGAGCACCTGAGGCAGGGTGGCTCAGCCCTTCCTTTAGCTTCTCTGTTCCCCACAAGAGAAAGAAATTCTCCTAGTGAACTGCAAAGTTGCAGGGAGCTCACTGATCATCTTTCTCTTGACCTTAACTCATGGTTCCTTTCACCAAATTGCCAGGCACGAATTATCTTGCTGGCAGCACAGAGAGTTGGGATGTAGGACAAGTCTTAGGCACCTGGAACTTCCCTGAATTTTCAGAGGGAATTTTCAGCCCTGCTGAACATCCCACAGGGGCTTCAGGGAAAGCTGAGTGCCTAAAAAAGAGATTTTTTAGGCGGTGTGAGCAGGCACACATGCACATGCCTGCAGCATGGAGTGAAATTTGATGGGGGCTGGAAAATGGTGTTGATATTTGGGGGAATGGTTATCTGCAGGGGAAAGACGTGCTAGAGCATCCTTTGGAAAAGAGGCATGCTGTGCAGCTGATTTTTTTTTTCATTTGTTACTTTAACACTGTTCCTATTTGTAGGCCAAATAAATAATTTTGTAACAAACGAGGCAGAGAACTGGAATTTGAGGGGGGTGGTACATCAGCTCAGGGACTCGTGGTTAAGAAGTCCAATAGATTTTTGATAACAACTGGAAATTGTTCAGTGGATTAGTACCTAAAGCCAGTTTGGCTTCGAGTAATGACAAGCCTGAGCTGCAGTGCTGTGGATCCAAACTTCTCCCCTGAGGTTGTTGTTGCTTATGTTGCAACTGTGGGGAGGGTCCCCAGTAATGAGCCCACTCCCACTCTCTGAGCAAAGAGATGTCCTGAGCAGAGGAGGGGATTCCTTTGCTTTTTCTCTAGGCATCTGTCTGCATTTCCCTCTGCCTGTGTTTGTACTCCCTCACTTTGCTCTCCTAAACCATGGAACAGGCTCATCCTGGCAACATGGGGCAAATGTAAGTAGTTGCCCAAGTCCTGCATGTGGCCATGTCCTATCTAGGTGTTCAGAGCCAAAAAGCTTCTGTGGATCTTGTCCCAGTTCATCTCCCACAGGGCCTGACTCGTGTGGGAAGTGCACAAACTGTTAACAAGATGATGGAGATGGTTCACCTACATTCCTAAGGAAAAAAATATTGTTTTGCTAAGCCAAATTCTACGTTTGTGTCTGCACAGCTTTTTTCTTTAGCTCACACTGGAGAGCAGATCAAGGTGTCTGGACTCTCCTTAGGTTGTGTTTTGGTCATCAAGGAGAAATCCATAAATGCAAATCATAACCAGTGACACTTTGAGGCTGTGCCCTGTGCATCCTTCATGGTCCTGAGACAGAGCTGGTCAATTAATAACTCTCCATTGACTGGGATGGGCTTTCAACCAACCACTGTACAATTCAACAGAGTAATTAGCAAAGCTGTAACTAAAGAGGTCTCCATGGAGATTGACAGCATCACCTCCCAGCTGGTACATTCTCTGCCTCTTATTCTAAATTTGTTCTCGCTGTCTTCCTGGCTCTAATCCATAAGGTTAGCTAAATCTTCCAGCATTTGTGATACATCAAAGCAGTGGAGAGAAGGACAAAGGCAGTTGGGACGGAGGGAGCAGAGAAAGAAATAACCCAGTGTCTTAAGGAAAGCAACAAAAACTTTTCAGACATATATAGTCAGAGTTTGGAGAATGGTATTAAGCAGAACAGCACCTCTGCCTGCCTGTCACTTGCAAATTCTTGCTAATACTTTAGGAGCTTATTGGAGGTCAGCACCAAACACCCAAACAGACTAATCTGTATTATAGACACATAATCAAAGTCACAAGGTTTTACATAATATATATTGGTGACACAAAAGTATTTGTTCAAATAATTTTGTCATCAAGATTAGTGGCCATGAAAGCCTCTACTGTGCACTAACCTGGTTTTCTATGGCCACTAGTACACCAGATTCCTCAAAGAAATCAAAAAGGAGCTGAGACAGTACAAACCAAGTATATGTTCTGGAACAGTAACAGTATTAGATTTCCAGCCACAGCAAAGTTTAAAAAAAAATATGGGTGTGTGAGCTAGAGTGTGTGTGCGCCTCAGCTGCAGCTTAAGACACATGAAGAAATGGCTATAGATGCAATTTTTGCATTTGTCATTTTTTCAGACAGTTTTGGGGTTGCAGCAAATCACACCTCACACTCACCCATCACTTCTGAAGCAGTGGCAAGAAGTAGGGGTTTAAAAGACAAACTGATGTCACTTGACCCACTTGTTTTACAGTCCCCTTCAGAGAGGTGGAAGCTGTGGCATGGAGGGAGCAAGTGGTTCAGGCTCTTAGAAGAAGTCAGTGGCAGAGCCAGGAAGGGGTCTTGTGTAGGTAACAACTCCATATCAACAAATCTAATTGATTCCTAAAAGAAATTACTTTGTGGAAATGCATGGGAAAATCTGATTTTCCACCATGCAGAGCTTTATAACTACTGTTAGAGAAAGACAAAAGAAAAGTTAATTCAATACCATTTTCTTAGTGTTGGGAAGGGACAGAGTCACAGCTCATGCCATGGGTTGCAAAGACAATGTAAAGCTTTTCCAAGCACATAGGCCAGCTTATCCTCATGGCTGATGCACAGCAAAGGCAAAGGTTTTGTGAGGGTACCAGAGCATTCTGTCTCACCATGGGAGTTCACTCCATCGAGCTGCAGTACCTGATTAGAAATCTCATTGCCCTAAACTTCCCCACAGTCAATGAGAAGGGAGCAAGCGCAATGCCAGACAGATATCTGCAAAAGAGAAATCAGAACTTGGGAGGCCTGAATCGTCCTCTAGATTTGCCACAATTCACATGCTGCTCCCATGTGAACCCAAGGCTAAAATCACTCTGGCAGCTTTTACAGGACTCCTAAAAGCTCCTTTGTGGAAGCAGAGCTGACTGAACTGGCCATTGGGTCAGGAAAAATCAAGCACAGGGTGGAATTTCCAAGAGTGTTTGGCTGTAACCTCACCCCGCTCCTCTTTGAAGTCAGCAGAATATTTACCATTGACTTCAATCGGAGAAAAATCAGAGCATCACAGAGCTCGTTTGAAACACTCCTGCTAATGATTCTCCTTTGTACCTCCCTGCTCACAGGCAGCCTGCTGTGTCTGTCATTAAAACACAATCCTAGCAATTGGTTAGATAGCAAAATGAGCCCGATGCACAGGCCCTGGAGGCACAGGAAAATGATAAAACCATGTGAATCTCTTAAACCTTACCTAAAATCACTCTGCCAGCCACCACCCCATCAGGCAGGCAGGGGTTGGTTATCTTCAAACCTGCCATGGAAAAGAAAGTGGCTGCATCTCAGTGAGCCCTGCTATGATGGAGGCTGAAGGTGGACTCTTCACTCTGCATACAAGAAAAGATCAAAATAAAAATGTACGTTGAATTAGCTGAAATCAGAAAGAGTGACAAAAAAAAAAAAAAAAAAAAAAGCCATTAAGTGGAGACAAACATCTCGTTGCCAGGACAGGCAGGATTGGCTGGCTGATCTAAAGAGCACTGGAAGTAGATGATCACTGCTCTGCAGACATCACTGAATTTCTAGAACAACACCTCTTGTGTTCAGATCTGGTGCCCAGAACTGCATTTAATTTTTCTTGGGCATTTTGAGTCACGGTGTCAGTGGCCCAGATGAGATTTACTGTTTCTGATGGCCCTCACCTGGGTCAAGCAATGCTGAGCATGCAGTGCCTTGCATCTGGTGGTAAGAGTCCACAGGGTGAAGTGAAACAGCTCACACCTAGGCTGTGAATATGGTCAAGAACCAGGTAGGGGACAGCTTCTGGCAGAGGTCACACCCTGAGCACAGTTAGAGGACAGGCTGTGCAACAGGCAGGGCTGCTCACAGCCAGCAAAGACAAATGAAAGCAATAACTCTGCAGCTAGAAAGAATTTTGTCCTAATTTAGATTTAAATTCCAAGGAGACAGAATTGACTCTGAAAGGATTTCATGATGTTTGCAGAAATGGAAATAGTTCCATTTTGTGAAAATTAACTATTGTTTATAGCAAAGTTTTGGATACCAAACCCTCAGAGGAGCTCTGGGACTTGCAGGTTGTCTGGAGAAGCCAGTGCTTGTTGCCTGCTGTAAAGCCCAGTCACTGAGAGCTGCTCTGCACCTCCTGGAGAGGCTCCCAGCCACAAAAAGGGCTTCCAAACTTTGACAGATTCAGTTGTTTGGTAAAGCCTCAGAGTGAAGCACAAAAGCAGGCAAATCTTCAGCAGTTTTATCTCACAAACTCTCATCTCAGGCCAGATCCACTGAAAAGCTCATAAACTTTCTGAAAGAACCATCCTGGAGTGATGGTGAGATGAACTTCCTGGTGAAGTTGTGGGGAGTTAAGGCTTAGAGGACAAATCAGGAGAAACTCTGGGGTTTCAAGGAAGAAAGATGACAGCTGGAGGGGTTTAAATTAAATTAGTACAGCAGGTTAAAACCTTGCTGTTTGTGTAAGCTGCATCACATCACAAACAAAAGCAATGTGGCATTTCTGTGTTGAATTAGATGTCTGATGAGCAAATGGTGCCTGTGGGGTTGGAAGGAGAGTCTTGGGGCTCCAGCCTCTCATGGCCATTGCTGTGTGATCCTCAGCAAGGGATTTCCTTGCAGCTTTAAATGCCTAAAAGTAAATAAGGGAGGCTAAATTAGGGTCATTTGCAGACTGAAGTGAATCTGTGCAATGGTTTTAATACTATTCATTAGATTCCCACAGCAGTACATGTGGAACTAAATTAACTCACGTTCCTGGAGAAACATTACCAGCATTGGGGAGAGATGTGCCAAGCACTCAGCCTGAGCATGCCCCAGGCCCACATCTCACTTTTATTCTGAGCTTTCATTCAGACTGAGCTGGAACCAAGAAGAAAAAAAATGAAGATTGACAACAACTGAGGTTTTTGTGCTGTGGCTTATACAGCCACAGCAGTGCTGCAAGACATGAGAATGTCTCCATTTGCACACCACAGATTTGGTGCCAGAGTTGCCTGAAGTGCTGCTATTCAAGCCAACCATGACACTAACCACTAGTTACTAAAACCTGCAACAAAGCAAGGTGCTCCAGCCTCTCTGCTGCAGCTGTGTCCCTGCTGTGTGGCTTTCCCCAGGCCCAGCAGTGACCCAGTGTCTTGCCCAGACACCTTGCAGTTGGAGAGATGAGAGGGCCTGACATGGGAAGTGCTGGTCCTGCAATAACTGCAATGCTGCCTCTGTGGCTCTGCTTTCTGTTTCCTGGCTTTCCAGGTTGCATTGCAAGTGTCAGCTTTCCCTGGCTCAAAGCTTGACTGATGGAGTAGGTCTCACTCCATGTTGAAGGTGATGGAGAAGTGGGCTGGAAGGGACTTTGGGAAGTGGCTCAGTCCCTCCTGCTCCAAGGTAAGGATGAACTCATTCCCAGTGTTTGACCTTTGCAATCTTGACGATCCAAAGATACCATGGTCTCCTCAAATTATCTATGGGATATTTAAGGCTTTGCCTCTGAAATAGATGGACCAGTGAAAGGCAAGCCTGTGAGTCCAGCTTTTCCCTGTATCTCACTGGGAACTGGTTGATTATCTTCCTTTGTACCCTCTTTGCCTCTTGCTGTGCTGTTTCAGACAGAATAAACCAAGCAATAATGAACCATCATCAAACAGGCAATTGCTTCCTGCCCAGCTTACGTTAGCAGAGAAAGAGAAAGCAAATGATGATCAGTCGTATGCCTGCACTCAAAGATAAAACCCCTGAGCAGAAGCCATCTGCCAAGACATAAAATAATAATTCTGGCGCTGGCCTTGTCTGAGTGCAGAGCCATCAGCTCTCCCTGAAACACAGCCTAACACAGGCCTTAATGCTGAGTTCTAGCAGGTGGCCCATAACCCTGTAATAAACTCCCTGACATTATTGATTTTTCCCCCCTCAAACTGAGCCCTTTTGTCTAACTACATTAGCTTCTGCTTACTGAGCATCTGCGTGTCAGGCAGAATGCACATCACAGCAGCTCATTTTGGTGAGCAATCACTGCTCTAAGTATGCCCCTGGTTCCCTGGGCCCCTCTGTACTGTTATCTGCTCAGATGGGTTCTTGCAGAACTCAAAACCAGCCCTAGTTAGTTTTGGGTGCTTACAGGGAAGCCTGACAAAAAGCTTAACTGAGGAGGGAAACTGAAATATGCTTCCACCACTAATTATGCATAGAAGTAGCCCTGGAAATAGGACCCAGGCACACCATTACCATTGCATATCTCAGCCAAGGTCTGCCCCTGTTCATGTGCTTCCAAAGCACGTGCTCAGCACAGCCTTTGTGTTTTAATGTTTGGAGGTGCATCACATGGTGCCAAAAATCCTCCTTGTTTGACCAACCTCATGGCCAGTGTGAGCCACGCACTCTTCTAGAAGATGGGGAAAGGCACTCGGGTGCCTGAGCAGGTCCTGCTGAGGTTCCGGGCAGCAGGACATCACTCAGAGTGGAAGATTTGGCCCTCAGCAGCCTGAAGCAAGCTAAAGCTGAGGTCCTGAGGCATCATCTGGATTTCAGTGTGGGTTTGGAAGCAGCGTTACTGTGCCTGAGGCAAGCGGTTGGCAGCTGTGGTCCAAAAGGGATCTGGCAGTGATGTTCCCTCTCAAATGTCTGCCTGTTGGCTTTGAGTGCAATCAGCTTTATGTCCAGGCATCATTACTTTCTAAATGAAACAGAGCTTTTTAAAAAGTACTTTTCTGCTCAGGCATTACATTTTCATCTGTGCGCTGAGAAGGAGACACCAAAGGTGGTGGTTGGGCTGGAGAAGAACACATCTTTGGTGCTGGCAGGGTTTGGTGCCCTGTTTGGAGGAAGGGACAAGGCAGGGAATCAGAGCTGTGCCCTGCCTGGAGAAGAGAGGCCTCAAGGACCAGAGACTTTGCTTTAAGCTAAGCTTAAAGGCACATGAGGTCCAGTAGGGTCACACAGGTCCAACCTGCAAGCCCTGGGCTTGCCCCTCCAGCAAGGGGTGCACCAAACATGGATAAGGGTGCTCCGGCCATCAGCCCTCCCATCAGGGCTCCTCCTGCCACAGCCAGCAAGCCACTAGCCCAGAGTAATGAACCCTGGAGCTGCCTGGAGAGGGGTTGGTGTGTGCTTGTGTTGGCAAAACACAGCTGGGTGGCAGCAGACCCAGACAGCACCAGAAGCCGAACTGGGATGGATCCCTCTGCCCAGGCAGAGATCGATGGGAGGTGGGAGGTTCAGCAGCTCAGGGTGAGGGTTCCTGCCAAGAGCCCTTCCACAACAAAACCAGCAAATCAATCCACCATCCACTGAGGAACTCCAGGTGAGGGTGGCTCATTTTGCCTAATAAACACTATCAATGATTTGTTGTTCCTTTCAAAGTGGTTTCAGAAAAAATAAACACAAACCCCAACACCATTATAGTTTTCTGTGCACCAGAGAATCCTATTTCCCTCCTTGATTTGAAGGAGTCAAACCAAACACTGGGTCAGCACTTGGCACAGCAGGGAAGGGCAGGGATATCCCATAGGAGTTTGGGAAGAGTAAGAAAACAGGCAAAGAAATTATAATTTACAAAACCAACAACAGTTAAGGCAATTCTTGATCAAAAGCTCTAAGCAGGAGCCTGGGCATCCTAGGAGGGATTTTCAGGACTGTGGTGTAGTTGTAAGATCATAACAATGTCCATAGAGCACAGTGTGGCCAGAGACCCTGTGTCCCCTTTGGCAGGAACAGATTTGGGATGGTGCCTTGTGCCATCAGGGCTCAGGTTTGTCCCTCTGAAACCCAGAGAAAGCTCATCCCAGCTCATCCAAAAGATCAACACCTTGATCAGAAAGAGGGACTTAGCTAAATGGGACTTACCTCTCCCTGGAGAATATCCCTCTGGATGGAGGAAGACACAGGAAGCAGGAGACTGCTCCATCTGTCTGATGCAAACCAGTGTCTGATGCTTCAGAACTCCCCACAGCTGAAATGTGCCTTTGGGCAAGAAGCTCCTTGGTCTGTAAGGGGGAAAAAAGCCAAGACAGTGTTATTCCTTCCTCCTTGGAAGGAGGTCCTGTCTGTGATGGGCCCATACTGGTGGGTCACTCACTCAGCATGGCCAAAGCCTTCAAGGAGGTAGTTTTGTGGCCTCAGGAGTGGGACAGAAGCTGCAGAGCACCAGCTCCCCACCTCTGGCCTAGTGAGGGAAATGGGTAAAACAGCCCAAAAAGAACCCTGAGGATGGCAGGGATTTATCCATGGTGGCAGCACCACGGGCTGAGGGCAACCTCCATGCACATACAGCAGCTGTTGGGGTGGGACCCCCCCACTCATCCCAGCAGCTCCTCCAGCACCCAGGGTACCAACACTCCTGGAGACCCTCCCACAGCTGGGTTCAGAGCCGTAGTCAGTTCTACAATATAAAGTGTCTTTGTTTAGTCAACAGAACCACTAATACATGTGATTTTGTTGTTAATAGAGCTGTAAGAATTTTAAGTACCTCTTGGGAATGTGTCATTTTTGGTTGGCTTTTTTAGGCATCACAGGGTGCTGCGCCTGTCTTTGTAAACAAGTACTGAATAAAACATTTTGCGCACAGCCGCACTTTGTACAAGTGTCATGCAGGTTTCTAAAGTTTCAGAGAGAATAAATCAACTGCAAGCTGCTGCCTGGCGGCTGACTTCGCTCCTTATAAATAGCTAATTTGGACAACTTCTCTCCACACGTCATCTGAAATGCAAATACTCTGCCTATCGGAAAGGCGGTCACACAAATCAAAACTGCCAGAGCCTCTTGTGTGAGCCTGGGTTGCCACAGAAATGCCACAGCCAAGGGCACACAGATCACCTCCAGGTTGCTTTCCTTTCCTTTTGGGGGTGAACCAGCAGCAGGTCACTGCACTCTGCTGCCTTGCCCCAGGGGAGGAACAGGAGCTCCATGGCCTGGGCCATTCCTTGCATGGCAGCCCAGTTTGCTGCTGGTTACACTGGTTGGCAGCGATCATCTCTCAAAGGAGAATTAGGCCCAAACTCAGCCACAAAAAACAACTCTGGTTTAATAAACCCAACAGAAAAACTTCAGTGAAGTTAAGGGTTGATTGTGCACAGGGCTGTCAGGTGCATGAAACTTCCCTCCTCCCACAGCACAGAGCTCCTGGTCCAGCCCTGCAGACCCCCACGTGGGATGCAAACTCACCTGGTCCTCCCAGGAGGCTCTTAGCACCCTGCAGGATCCAACCCAGCCAGCCCAGAAGGCAGCCTGGAGGCTCTAATCCTGGAAGGTGCTGAGCAACACTGACTTCTGCCACTTGTCTCTGGATTCTGGCACGTGTTCAGCATGAGCAGGATCAGCTCCTTGCTGTAATAATCAGGGAACGAGGAACTCAGCTTGACTGAATTTTCCCCCGCGCCCCCCAATGCAAAAATGCTGTACATTCCTTTATGCAGGTTTCCATAGAGTTGAACTTCTACTATTTTTTTGTTGTCGCTGTTAAAGGGGTCAGCAATGCACTGTACAATGGGATCTGGCTGTCAGGAAATGTGGAGGAATTCAGGGACACTTTTAACATCTTGCTGGTGGGGCTGGAGTGCAGCATTAAAAGCAGCATCCTGGAAATCTCCCCAGCAAAGAGAAGAAAAAAAAAAAGCCAGGAGGAGCTTCGGTAGAAGTTCTGAAGACAGAGAGCTTTGTCGATCTTAAGTTTAAATAAGTTATTTCTTCCCTACTTCCTTTGTTAAAATATGATATTCTAGCTTTAATTGCTTCAATCCTATTACTTGTTCCTTTTAGCAAGTGATTGTGCAGCCCCTTGCCGTGGGGAAATCCCCTGCCCGCGGGTCCGTGTTATGAGACAAGTACTCTTTCACAAGTAAATGCCATTCTTAGCATAGGGAAGTACTTTAGGTCTAAAGGGGTTAAGAAGGCCTCCCTGCATTCAGAAACATGCAGGGGTCCCACCGTGCCAGTTCCAGCCTTTTAAACTCTTTCCAGCTTTTTTTTCTTGCAACAAATCTGTCTGACTGCCACCAGGACATAGGAAGCGTGTGCCTGTCAAAGAAATCAAGTTTACTTTTTCTGACTTGTTAACAGAGGCAGGGTATAAATAGAGCTAACTCTGCTCAGACTATCAGCATTTCGCTTAAAATAAGGGGGTAACTTCTGAGGACCTTTAATCCAATGAGGTCTGGACCAAACTGCACTCTCAACAGAGGCAGCGAAGGAGCTTGCTGAAGTTTTTGCAGAAGTCAGGTGCATTTGAGTTCCTCGAAAATTTCAGGCTTACCAAAAAGACCCCAAAAAACCAACCCCAAGCAAACAAGAATTACCTCCAGCTCGGTCACTGCCATTGCCCTGGAGAAGTTCTGAGATGTTGTTGGTGCTGTTCACTCGGTGGATGTGGATCTTGCTGGGGAAGAGCAGTGTCCTGTTGCTTCTGGAGGTCTCCCTGAAAGGGAGAGCTCTACCTCCCATCCGGTACTCCCACGCTGGGATATGTCCCAATGACATGAACCCCAACCTCTGGGTTGATGCCCAGAGCACCTGCAAGAGAGAGTGTGAAGCTGACCTGGTGAGTGATGTGCATTTTTCTCGTGGGTGGTGGGGTTGGGTGGTGGTGTTGGGTGGTGGGCTCCTTTGCATCGCTGGTGCAGGGGGGAAGGTGTCAGCGTTATGCAGGACTCGATGCAGGCAGCACATGTATTTAATTGACCTGCGACCTATATCAAATAGAAAAGGTTTGATGAGCTGTGGGTTAAGCAGGGAGATGTGTGGCAGCTGTCACTGTTGCTGGTGTGGGTACAGCTCTCGCTCTGTTTTCCTTTTCTTTGCTTTCTTGTCGAAAGAAACGTCTGAATTTGATACTCCAGAACTCAGCATGCCTTGGGGCCAATCCATAGTGTTCTAGCAGTGTCACCATGCTCTTTGTTGTTGGTGGCCATCAATGCTTTGTATTCCTGGGAGGAATTCTGTATGAAATAATTTGATTTAACATGTAAATCATCAGCCTTTGCTGCACTTGAAACACAAAGCGTGCTTGGAGTGCAAAACAGGGGCATGGGTAAAATGACCAGGCAGATGTTCCCTGTGATGCTCCCAGCTCAAAATGTGCTTAGCTTAAAACCCTAAAACTCATTTTTCAACCTGTCAGCACTGCCAGCTCAAACTGGCATCTGAAAATACCTGCTCATCTTGCCTCTTACATCATGCCCAACAGCAAAGCTCCTGCAGCCCAAACCAGGCTGACAGCAATGTGCACCATGCTGAAAAAAAGTCACTGGGTTTATGTTCTGTAGTCAGGCTGTTCCTGCAGTGCTAAAAGGAGTGGGGGGTGGGAAAAACAGAGAAAAAGGCTGGCCATGAAGTAAACAAAGAGATTTGCTCAGATGGGTCCCATGTGTTCTGAAGGAAGGTGCTGGTTTTGCTTTTCCCATTCCCAAATAAGCCCCCTTTATTTCAGCTACCAGGTGCAGCACTGAACAGCAACACACTTACAAAACCCCAGAAGCAGCAGCAGAGGACGTTGTTTTAATAAGTTACTGGCCAAAACCTGAAAGCCAGAATCCACTGGGTAAAAAGATTTGCTTTTGCCTGGTGGTGGCACAGAGTCCTGGGACCTTGTGTGGTCTGAGTGGTCTGCAAGCAGCCAAGGACTCCTGACCTCAGCTGAAATGTTACTTGTTCTGGTTTCTAACTTTGCTTCTGAAACCCAGTAATGTGCTGCTGGAAGGGGGGAAAGAGTTATGTTATTAGGTCATCTTTTTCCCAATAAGGAAGGGATGCTGGACTCAAGGGAAGCTATTTAGTTTGGTGGCTTAAAAAACCATTTTGTTCTCACTTCCAGAGATTCTGGGGAGGTTGTAGATGTTTAAGACCCGGTGGAAATGTGCCCCGTTGGGGACATGAAAGCAGTGGTCATGGTCCCTGAAAGTAATCAGTAACAACACAGAAGCTGTGATCACACATATCAAATACCTTTTCTGCACAGGAGATGAGACTTCTGCTAAAATTAACTGCAATTTGGAGCTGACTGTAGCTGTGATGGAGTGTAATAAATCACTAGGAGAGCGATGCTGCATTTGAAAAGAAGACTAAAATAGGACAGAGGAGCCATAATGAGCTGTTTTGGGTTTGTTTTTCTCAATACCATAGAAAAATTATTTTTGGAGCAAGAATTTCCTTACTTTTGAGATATTCTATTATTTCCTCTACAATGTGAACAATTACAAATCCTTGGCAGTTTCACCTCCAAGAGTAGGCTGTTAGACTCAGGGAATTCAAATAATACTTTACATACTTGTGTGCAAAATAAGAAGGATTACTGCCTACAGCCATATGATAAGACTTTCCATCCGCTCTTGTTTCTCAGGGTTTGTCCTCAGGCATTTCATGGAAGGGGGGGTTGTTGGTTCAGTACTCAGGGAGTCCATGTGACTCCAGGAAAGATTTCTGATGAGGTCAGTGCTTAAGAAACAGAAATACATTTGCTTTGTTGAGAAAGAAGTCTTCTCTTGAAGCACTCCTGAGACCCCAGTGTGTGTTTAGGCACCTCTCAGGACTTTTCTACTCATTGCCAGTGGGGACACTGAGTTTCAAACCACAGATATCTGTGACAGAACAGGTTCCCTCAGCTAATACCTCTTGCTGAAAAGGACTTTACTCTGTCCCCAGTAACAATTGATCTTTTTCTTTCCCCACAGGAGTGTGAGACCTTTGAGAAGTGCTGCCCCAATGTCTGTGGAACGAAGAGCTGCGTGGCAGCTCGGTACATGGATGTCAAGGGGAAAAAAGGACCAGTGGGAATGCCCAAAGAGGCAACCTGTGACCGTTTCATGTGCATCCAGCAAGGTTCAGAGTGTGACATCTGGGATGGACAACCTGTCTGCAAGTGCAAGGACAGGTGTGAGAAGGAGCCAAGCTTCACCTGTGCCTCTGACGGGCTCACCTACTACAACAAGTGCTACATGGATGCAGAAGCTTGCATCAAAGGCATTACACTGAACGTAGTCACCTGTAGGTACCATCTCACCTGGCCAAACACCAGCCCTATCCCACCAGAAACAACAGCTCGCCCTACTACTGCCTACTCTGAGACAACAGTCGTTGATATTCTGCCACCTGCTCTGGTGAACAACCCCGTCCATCAATCAGTCTACGTGGGAGAGACCGTCAGCTTCCTCTGTGATGTTACAGGGAGACCCAAGCCAGAAATCACGTGGGAGAAGCAGGTGGATGGGAAAGACAAAGTCATTATGAAGCCAAATCACGTCAGAGGGAACGTCGTGGTCACCAACATCGCCCAGCTGGTCATCTACAACACTCAGCTCCAAGACGCTGGCATCTACACCTGCACTGCCAAAAACAGTGGTGGCCTTCTCAGGGCTGATTTCCCTTTGTCAGTCATCAAAGGAGAACCCACATCCAAAGAAGCTTCCCAAAACAAAACACATTTTCCAACGGATGAGTGCCTGAAGCAACCGGACAGCGAAGACTGCGGGGAGGAGCAGACCAGGTGGTACTATGATGCGAAGAAAAACAACTGCTTTACTTTCATCTACGGGAACTGCAACAGCAACCTTAACCACTTTGAGACCTACGAGAGCTGCATGTTAACCTGCATGAATGGCCCCATCAACATCTGCAACCTGCCAGCCCTCCAAGGTCACTGCAAAGCCTACGAGCCCAGATGGGCCTATAACAGCTTGACAAAGCAGTGCCAGTCCTTCATTTATGGTGGGTGCGGAGGCAACGAGAACAACTTTGAGAGCCGGGAGGGCTGTGAAGAGATGTGCCCTTTCCCAAAGAACACACACTGCAAAGCTTGCAAACCCCGCCAGAAGCTGGTGACAAGCTTCTGCAAAAGTGACTTTGTTATCCTGGGCCGGATAACGGAGCTGACCGAAGACCAAGACTCGGGACATGCCCTGGTGACAGTGGAGGAAATTCTCAAAGATGAAAAAATGGGATTAAAATTCCTGGGGAGGGAACCGCTGGAAATCACTCTTTTGAACATGGACTGGAGCTGCCCTTGTCCCAACATGACCACAGTGGATGGCCAGCTTATCATCATGGGGGATGTCCACAACGGCATGGCTGTCCTGCAGCCAGACAGCTTCGTGGGCACCTCCAGCGTCCGGCGCGTGCGGAAACTCCGCGAGGTCATCCACAAGAAAACCTGTGAGCTTTTGAAAGAGTTCCTGGGATTGCATTAACCTCCTCCACACGTGGCAGCCTCCCAGACCCGTGTGTTACGTAGGGCTAATAAGCGCTAGGCTAGGGCACAAACTAAACCTGCTGTTTGAAGATACACCGTAGGAATTACGCAGAACCCTTATTTTAATCCATTAATGATGCTTAGCAACACTGTAGGATGGTCTTTGGCAAGCACGTAAACCAGCAGCAAAAGGCTATTAATCTTGCATTGAAATAAATTCGTCCATATAGGAGTGCCAGTTAACTAGCTGACTCACTGCAGTAATTATACAATTTTTATGTAGCTTCCATCGTGAATGATGAAATTCATAGCATTTATTTAGCTAATTGGTACACAGCTAAGTAATATGTAATGCCAACTTAATCTGTCTCATTTACAGTATGGAAATGCTATGGCAAAGGCATTATGTGTAAGTCGTGCTCTTGTCTCCTGATAGCAGCACCAATATTTCAAGAGACAAGCCCATAAATTATTGTCTAGATTTAGAGTTGTGCACCTGTAACTAATCCCTGCGTTATGAATTTGCTTCTTTTAGTTGAAATTTTTCCTAGCAGTTTTCTTTGGAATGTACCTCATTTTTAAATGGCAACTACTACCTATCTTGCAGTCCTTCCTGGAGAAAAACTCCTTTGATCCTATGCCCGGAACAACAGGTCCCTGTAGAAGCTCAAGGCACAGTCTCACCCCAAAATGACTTTTCTGTCATCAGAAGAAGGTCAGCAAACATCCTCATTCCATTGCACTTCCCTATTTTTGTTTTAATCAATATATTGTCAGCCACAAAAAGTCCAAGGCAGTGCTGACAGCTGATAAAGGCATTTATCAACCTGACTCCTCTAGAGCACTCCTTGAAACCATGGAAAACATCTTCTGCCAGGCCACTGTATTTACACCTATCAATAAATACCCTAAGCAAGGCAGTGCAGGCTGTGGGTGTGAGCACGTGCATACACATACGACTGATCACTTTAATGTTTGTCTGTCCAAAAATGTAACATTTGCCTATGCAAAAAGAAAAAAAAATAAAAATCCTTAAATAAAGCCAAGGCTGATCCTGGAAAAAAATCCTGCCTCTGCTGAGGACTCATTGCAGGGAAGAGGGGCAAAGTGGCATGAAGAGCCTTATCAGTGCTCTTTGCTTGGCTCTGGGAGTTACCCCAGCAGTGCCAGGGCTTTCAGTCTCCCACAAAAGGCCAATCCAAGGCTGGATGGAGGTCAGGACACATTTGGGGAGAGGAAGGGAGATGCAGGGAGTGCTGAGCCATGGTGCCATCTAAAGGGCTTTTTGTGGGGTGGGCAGCAGTATGGAGTCACATAATCATTTTTTTGTGGTGAGAAAAGACCTTGAAGATCATCAATCCCAACCTAACTCTACCAACCACACATTTTCCTTTGCAGGCTGGGGATGATAAGGGCTGGGGGAAGGAAATTAAATAGGTTGGGGTTTCCAGGAAAGCTTTCAGTGCTCTGCACCATGGGCTGAGACCCCACAGCACGATGGAGAACTGGGCTTCTCTCCCCATGGACTTGGCTTAGGTCACGTCTGAAATGTTCTGGCAACAGGACAGGACAGAGACCTCTGGTTATTTGTAACATTCCAGAAGGAGCTGGGTGGGAGGGAGAGGAAACTGGATTGGATTTACTGGCCAAGAACATACCTGCTTGTTTTTCTGTTGCACCTTTCCTAAGTGTAGGTGAGAAAACCTCCAATTAAAGGCCCAGAATGTTTGTGTCTGTTCTTGTGAAGACAATTTTCTGGAGCTAGGAGGTGCCATCCCTGCTGCCTCCTCTGTTGGATCATCCCTGGCTGTGGCAGGTGCCACTGTTTTGATGGCTCATCTGTCACTTCTCAAGCAAGCCGTAGGAAGTGTCTTGTTCTTGCCATACTTTCTAACACACAGAAGCATCAGAGGATGAAGATTTAATAAAGACTGGCTTTATATGGCTTTTTTTTTTTTTTTTTCCCCAAAAGCTAAAGGATTTTGCAAGTGTAGGAGTATAGGAGTGACTTGGGAGACATGTACCCAGTTGTTCCAGAAGAACTGGGATGCAAAGGCAGCTCAGAGCAAAAAGCACACAATCCCTTCCTTGCTTTTCCAGCTCATACATTGCAGTGTTTAAACCTGGGGTCTATGGTGCCACCTTCACTTCACTGCAAGGTTTAATGTGTTCCCCAGCCTCCTTTGGGCACGCAGTCCTAGGGTGCAAACAGTGAGGATCCCGGGGGACATTTGGGGTCAGATTTCCAATATGGTGCAGCACAAGAGGACACTGAACAGGCAGCCCAGCTCCCAGATATTCCTGCCCAAACCTGTGGACCCGGCTGCTGCTGAGCCCTGCAGGATCTGTGGGACTGCTTCTATGGGGTCTGTGGGATACACAGCTGAGTGTCCAACCCAGACACCATCCCACAGCCATCCTGCATGGGGACATGGTCCCTGCTCTGCCACAAATCAGGCTGATCCATTCAGCCCCTCTGGTGCCACGCAGGTGAGTTGGCTGGGACCAGCTCAGTGCCAGCAAATAGCCCTGCAGTGACAGGTCACCTAGAGAAGTGTCACACATTTTGGACATGACCATCCCCGTGTGGGATGAGGAGCCCCAGGGCACTCAGGGTTGGGCACTGTTGCCCGTGGCTGCCCCAAGGCAGAAGGAGCAGTGCCCATGGGCATCCCCCCACCTGCTTGCCAGGGGAAAAACCACCCCTCAAGCACTGCATGGGACTGACCCTAACCCTGAGTCTCTCCACCTTCTGACCTTGAAGAATTTAGCTCTCCACTCCAAGCCTGTAGTTTAGTTCAGCCTCTTATTCAACCCTTAAGAAGCCTAAAATTCAAGTCTGACCAGTCAGCCAGGCTGAGGAGAGCCCACACCCAGGGCTAGGCTCTGCAGGATGTCCTTAAAGCCCTTGCCAGGCTAATGGATATTTGTGAGCAGCTCTTCATCAGAAGATCCCCTTCGAGTTGCTCATGCCCTCAGTTTTCCATCCTGCTCTCTCAAGGTTTTCAGCATGGAAATGCCAATATTTACATTTTGTATTTAAGAGTATGAGAGGAGAGAGAGAAAGGGAGAAGCCTGCTTGAGTCCTCTCCCTGTACAGCAGAGCATGAGTGCCTGTTTGAGGCTCTGGAAAAGAGCTGGAGGAAGGATGTCACCTCCAAAGCCAGGCAGCTTTGGCCATCAGCCACTCCCAAAGCTCTCTCCAGTGTGGACACTGGAGGAGCAGATCTCCCAGATACCAGCCTGGGAAGCAGCAAGGGAGCAGAGCTATGTTAACTGGGTCCAAGACATGCAGGAGCTCCCCAGGGCTCCAGAACAGATCTGAAGCCACTTCTGGATAGGCAGGAGGCCAGGGCAGAGCTGCTGGAGCCAGCGTGGCATATCCACATCCAGCCTGGAGAGCAGAGGAAAAGGGCAGCACGTGGCTGTGCACACCCTGCAGCTCAAGCTCAGTGGAAAGCACCCAGCACATGGACCCAAAAGTGAGTCACAGGTTATTCTGCAAACTGAGCAGGCCAGCAGCTCTATTCACAGGGAGGGCAAAATGGCAGCAAAGATGTGAGAGCAGAGCAGCTTCTGCTAGAAAACATCCAGAGAAGAGACAGGGGCTGAGGCATCCTAGAGCTGGTGGTGCAGGGCATGAGGACCCTGTGTTAGCAGGCACAGAGAGATGGCTGGAGGATTACTCAGAGATGGGATCCTCCATCACTGCAAAGCTGAGAGCAGCTGAGGTCAAAGGGAAGAGGAAATTGAGTGTGTGCTCATTGCAGGGCCGTGAGATGAGGTCAGGCAGAAATTTTGACGAGCAACAAGCTCCAGAACTAGGAGCAAACAGAGATGATGACACCATTAAAACGTGATTCAGAGAGCAAAGATATTTAAGAGCTTAGTTCCCAGTTGTCTCAAAGGGAATTGGGATCCCTACAAGAATCACTGCCTGACCATGGGTCTCAGTTCCTGAGGGATGTGGCTGTGACAAAGGTCATGCAAGATTTCAGCCAACACCTAATGGCAAAAGGAAGGAGTAATTCAGCTGGCACCAGATTAGCACCTTGCACCACAAGACCCACTTCCTGCACCTGAAGCACCCTGGGCAAACCCTGGTTTGCTGCCATTCCTGTGGTGTGCACGTGCTGTGAAATTCTCCCTGTAGATAATTACCAGATCACAGGCAGGCTGGGTAACTCTGAGGTTGGATGGAGCCAGGTTTCCAAAGGCACGGCTGTGAAAATGTCACCCCAAGCAAGGAGTTAGAGTTTAGAGCCTGTGTTTTTAATACCAAATATTTAGTGTTTTCTCCTTCGCCAGCACTGGTTACTGATTGACTACAAGTGACCTCCAACTGCCTTATTGATTTACAGCTGCTGTCAAAGGACAGAAAAATGAGCCCCATATCCAGGATCTGAGAAATAATCTGAATGGAGGTTGCACAACTGAATAAATGTTCTGCCAGCTCTTTAAATCTTGAAAAAAAAAAAGAAAAAAAACAAAAAAAAAGGTCAGCTTGAGCTTCTGCTCTCCAGAGCAAACACCAGTGGGATATGAGGATGACACTGCAGCTCCAGCAGACATATCTATTAGCCAAAAAGCAGCACAGCCCCTTGAATTCACAGCTATTTATGGCTGGGCAAATGATATGACATTCAAGGCTGAGAGCAGAGAAAGCAAATGGAAAGTCTTCCAAGGCTGCTCTGCAGTTCAGGTTTCAGTCAGGAAACTCTGATTTCAGTGTTTTACCCTGTGCACAGCCCTGGAACCACCTTTCACCTCAGCCAGTCCTCCCAGTGCCTGGGCTGGGGGGGTTAACCATCCAGCTCAAGAACCAGGAGCCCAACTGGTACCGTTTGCAAGGTCTCCACCAAGCTCAGGCTTGGACCTGCATGTCCTGTGGAAGCCCACGGCCACAGCAGCTCTGACAGCATCACCAAGCACAAAACCCAACAGATATGGATTTCTGCATTTCAGGGGTTTGGGGTGGGAAGGGGCCTCCTACAAATCCCACTCTGGGGCATCTTGTACCATCTCCTGGGCCATGAGGCACTGGTGCTTACAGGATGGATAGAGCTGTGGGGCTTGTCCCACCTGGCAATTCCTCCGCCCTCTCATTTGTCCCTGAGATGGCTAAAAATGCAGGAAGAAAGGAGAAGGCTGGAGAAAAAAAATGAGGAAAAGATTCATCTGGAAAGGAGAGCAAGCATTTTTGGGGGGTTAAACTGGCATGACAACATGGTAGTTAGACTGGATGAACTGGCATTCAGAACAAGGGAGTTGTGCCTTCTCTTCCTCCTCTGCTCCTCTCCTAACACACCCAACCAAGGGGGTATTGTATGTAACACGTGTAGAGGACACGACTTCCTCTACTGCTTGAAATAACTAGAAAAACAACTGTGATAAATCTCCAGGATCAGATGGTGCTCACTCAAGGGTAAAAGTACTCACATAAGAATTGCTTAACCATTAACTGCAGAGGGTAACCTTTGCTTCAGTTTGCGGCAGGACCAGAGGGTGGAAGGTAGCAACCATGGGGCTAATTATAGAAAAAGGCTCTTAGGGGCTGGGATGAAAACTCAGCAAGTCTGGCAGAAACTGTAACAGAGGGTACAAGTCACAGCTGAATGATAAAGATGATGTAAAGAGGAAGATCCTGTGGGGTTCAACAGAGGGAAGTGGGGCTCTGTTACACTTAACTTTCAAGCAGTCACAAGGGCAGAGATTGTCCAACTTTGGAGCAAGACTTCAGAGCAAATTCCTCAGCCAAAGGCTTTAAAGGCACTGGGCTGCCCTACAGGGAGAGGTAAGGCAGTCTCTTGAGGCCAAAACTTTGGGAAGCAAGGGTGAGGCTGGGAGGTCAGTTTTCACAATGAAGGGAAGACACCAGCAGCATCCCAGGGGACCTGGGCCCTTGATGTTGATGATCTGGAAGAGGGATGGGAGATGTGGGTTACAAAGGTGGCTGTTGAGATCAAGGGCTGCAAAAGCACAAGCTGGCTGTGAGGAGCTGTGGAAGGGCACAGTAATACCAAGTATCAGGATGATCAAACAGCAGCTGAAATGCAATACTGATCAATATCCATGAGAGGAAGAGTGAGGCCTAACTGTGCATTTCTATGACAACTTAAAACAACCTCTTCCCATTCCAGACCTGGATGATCTTCACATGGATGTGACCAAGGTGGCTGGTCCAGCTCTGGTGGTCAAGCAGCATGCTGAGCAGATCCCACACATCACACCTCTCAAACCTGTGCCAGCAGATGATGACCTGCATCACTCCCATTAACAAGCACAAAAGCCTATGGACATCTCAAACCACCAGCAGCACATGCACATCATGCTCAGACTGGGTTTTTTGCTGCCTTGCTACAAAAACACCACTTCATATGAGCAACTAAGATCACCAGAAAAATCTCAGCCACATCCCAGCCCCATAAGGCCAAATCTTGCTAAAATCAGACCCTTCCCTCCATCTGCCCCCACAAGCATGTCATGCTGATGGAAGGACAACAGTCACAAGTCACACATCTCCCAGCTCCACAGCCCTGGTTGTCTTTAGCAGGTGTCCAACCACTGCTGCATTTATGGTGGTTGGAGAAGACACTGGAAATCACAAAGCTCCATCAGGAAACAACTCCAAGGTTGGCCCTGGCAAAGTCACTGCACCCCTGGACAGAAAGCAAGGAGCAGCCAGGAGATTACACAGACAGCTGTGGGGCAGAGGACATCTCATTATCCTCAACAGGACTCATCACATAAACTGTCAGGGCCAGGTTCTCCATCCAGAGGTGTCCAACACATAGAATTTAATCCCACAAACCCAGCCCAAACACTCAAAATTAGTGCACCCCGGCAAGGACGACCCAAGGTCTTCCTCACACGGTCACATCTTCCTATTCTGGCAATATTTGGGGTGCAAATGCGAAAAGAAAAAAAAGAAAAAAAAAGAAAAAGAAAAAACCACCCACCTCACATCCTAATGGCTGAAATGACGTCAGGAGGCCGGGAATTGGGGCAGGAACCTCCGGAATTCTGCTCCCAGCACCCGACACGAGGTGGCGTCTGGCATCCGGCTTTGGGGACCCGGCCCCGGCTTCCTTCCCAGCCGCCTGCTTTGGTTGCTGCTTTAAAGCGAAGCCTTCTCGAGGTGTGGTTGGATTTGCCCTGCCCGACATAACTGAATCACAGGCACTCATCGGTATAATTTAGATTTTCTAAAGGGAATTAACACTCCCCCCACACACCCCCCGAGCTGCTCGGCTGGGTCTCCTCCCACTAATTCCACCCATGCCTGGTTAGGAGTCCAGTAGGAGAGATTTTAGGCTTATTGGGGGAAAAAAGATATTGTAGAGAGTGTGATAAGGCAATCAAATCCATTTCCAGAGCCAGACACAATGTAGCGTTTACCCGAGACTTTTTTCTCCCCCTTTGCATATTGGTCCAGTTATTCAGAACTATTCATGAATCTCTTCAGTGAATAATACTTGAGCTGCAGATTGCCTGAAAAGTGAATATTGCAAGCAAATCCTCCATCTCTGCTGTAATTTATTTTAGCCACCAGATGTACACTACTCAGGTAATTAACTCAGGATGAAACTCGAATTGTTTATTTGGTTACAGTACTTGCAATTCACAGTGTTTACTGTGCTAGCCAGCTCCAAAAGTCATCTAATCAAGAGATGGGCAAAAGTATCTTATTTCTGACATAAGGAAATTGTTGGTTGTCCTGGTTGATTTGCTGCTCCCAGGCAATGTGTGCCCAGAGCTGCAGTGCTGGATGGGCTGACTGCAGACACACCAGATGTGCACCAAGGCACAAGCACACACAGATTAAAAGGAAAAAGTGAATGGCTTTCCCAGATCTACTCCTCCAACAGCTGTGAGAAGCAGAGCTTACACCAAAATCTCCTTACCTCTTGTTTCCTGATGATATTTTTAACTCTGAAAATATTAGAAGCAGGGTAGGGTGGGCATTTTTCTCCCTGACTCTCCAGCCCACATCTGAGTTCAGGGTTATTTACACTGTTTGCATTTTGGAGCTGCCTGGAAGGGGGCTGCACCCTGGCAGTGGGGATGGAGAGATGCTCCTCACTTGCAGAGAGCTTGCAGTCCAAACTGGTGGGTGACAGGACAGAGCAAGTGACCCTGAGTGCCACAGCCCAGCAGAGCATCCTTGGTGCTGGTCATAGAGGCAGGAAGGGCTGAACCACCTTTCTGCAACTGTTACTTGTTGGGCTTTTGCTTACAAAAATATCCAAGTGTGCTGGCAACCCAAAGAGCGTGGGATCATGAGTCACATCCCTCAGTGTCAAAAACTTGGCTTTCAAACCTGCTTGTTTCTTTTTAAGCAAATAAATTCTTGGATGTTTGTGTTGTTCTTATAATTTGCCTTGGGATGGCAGAGCCATTCAGCAGCACAGGTTTATGTGCTCCATTGCCACCACCAGCACCAAACACATGCTCTTTTTTCTCACTTTTAATTGTGAATGGAAGTTTAAGGTCTTGCTTCATCCCATAATTTCCAAAGCAGGAGGTTTTGGAGTCAGACATCAGCCCCACGGAGACTCAAAGGAGGGTCCAGAGGAGCAGTGTTGCCATCTAGGGACCTTCTGAGAGCTCTCACAGAGTTTTCCCCAAGATGGGATGCTCTGCTGCATTGCACTGGGGTAGTGGCTGTTTGCCAGCTGGCTGCAGGTGTGCTGGGATGGAAGCAGGTTTTGGAGATGGGCTTTTTGGCTTGGCTTTTGTTTTCCTGCAAAATTATCAGCCCTTGTGGCTCAGTAGTATGTGCCAGCCAGAAATGCTGTTCCTCAGCCACCAGCCCATCACCCATCCCCTCTCTCGTGGGCTCAAGGGACATTTTCATCCTGAGAGGCACCTCTACACCTGTTACTTATCAATTCAATTTTTCATCTTTAGCTCTGGAAGTTTTTCAACGGCACAAAAATTGAAGAAAGATTTGCAGCTTCCACCCTGACAGGAAGATTTACACATCAGCAAATGATTTGTAACAAATACGGTGTAAGATAGATGGAGCTGCTCTTCTTCTTCACAAATTATTCACAGACTGTGGGCTTGAAGAAGAAGAAATTTTTTTCCTTGCTTTGTAAAATAGACACACATGCATTTTTTAATTATTATTTATGACTACTTTCACTATAAAAACACCCCATGAGAGCATCTTTTGCAGAACTCTTGCAGCTCGCAGGCTGTTTAGTTGGTAATCTGGGGAGAGGACAGATTTGGTTGTGGTTTTTTTCTCTTTCTCCTTTCTTCAGTAATTGCCTGGGCCAGTGACTTTTGTCACGAGTTTGAGCCTCTGGGCATTACAAGGTCATAAAATTTAAGTTGCTGGTCTCCCCTTTTCTCACCAGCCTGCTCAAGGGAGCATATCACAGAAACAGCTCCTGGATTTTGCTGGGTGAGCACAGCTCCTTAAATCAAGCTCCAGGGCAAATGCTCTTGACTGGCCATTTGAGTTTGTGTTCTGCAAGCATTCCCCAGCAGGATGAAAAAAGTGCTGTTTCTACAAAGGTTTCTGGCAAGAAGTGAGGTTTCTAGAGCCTCACGGGAAGGAGAGGGTGGAGATGGACACGTAAAGAGAAACAGGGATCCCTGACACCCTGAAGGGCTCAGAAAGATATTTATAGGTAAGACATTTGGGGTTTTGCTTAAATTCCATATTTCCCATGTAAGGGACTAATTTTCTTTTTCTGGATAAGACTTTCTTTTCCCTACTTCCATAGCTAGCATTAAAATGCATCTCCATGCATTTGGCAGTGGTTTATGTGGGTGCAGATCCTCCATCCAGCTGTGCTACATTCATTTGGAATTTGTAGCTTTCCTTTCTGGCCAGCCAGGTGAGTGAAGCAGCTCCAAACCTTGCTCTGGTGGCAGCTGCATCCTGCAGGAGTCACACAGCCCTGTGAAGCACGCTTTGCTCCAGACTACCTTAGAAAATCAAAGAGCTCATTACAGACAAAAAAGAAACAAAACAAAACAAAAAGAGAAATATAATATTTTTGCCCTGAAGATTCAGACCCTGCTAGGTGCTAAGTAGGTTGCTATTCAAATCCCTGTCTTCATGGCTGGTGTGTTCCAGATGTGAACACGTGTGTCTACATTACAAATCAATGTGTGCAAATCATACAACATATGCAAAAGTCACTGGCCTGTGAGCTGAGCAAATACACAATTGGTCTGTGAATCCATTACTGGTAGGAGCAGATGGATTGCTTGCTGAAATAAATGCATGTGCAAACTCCTCTAGGTCTGCTTTCAAAACCACCCATTTGTTTGCATAAGATGGTGTAGCCAGGCTCCTACACTCTGCTGCAAACCTTCAGGTGCTTTCATGTTTGCATAAAGAAAATCTGAACATGGATACCCTTTTGCAAACATAGCTAAAAAAAAAATAATCAAACTCTCTTTTGATTTGTAATGTGTGAGTAAAGCATTGTTTACATTCATGCACTGCTAATTGGAATCATCCATAATACGTCAGCTGGGGGCAGAGGAAAATGGGCTCAGAATAAAAATATCTACAAGACCTGGTCCTGCAAACGCTGAGTAACTTTATGTACTGCTCTTGAGCAAAATAATTTTATTCATCCCTTCTGGTGCTGCACACTGAGGATGGCTGGAGGTACCGAGAGCAAGGGAGGGAAATAAAGAGCTAATTTTTCCCTTATTCTGCTGTTGCATCCTCAGCTGACAGAAAAGGTCCATGGGGTGGGGCAAAGCACATTTATTTGCTTTCTGGCTGCTTGGGTGGGTGCTGCTCTCTCACCTGCAGGAACCTTTTTGCCCCCAGCACAGTTTTCCAGGCCACGACTCCCTGGATACCCTGGAGACCTTCTGCTGACACAGGGGGAGGAGGATGAAGAGGAGAACACACACACACACACACACAAATACACACACAGAGGCCCATGACTCATCAGCTGCTGGTCCAAAACCAAGCTGGTGGTTCCAGCCCCTTTTCCACAGCACAATTCTGAGAGCAGGCACAGGGTGGGTTCTCAGTGGGCACCTTTGTTGGCAGCCAGGGGCAGGAGCAGCTGCTGACGTGGCACCCGGCTGTGTCACCTTGCTCTGTCCCCTGCTCCTGGAGGGAGCTTTGCCTCCAGCTGCAAGCAGGGGCTCTGCCTACCTCCTCCTGCCTAATTTTTATATTCACTCTGATGTCTTCAAGCAAAATCTAAAAACAAATGAGGAAAGAGCCAAGCAGAGTATAAGGAGGTGGAGGCATCTCCCCTTGATAAATCCTTCCTCTTCCTTCTTTTCCTTATTTCCGTCCCTTCCACTTTCTTCCCCTACCTGTTGACTACTATAACAGAAAACCTGCAATTTTAACGTGTGAAGCTGTTACAATTTAAAATAATTCCTTTAAAAAAAAAACAAAACCAAAACAACCACAAATCCAGAGAAAGAAAGCATTTCCCCTCCTGCTGCTCTGCCACCCGCAGCACCCAGCACCCAGCCCTCACCATCCCAATGCTTCTCAGCAGACACACTCCCACCCTGACAAAAGTCAATGTTTGCATTTATCACCTATATTTTTAGTGCATCCTAGAGCTGGCCATGCCTCAACACAGCCTTGTGGGCCAACTGCCATGATGAAAGGCACCTCCCTGCAAATGCTACTTCATTTCTGGAAGGGCCGAGGAAAGAAAAATCCCCAAGTGACTCCTGGCAGGAGCTGGATGCAGGGTCCCCGTTTCACCAGTCCTTCAGGTTCTTCCAGTTCATGAGGGTAAGGTGCACAGCAAAGGCATTTGCTCTGCAAGTGGCCTCCCAGCACCTGACCTCTGTGTAAAGGCAAACAGCAGCAAACCCAGCACAAACCCCTCACCCCAGGCTGAAAGCATCGTGGAGGGACAATTGGAGTAAACCTGTTGAGTTTTGGTGGTTTTCTGGGGTCTGCTTCTAAGAAGACTTCAAAGAGTTACAAATATCAGTGACCAATTTCCAATTTTCCTGGGGTTTTTTTCTGTTTTTTTTTTCTCTCAACTGGCTTGTCCCTGTACTTCTAGGACGCTGTTGACTGTAATGCCATGCACTAACACCTTCACTGTGGGCACTGAGCAGCCCAGGTCACCTCCAGCACAGGGGATTTGTGCCCCTGCCTACTGTAAGTGACAGTCACTGCCATTCAGTCACACTCCATATCAGCTTCCTTGAAAACATCCCCATGGAGCAGCTGTCCCCAGCTGAAGTGCATCCCAGTTAGGTAGAAGATCCTGTAGGGACAGAAGGTAAATAATACTTTCTCTTCTCCAGTGCTATGGGAGGGGTTGTGCATTTCACAGGAGAAAAAACCCAAGCTTTGTGGTGCCCAAAGCCATGGCTCACCTTGTCCCCAGCTTCACAGGGGGTGGCTGGTGGCTCCTCCATCTCTGCTCCCTTTCCTTCTCTTTCAAGGACAGGGACAGGGGCTTTTCTAAGGATAAAATATTGGTGGTATTATACCCTGGGGTCACACAGAACTCTCAGGCAAGAAGGAAACCTCCTCTGAGAGGCTCAGGAATAGGGTTAAACCTCATGGTGACAGGAACAGAGGCCCAGAGCAATCAAAACTGCTGCTGGCACCCAGGAGCAGGTAAGCATGGTGGGCAGGTCATTCCCAGCTGTCCATGGTATGGTTTATCAAGTGGTTATGAAGAAAGAACTCCCCCAAAAAATGAGAAAAGAAAGAAATAACTAGCTAGAGGTTATTCAACCTGAGATTCACCTTGTTTTCCCACCTGCCCAGATACATGTCATTATGTGAGAGGCTGGAGATCATTTACAGCCCTCAATTTAAGGAGGTCTAGCAGGGAATGAAAGAAAGGGCTTTGGATGAAGGTAACTGTGATAGTTCTTTGACTATCCTCAATATCTACAGACATTTCCCCTCTGCCTGTAAAAGCTACATGACCTTAAGCATCCTTAAGGAAAATAACAGCACTCTGGCCAGCAGATGACTAACTGCTTGCAAACAATACAGATATATTTATATATAAAACAAAAACCTTCAAAATATCCAAAGGTGACAATTTCCCACAGAAGGGACTGAAAACGGAGTACTCAAGCACACTCATTCCAAAAAGCAACTGGGAACCAGACAGTGTGAGCCCCAACCACTGCACCCCAGACAGAATAAGCCTTTTGTTTGAGCAAATGCAAATGTCAGGAGAGGGAAGGGACCAGTTGCTACCAGTCCAGCCATGCCCCCGGCAGCAGGGTCAGACTGGGTGGCCTCAGTTCTCTCCAGAAAACAGTCAAAGTCAAAACCCTAACTCTGCCTTTTGAAGAGGTTCATCTCAAAGTCATTCTCACAGATGATCCCCATCTCCGCTTGCATATTGCTCATTTTCTAATTTTGTCAGGCAGACATTTAAGTGTGTGGAGTCCATTTGTGCAGGCATCAGAAAGCCAAACTCACTGGAGATCTCAGACCAAAATGTATTTTAAAATGCATTATTAACCACACATTACCCACAGCAGAGGAAAAACTCCAGTGAAAGTTAAAGACAAAAGTCTGTCTTGCATAGCTAAGATTTGCCTCCTCAAAGTTACCTCTGTTGTAGGTGAACAGGGTCATTCTCCTCATCATCCATCCATCCATCCATCCATCCATCCATCCTCTTCTGAGCTTTTGTGGCCACAGTGGAAGAGTCAATGCTGCAGGAAAGGAAGGGATAAAGTACATGACATTACTACAGCAGAAGTGTTTACAGGATTCAGGAGTCCCATGTTTCCATTGACAATTAACTACAGCTCAGCAGAGAAACATCGTTCTCTACTACAACTATGGGTATTTTTAGATAAATACATTCCACAAATATTTTGTAAAGAAATCTTCTTTGCCTAAAGCATCTACTTCTTCTGAAGCCTCCAGTGGTACAATGTAAACCGTGTTATTAATAACAATTGTTCCTGTATTTGTTTCTTGAACACAGATGACAAAATACACAGTTTATTTGGGAGTGTCTGTATACTCTTCTATTTCTGTCCTTCTTATTCAACCCTGTAGAGTAAAAGAGGCAACTGTGAGTCCAGAGAGGGACACAGCCCTGCCCTGAAGAGATTACAGTCTCCATCAGATAATACCCTGCAAATTATACATGGTGAGGCACAGACCTCAGAATGGGGAGAACAGCTTGGTTTGGGAAAGAAACTAAGAAAAGCAAGTTTTAAGGAAGACTTTGAAGGAAAACAGAAGGAAAAAATTAAGAGGGGGAAACCTAGAAATTACAAAGAATGAACAAGGTAAGAGCACAACACTGGAAAAAGTGTTGATCTGTACCAGTGAGATCCAGACCCTACATTTAGCTGATGTTCTGATACCTGACTTTGGGCAGGGAAGCTGCTCCGCTCTGGAAACCAAAAGTTGAAAGACAACCTTACTGACCTCTGGAAGTCCATCACCCCCAGATGTGTACCATCTGCTGAGGTGATCCTACAGTCAGCCTTGTGCACAGTTCTCCAGTGTCACCAGCAGCTTTGTTCACCTCTTGGCACACTGGGGGACCACAAAGAAACCTCAGACAAAGTGGAATGGGTGGCTTAGAGACTGAGCAGCTCCACCACATGATGCCTGTGCTTCCCTCTCATTAATTGGGCTAGCAGAGCACCTCCTCCAACAGCTCATCAAGCTGTGTCTTCATTTGGAGACTCAGCTGAGCAGGAACAAGCACAGTAGATGTGTTGTAGTGAGGACAGGGCAAGATGTAAGTGAGGCAAGGGCAGGGAGAGAGGACAACGTTTGTTAGGTCAGCTGATGTGCTTGGAAAAACTAGACATGCTTTCAGGCACACAAGGCTTCCTTAGTCTGAAATAGAAGCAATAACCTTAGAGCTAAATACAGGCTGAGAATAATTGTTCTGTGTTAAACTTCATTATATTAATGAATTAGGCAATTTGAGAAAAAGGATGATTGGTTCCTGTTGATCAAAGGGAGGATACTGCCAGAGGACAGCTGATAATGTCATTTATGGCACAAAGAGAGAGTCAAAGAGACAGGAATAATGATTGCCTAGGGATGGATGGTGGTAGCAAAAATTATAATGTAATAGGCAATCAATATCTGTGTGATTTTTATATCCTAGAGTCAAGAATCTTAGTAGTCCGACTGTCTTCTCAAGTAGTTTGGGGACCTTCCCTGAAGGTCAGGAGTAGAGATGCAGTTGTTGATTTCTTACCCAGTGTTTCAGTCCTTGATCCATTTCTACAAGTTAATTGGAGCTGGTTGCCTGCAGTTGTTGCCACCAGACTATCAAATCTGATGCAAACTGCACAGGCAGGAGGGTGGGGGAGATCTCAGTCCTTCTGTAGTACTCAGAAATCTGATTCCATTAAGCAGCTGTGGTTAATTGCCAACACTTATGAGTTCATCACCATCCTTTAGATATTTTGTTTCCTGTGACAATCCAGTCCCAGAAAACCTGTAATTTCCTAAGGATCTACGTTTTTACCTAAAAATTAAGCTCCTAGTGGACTTGTAGAGAAAAGCTAGAACATTCTGAAATGTATTTAAAGTCTATACCCAGAAGAAAAATTAATATGGTGAGAGGTTGATTACTAGTTATGATTATTAGTTATGATTACTTCATAATTTCTCAAATATTTTTGGAGGTCTGAGTCACAAATTCTTGAGAGATTTGGTTTGACACTACTGAAACAACCTTTAGGGACAGCAGTAGCAGTCTGGAAGGCATAAATGGAGAGCATCATTATGCAGCGCTTAAAAATGAAATATCAATTGTTCTCAAGTAAGATACGACCTATGGCTTAAAGCTGTGAATAAATATGAGATTCACAAACATCTGCAGAGTAGGTAACCACCCCAGGCATTAAAAGGTTCATCTGTAGTCAGGAATTTTGCACTTTTCCCACTAAACTGCTGAACAGTGGAGCTGCTCACACCTGACTAACCCTGAGAGACAGAGACTGACTGAGAACCCCTTGGCTTCAAAAAGGCATTGCAGTTATCTACATCTGAGACTCAGCAGGGAGTTCAAGTATGGGGCTTAAAATCACTGAAACTACTCTTGACAAGGATGAAGCAATCTGTTGAAGACCAGGCAGACATTTCATAGCACAGCTGGTGGCAGAACTCAGCAGCTCTGTCTCTGTGCTGGCACATGGGATGCTTAACCTTATGGTCTAATGAAAATCAAAAGGGAATTTGGTTTAGTTTGTAAAATCTGTATGCAAGTCTAATTTTGGCCAGCAGCAACTTCAGTGAGTAGGTTGGTATAAAATGTTCACGATTTGTACTGGAGGAATATATATATACTTTCATATCTATAGAAACACCCACAGAAATTCCTTTAGGGAATCACAATAGTTGGTATGTGAGACCTCACTGCTCCAGAGCCTTTCTGCTCTGGGGGATGAATCAGGCTCCATATACCATGGACAATGATAACCAAGTGATCAAAAGACAGCAATAGCCAGCGACTGTCTGACACTTGCTAACAGTAAATTCCAGTGGAGACAGAGGAGGAAAGCAACAGAGAAAAGGGCACTGACTTGCCCAGAGTAAGATCTGGAATGTGGGGTGCTCAAGCTGTCATCTTTTATACCATATTCCTCACTAACCTGCCACCTCTCATTTCCATCACTGTGACTGAAAACTCCCACACTGCTGCATTGCTGGATGAGGCTGCCCAAGCAGCAAATCCAGCCAGTTCCATGAGACTGTGAGAACCTAACATAATCCTTAGCTGTATTCTGACATTCAGCAGTTCTTTACTCTCTGTCTTTAGAGGTAAAGTGAGGTGGAATAAGCCTTAGCCTACAAGGGGCAGAGGGAGAGGGTACCTGATGGAGATGAGAGCCTTGAGTGCTGAAGTCTCCCCTGGCACAGCAGTTCCTGGCATCCAACAATTTGAGACAAGGTCAGAGGGAATCAGTCTGGGTGAAAAGAGGAGCAGCATGAAAACTTGGTGCAGCAGAGCAAGAGGCAGCAAGCAAAGGGAGCAACACACAAGTTGGTCCATCCAAGAATGCTGTGGGAGAGGCAGAAAAGACAAAGGAATGGGTTATGGGTGCAGCAGGGAATTAATTGCCAGGGTTTCCATATCTGTTTTTAATGGCATTAATGTTATATCAGCATTATCACAAAGATACTAAACAATAATAAAAGCAGTGCATCCCCTGAGTCCTCTTTTGGTTTATGCCGTGGGTAGTCTTGAAGCTAAGGGGACAGGGGAATGCAGGGCAACAAGACCCATGAGGGCATGGAGCTGGCAGACTGTTTAAATGTGATGGTTTCCCAGGTCCCAGGGAAGGAGAGGGTCTCTGTTTCCAGGCCTCTGAAGTGCTAAATTACCAAAAGGAAAAGCACAGCACATTGCACCAAAACTGCAGTCATCAATACTACAGCTAGTTTTTAACAAACAAAAGTTGCCAGAATAAAGGATGGGGGTTGAGGGATGTCTGCACTATATGCCAAGGTTTTTCTAAAAATATTTTACACCTGCTATTTGTTCTGCACACTGATCATATTTTGTCTATGAGGTAGAGAACTGACAGTGCCAAAGGGAACATGGTTTATATTCCCAGGTCTTAATGCTTTTTCCCTTCTGCAAGGCAAAACTCCTTACTACCATCACTAAAATAAAGCAAAGAGGACAAAAGTCATACACACACCGCCACAGCAACAGTTCAACTGTTCCTCTCCCTGATCTTTGGAAACAATCCCTGCAGGAGGATTTTACAGCCCTGGCACTTGGATTTAGCTAACTTTTTATGCAGCTCACGAGAGGAACGCAGCCAACTCTGTATACACAATTTAAATCAACTTGCTGATGATATAAAAAAGAGTGCTGAACCACTGCTTTGCTTCAGCTGCTCCAAAACTCCCAACTCCCAATAAATAACTAGGAGTTATTTATTCCTGAAACATTTAATAGAACAATCTGGGGCATCAGATCAGTAAATGAACTCTGGTTTGGTCCCATGCTGGTCCAAAGAGCTGATTTAACAACGAGTTGTTTGGTTATTTGATATTTCAGAAATGCAACTGGGCTGTTTGCTACTGACGTTGCAATGCAATGGGAGCAAGGGTGCAGGTGGGTGGGCAGGTGGCTGGAGCTGGGTTATCATCTGCCATGGTGTAGCAAGAGATCATTCAAACAATATTTAATAGCTCTCTAATTCTGCATGGTGAAGCAGGGATGGATCTTACTGTGGCTCACACCCAGCCCTCAATTTGTCTGAGTACAACAGCTCAGTGGAAGCAAGAACTCCAAAACTTGTACTCACATTCCCATCCACAGGGGGACCCCTGGCAGCATGTGGCAGCAGGCAGCAGTGAGCTGGCTCTCTTCTGTAGAAATAATCACATCAATTTAACTTTCAGCTCTGCTACCAGACTTTTGACCAAGAGAAAGGTCTCTCATCTACCCACAAAACCAATGCAGACATAGCTGCCCATGGAACCATCTCTGCCCTGCTGTGCCAAGGTGCCTCTGAACTCCATTTCACACATCTCAGGTTATTTTCAAGTTACCAACTTGTGCTGAATTGGGTGAGCCTCACCAATAGTGCTCTTAACTTGCACTTGGGTGGGGACTGTCAATGAAGAGACAGGATGCCCTAAACACCACCAAGGGGGATACATGCTTCATGTTTTACCCTTGTTTTTTTTTTTTTTTCACTCTAAATTAAAGACCTCTTCCAAGGTTTAACTTACACCAGTAATTTTAAGGGAAGTAAATTGCATGTTCACAAGAGAAAATACAAAAGAACTTGCACAACTGAGCAAATGCTTCCTTTTCCCCTTTTGCTCCTTTTTAGGTCCTTTTCTCTCAAAGCAATCGCACTTACCTGACTCAAGAGCAGAGCACTGGGTGTGTGCAAATTAAACCAGAGGCTGACTTGGCACTCATTTGGAACAGAATGTTGCAAAGCAAATGTTTGATCTAACAAATCCAACACCAAACTTTAGCAAAAGATAAATAAACGGGTGAAGCAGACTGATCAGAAAGCACAAATTTCTGTAAGGAGCAAGAGAAAACATTTAAAATCTTCACATTTGCATTCTTTGAGAACTCTGGGAGCTCTCTCTCCAGATTGTCCCCTTGCATAGCACCATCAACAAACCCTGCTTAGGAAAATCATTACATTAAAAGGTGCTGCAAAATCCAACCCTGTTTCCAGGGATTATTCCTTGCTGCACAGCCCTGTCTTCCATATGCAGAGCTTGTTACAGTGGAAGGGAACAAATCAGAATGGGGAGAGGGTCAGATTTTAAGACAAATGTCACAGGAACAGAAAGATCACAGAAGACACAGATCAGTCTCCACCATCAGAGCTGTTCAAACTCCTGGGCAGTTTGGGTATTATTATTATTATTATTGTATTGTAAATAGTAAAATTGCAGTAAGTCTTAAGTCTCAGCATACAAACAGAAATAATACACAGTGGAAACGCTCTCCATTTTCCAGTAACTGATCCAATGTTTACTTCTAATTGTTATTTAAAGCAAAAACATCCACTTAAAATTAGATACCGGAACACTGCACTTTTAAGCATGGTTCTGTCCACTGATGTGCCATTAGCAGAAAGATAAACCAGATGGCAAACTCAATCAGGCACCAGTTAATTCAGAGGGATGAATGCCTAAAAAACCCTTTGCTCCATTATTGCTTTTGAATGGGTTGTCGTGGCATTAGAAACTGATCCCATTGTCAGCCCCACATCTCCACCCCATCCATTTCCTCCCAGCCTCTGTCCAAAACAAAGCTCTCAGGCTGGGGTTGACAAACACCCTCCTCCTCACAGCACTATTTCCACCAAAACTCTGCTCACACCAAACTGGGGGTGTGTGCATGTGTGGGATTTACACACATTGTAAAATCAAGTAGGAAAAGACTCTTCAGTGTGCTCTTCAGTCACAAAATCCAGCTTCAGAATACTTCATTTCAGATAATTTTAATACTGTTCTACTCCTGTAATTCACAGTTCATCATCAGGAGCCAAAGGATTATTCACTTAGCGTGTAACTTCTCTGTACAGCTGGAGCTGACATGGAAAAAAACCTCGTGTTTGTTAGATTTACAGATTAAAGCAGCAAGTTTCTCTTCTCCTTGGCACTGTTCATTAGCAAGGAACACATTTTACCAAACAGACGGAAAAGAGTCAGGGATGTAACTTCAAAATAGCCCTGGAAAAGCTGAGTTGTTTTCTCAGCCTCTGAATTCTTCCTCCTCCTACTCACATCCACTTTTTAGAACCTATCAGGTTAAAATTGGTAAAATCCACTAAAATAAACACTTTAGAATTAGTCACATTGCAGTTGCATTACATTTATCTTTTTAATAGAGCATATAAAATGAAAGTTTACAATGAATTTAGCAAACTGTAAATCAGCACTTTTATTCACCCTAGTTTCTGAGCTATTAATCCCCAATACAGAACCAGAACGCTGACACACTGATCTAGGACCTCAGGAGGTAACAGTTCACATCCATTTTGATGACATGGAAAGTGAATTCCACTGAATCACCTGAGCCCCTTCTGGATACATCACAATAACCCAACATCCATCCAGCTCAAAGCCTTAACTCTCAAGGAAAAGAAAACAAAAATACCTTCTGGCTTCAGCGAGCTGCAGCCATGGAAAACAAGTGAAAGTTTGCTCAAATAATGGTAGATATTAATGGTACCTTATCAAGCTACTTGCTTTGTCTGTAGTATTTTAGGTAAAGCAACCTCATTATTGTGGTGCATCAATCCAGCAGCTCTTTCCCTCACTCCTCTGTGAGGCACTGACTCAGACTCTTTGCATCATTAGCAGCACCAACACAACAAACACCACGCTGTGATCTTCGGCAGAGCAGTAAAAACACAGACCACAAGAGTCAATTAATTTTAAAGAATTTTAATACAAACTTAATATAAACTATTTCAGTCCCTCTTAACATGTAAGACACTGACTCAAAATACTTTTATACCTTTTTTCAAGTATTGCACAATGTAGGTACAAAATTAATATTTACGATTACATTTTCTTCCATAATATATAGCAAAAATCTTTAAACTTTTAACAGAAAATACAATTTGTGTTTCTTTTGAAAAAAGCAAATATTTCGTACATTTGAATTCCACCACTAAGGAATATTCTGTACACAACTTTTTATTTTTTTTTTTTAGAATTGATGTCTTTAAGATGGATATCTTACAATTTCAGTAAAAAAAATACAACATGAAGCTGCTGCAGCTGTCACAGATCACTGTAGTAAAAAGATATAAATGCAATACCATGTTGTAGAAACAATATATATACTCTGATATTTTACAAACTTTGTACTAAATTAAATTATACAATTAGAAAAAGACCAATAAACCCACCTATTAGTGCCAATTTTTTTAATATATATACACATATATGCTTGTGTACATATATATATACACACATGAAAAAAATCAGCCACGTCCTTGCTATATCTTAAATACTGTAAGAGGCCATATTCTGAGAGTATATTTTTGTAATGTACAGTCAGTATAAAATAATTTTGTGCTTGGTTGGCAAATGAAAAAAAATGATGCATGTTGTATTTATCTAACCAAGCCTGAATGTATTCATACTACAAGCCTTAAAAAAAATCTCAAGAGGTGGAAAAAAAGATACACCCTTGGGTACGTGCATTTTTAACTTGTACAATAGTATTTACTTGTATTTCACTTTCCTTTTATTTTTAGTTAGCCATAACTGGCTGGAATTGCTGGTTAGAATACTGCATGTTGTTTAAACTAAAATTCAAGCCATCCACAAAAGACTTCTCATTTAGACCTCCATAGGCTGCAAACATATCAAAGGCATTACTGTACTGGAGAGGACTGAGGTTAAGTGGGCTGTCACCAGGAAATATGCTACTGGTACTACCTTGACCCTGCATGTTGGGGAAAATGAACTCCTTTGCGTTAGGAGAAAGGGCAGAAGTCTTCTGCTGCTGCTGCTGTTGCTGCTGCTGCTGCTGCTGACTGCCTAAGCCAAGCCCGTAGAGAGAGTGCATGGAGGAAGAGAGGGCTTTCTGCTTCAACAGGTCATTGACATTCAAGCCAAGGTTGGTGGGAGAGGTGCGGGCGACCTTGTTGCTACGGCCGCTGTTCTTCATTTTGGTCGAGCCAAACTTGGTGGCAGCAAATGTGGCAGTGGTGAAGGTTAAAGGCTGAGTGGAGCGGGGCATGAAAGTTGGGCTGACAGCAGCAGAGTGACCAAAGGGTGGAGAAGGAGAACTAGACACTGAAGATGCTGGGTCACTAATTGGCATGAACACCTGGGCCTCTGGGTTAAAGCTGTTCTTGATTTCCTTATCCAACTCACATCCATTTTCATTATCATCCACATAAAGCACTTTCACTGGTCCCTTTTCACCGATTTGGTATGAAACCTCAAACGGGTCAATCCAAACACTAAGATCCTGAGGCAAGTTGCCACGAACATCATCAATGTCCAGACCACTCTCTTTGGATGCTTGTTCTATGACCGGGTCCACTTTCTCCCCTATATGTATACATCTAAACCCTGATCCTTTGTATGGCTTTTCTGGATACCAGTGCCCTTCATACTTCTTCTTCAGAAGTCTTTCAAGCTCTTCACCAAAAATGTTGACACGTCGTCTGGGAAGCTTATTGTACAAATATGAAATAATAAAATTGAGTGCTACTTGGATTTCAAGCTGCATAGCTGCTATGCCACAAAGTTATAAGTCTGTTTCAAAACCCGAAGAAGAAAGTGTTCAAGATGCCACAGGGAAACAAACTTTCATTCAAAGTGCTGATTCTAGTTGATTATTATCCTTCACCTTGAGTGCTCTTGTTCCTTTAAGAAAAAACAAAAGCAAACACATCCAAATAAGGAAAGCGTAAGATCAAGCTCCAAGGCATATTCTTGTAGCTTCACTTTCTGCAGAAAATAGGTTACTTTTTAACTAAAAAAAACGTGTATCAAAGTATTTAGGTTCATGCCTGTGGAAGGTGAGGATGCCAATCACATTCAGCATGACTTACAAACAGAATTGTGGAAGATACACCAGGCATGTGTTTACATATACAGCATGGGGCACTTCAAAATCACATGAGCCTGCCCTTTAGTTATTCACAAAGCAGCAAGGATAATTTTTAAGACATCACAGAACTGCCAGGCCTGTCAGGGGTTCAATTACCAGCCCGTATTCCGATGATTTATAGTACTCAGCTGCAAAATTTAGCACCAGATTATTAGTTTAGCTTGAAAGGTCTTAGTCCAAGAGCTATTTATCATTTTAAAGTTTGCAAACATACTGGTTGTGCTGTAAGCTACAGAATTATAAAAATGTTTACAGCTGCTTTAGAAGGCTTCACAAAAATAGCTAAAATTATGCAACATTTATTTTAAGTCCAAGCAAATCATCCGCATAAACTGTGAGCTGGCAAAATTATGCTAACTGAAGAGAAAATGTCCGCTGTACATTTACAACAGTTCTTCCTCAGAACACCTAAAATGATGATCCAACACAATGCATACAAGTTAGATGCGTGTACATTCTGTTGTAAGAGGGGCAATGACTGTGAAATTATTGCTATTAAATTCATATGAAAATTTCCTCCTTTTTACATGTTATTCTCAGTGTTTTCAGATGAACTATATTAATATACTAAATTATATTATTATTAAACTATATTAATATATACTAAATTAATATTTAACATTGTCTTTAGTCTGGATTTCAAAAAGTTACGAGCGCCAATAGGGCTTCTGATTGCCTCAAAAGGGATTGTTTTCCTCCATCTCTCTGACTCCATTTTATACTTAATATAAAATATGGTTGCCACTCCTTCACAGAGGACAAAAGAGAAATTATCTCTCTAATCTTAAAGTAGGTCCAAGAATCAAGCATTAGCATACATACTGCTAATAAATATTCTGCAGTCCCTTAGCATAAAGGTACCCATCCACAGGAGACACCTTTGTTCAAAAAGTACAGATGAAACAAAGCATGTATTTCTTGGCTCAAGTTAAATGCCAAAAGAGAATTTCAATTAAGTGTGCTTTTCTGCACTGCATCACTAGGAGCAAAATTCAGTGTAGCTGTCACTAAAGATTAGAGAAATCAAAGTCAATATCAAAATCCTTTAACAGTGTGAATACAATGCTTTTTTTATTCCTTGCCACAAATAATCTCCTTTTAAAGTCTGCAACCCTATTTCCAAGCCGCTCATGTTCTCCCCAACATGGTATGGGAATAGTTTGAAAGCCTGTACGATAAGGCGACCTTTAAACGTTTGCTGGATCAGCACTGGGTGGGGATAAGGAAAAGATCAAGGGCAAACAGAAGATATTTACAAAAGGGACGCGATCAGTATAGAAAAGCTGATTGGGTGCTTAAAAGGGGCATTTAAAAATGATTTATTAATCCATCTGTTTTGTTCCCCTTCCTCTGTGTCCTTTAGGGAAAAAAGAAACCAAACCCAACCCTTCCAAGGCACACACCGGGACAGACGCTATAAATTTTTTTTTAAGTCCCCCAAACTGATCCATGGTACAAGCAGCTGATCAAACAAACCAGCTTGATCGTTTCAAAGGTGTTCTGTTGTTGGGGTTTTATTTGTTTTTGTTTTTTTAATTTAAATTTAATTTAAAGAGGACCCGGGAGGCCCACCCGGGGCCGGGGGCAGCGGCTGCCGGCGCTGTGCAGTTACATAACCGGGCGGCCGCCGCTCATTAGATTTCTCCTCACAGCCCCGCCAGCTCCGGCAGCAGCAGGAGGAGGAAAAACGTTTTCTGAGCCCGTAAGAAAAGAAAATGAAGAAGAGGAAGGGAGATGAGTGGAAAGAAGGAAGGGGGGGGGAGGGGGTTTGCAAAGCCCTTCTTCTCTCCTCACCCCGGGCCCAATGACCCCCCCCCCTTCCCAGCCCTACCCCCCGGGCAGGGTCCCGCAGGACGGCTGCCAGCTCTGCCCGGAGAGGCCCAGCACAAGCAGCAGTTATTAGTCAGCCGGCAACGCTCACTCCTCCCAGCCCGAGCGCGTCCAGGGACCGCCTTGGGAGGGACCCTCTCGTAGGCCGGCTCCCCGGGCCGTGCCCTCTTCCCAGGCCCCTCTCTCCGGGGCTGCCGCCGGCCCTCACCCCCTCCTCCTTCCATCGCCCCCTGTGCTCCGGAGCACCCCGGCCCTTCCTCTCCCCGCCTAAGTCACCGCAGGGTCGTGACCGTCTCGGTACTCGGGGACGCCCGCTTCACGACCGGGCCGTGCCCGCCTCGGAACCCCCACTTCAGGGGCCCGGGGCCGAGCGATTGTTGCCTCAGCGGCAGGGGCCGGGCGGTGGCTGCCTCAGGCCCCCTGTCACGGCAGTCGGGGCCGCGCCCGCCTCAGGGGCCGGGCGGTGGCTGCCTCCAGCCCCCTGCCTCAGCGTCTGCCTTCGGGCTGGGCCCCCCGGCGCATACCCCGCGCCGTCCCGGGGCCGTCCCCCGCCCTCAGCGAGCGGTACTCACCCGGTTGGGTGTGCGGGGGTAGTGCAAAACAATCCCGGCGGGGGTGTGAGTGCGGGAGGAGGGGGGGCGTGGGGGCGGCTCAGCACCCGACCCCCATCTCCGACAGCCGGCTCCCTCGGCGAGGATGGGAGGGGTAAGGAAAGACTATTTTTAAAAAAATAAAAAATTAAAAAAAAGGGAGGGGGAAGGGTTGGAGAAAAAAAAAGGGGGGGGGAAGGGAAAGGGGGGGAGGGCTGCGCTGCTCACACCCCCACGACGGGCGCGCACAACCGCCGCTGCCGGGCTCCTTCTGCTACTGCCCCGCCGCCCGACGCGCCCCTATATATGGCCTCCCTCCCCCCGCCCCCTGCCTGGCCTCGCCCATTAACCCCGCCCCCAGTGCCTGGTTTCGGGTATGGCCCCGCCCATCGCCCGCCTGGCCCCGCCCACCACGCGCAGGGCCCCCTGTTCCCCCCCCCTCCCCGCGGTGGAGGGGCCGCTCTTACGTCATCCCGCGCCTCACCTCGCAACAGCGTTGCGTCACTGCCTACGTCAAACCCTGCCCTGGCGCCCCGCATCTCCGCAGGGAAGGAAGGGGGAGGGGAGGGGGGGGGGGGGGTAGGGGCCCCCGCAGAACTACATCTCCCATGACCACCGCTAAGGAGCGGCATGGCGGGGGGCCGGGGCGTAGAGGTCACCCCGCAGCCCCTCCCGCGGAGAGGCCACGGCTGCGGACGGAGCGGGGAGGGGGGACACACGACCTCCCCGCACCCAGGGTGGCACCACACGCACTGCCCTCCCTCTGAGCCCCCTCGTCTGTGTGTGTGTCCCCCGCCATTCCGCGGCTAAAAATACTCCCCACAGGTAGCAACGCTGACCGATTGGCTGCCTGCCCGCCCGGGGAGCCGCCTGATTGGTCACTGGGTAGCGAGGAGGATGACGTCAAACCCCGCTTTTGGGGGGAATACAAGTTCCCCGGGGTGCAATGGGACGGGGTTGGGGGGCAGCATCCTCAGTGCACCCCACACCCTCTGTGAGGGAGATCGGGACGAGCCCGGGGACAGCGCCGGTGCCACCCAGCACCGTGACCCGGGGCAGCACCGTGCGGGCCGAACCGGGTTGTACCGCGGGGCACGGCCCCAGTGCCGAGAGGGAAGCTGGGGGAGATCCATCAGAACCTCCCGAACCCAGAGACCTGGGGATGGGAAGCTGGCCCGGTGACGCGAGAGCCTCTGCTCATTAAAACATCCCTGGCTTTAGGCTTTTAAATATCACTCGCGGGTATTATTAGGTTGGGGTTGGTATGGTGAGCTTCAAACCGGAGAGCAGGATTGGGTTTTGGAGGACAAACCGCGGAGGTGGTTGGGTCTTGTTGGGTTTTTTTCTTGTTTTTTTTCCTCTCTCCTCCTCTTGCTCTGTGTTTGTATAATAATAAAGCATTTTGGCATAAACGCTGCAGGGGCCCCAGGAGAGATTTGGAAATGCCAGTCAGAAGAAATGCCAGCACTTTAACCCTTGGGAGCTGAGGATTTGTACGAGACGGTGTGGGAGGCAAGAGCTTGAAAACCAAAATGTTAAGGAGGATGCAAAGGGTGATAGCTGGGATTTTCCATTCTGAAGGTTTCTGCTGGAAGAGGCTGAATCGTTGTAAGACACATAGTGTTTATTCAGATGTATTAATCTGAACCGTACTGGGATTGCAACATAAAAAAACCAACATGAAAATCTTAATTCAGAATAAAAAGATACAGTTTTCACCCTTATTTTTCTTTTTTTCTTTTAATTTTTTTTTTATGTCCATAAAAGTTGCGTGGGCCCTCATTAAAAACTGGGTCACGTCATCACTGTGCACCCCAAATGGCAAATGAAATATATAAAGATTATAAAATTACAAGAAATGGCAACTGGGAGACCACTGAGAATTGCTGCCAGGGATCCAGGTGAGACTCCTGGATTTTTTGTTCTTAACAAGTTGTCATTACTTTTACCACAAAAATCAAGAGATAATGTGAAGTATCCACCAGAAAGAGATGAGGTGAAAAGACAAATGCAGGTCTGATTTTTTTTAAGTTAAAACTTAGAAATCTCCCTGGTACAACAAAACACAGAAGATGCTGCCAGCTCCCAGCTCTGCCAGGGAAGAGTTCACCACTTTGCTGTGTTCTGCTGGGGCAGCAGCACCAGATTTCCCTTTGAAGTGGGAAAAACTGCACAGCTCCACGGATCAGAGTTTTCAGGTGAGATCTCGTAAGGAGCTTTACAAAGCAAATAAATAAATTAAAACAAAAAAACAAAACAAAGTGAAAGCAGCGACTCTCTTTTAAATGGTTTTACCACTACATGAGAAGCATTAGGAACTGAATTAAATATACAGAGCTAATACATTTATAATCAAGGCAGCTGTGGGAGCCTTTAAAGCTGTAAAAAATGTGATGTGCTTTTCTGTGGTTATGTAAAGGAAACATCTAATGTGTCCTGATGCTCAAATTGCATGCTGTTGTACAAATCAGATGTTAAAACCTTACAGACAGGTGATTGCCCTAAGAATAACCTCTTCAGGTCAGCAAGAATCACAGCTGCTCTACTGGTCCAAGGAAAGTTTATCCTTTTTTTTTTTTTTTTTTCTTTGAAAGAATATTCAGACTTCTAAACTGCAGTGATCAATTATGGCACTCACATAGAACACATCAGAAGCAGGTGGGCCAAACTGTAGTAGTGGTAAATTATTAGCACCTAAAACCAGAGCCTAATCCTGGATCACTTGTAGTCTAAAGCCTCAACTGGCTTTTTGATCCACAAAGAGGTCAGAATAGGGCCCTGGAGTATTTTTCAGTCCTTTTGATTAATACACAACAATAATAAATGTCTATCTCTTCCTGCTAGAAAAAAAATCTTTATAAATGCAATCAATGCAAAATAACAGCTCTGGCAGCAAAATTTTACTCATGTTGCTAATTCTGTTTAACTAGAAGATTAATTTTAAGAGAAAAAAAAATATTCTTCCCTGACAAACCTCAACAATTTTTTTTTCCCAGTAGAGCAAATCAACAGAAGTATTTCAGAGCATGGCAGGGAGGCAAGAGTGAGATTGGAAGTAACAAGACTTCCTTAATCTGTGTTAAACAAGAACTTTGATCTCATCCCCTGCTTGTAGACAGATCTGTGATGCTGGCCGGCAAGGCATCACCAGAAACCAAAACCACAGTTTCTACAGCCTGGGGCTCTGCAGTCTGCTCTTGTGTCCCAGTTTCTGGGCCTCTCAGTTCAGGAAGGATATCGAGGTCCTGGAGCAGGTCCAAAGGAGGCAACCAGGCTGGTGAAGGGACTCGAGCACAGACCCTATGAGGAGAGGCTGAGGGAGCTGGGGGTGTTCAGCCTGGAGAAGAGGAGGCTCAGGGGAGACCTCATCACTCTCTACAACTCCCTGAA